>NW_024423344.1:51834524-51984091 GCF_017311325.1 Ursus maritimus
AGGAGGAGGAGGAGGAGGAGGAGGAGGAGGAGGAGGAGGAGGAGGAGAAGGAGAAGGAGAAGGAGAAGGAGAAGGAGAAGAAGAAGAAGAAGAAGAAGAAGAAGAAGAAGAAGAAGAAGAAGAAGAAGAAGAAAAGAAAATTACAAGCCAATACCCTGATGAACATAGATGCAAAAATCCTCAACAAAATATTAGCAAACTGAACTCAACAATATTTTTAAAGGATTGTACACCATGATCAAGTGGGACTTTTCCAGGGATGCAAGGATAGTAGAGCTTCTGCAAATCTACCAACATGATATACATTAACAAAATGAAAGATAAAAATCATATGGTACCTCAATAGATACAGAAAAGGCATTTGACAAAATTCAACATCCATTTATGATAAAAATTCTCACAAAGGGGATATAGAGGAAACATACTTCAATATAATAAAGGCCATATATGACAAACTCACAGGTAATATACTCAACAGTGAAAAGCTGAAAGCTTTTCCTCTAAGATCAGGAACAAGACAAGGATGCCCACTTGCTCCACTTTTATTCAACATAGTATAGGACGTCTTAGCCACAGCAATTAGAAAAGAAAAAGAAATAAAAAGCATCCTAATTGGCAAGGAAGACGTAAAATTGTCACTATCTGTAGATGACATGATACTATATATAGAAAATCCTGAAGACTCCATCAAAAAACTAATTAGAACTAATAAATGAATTCAAAAAAGTCAAAGGATACAAAAACGATAAACAAAAGTCTGTTATGTTTCAATATACTAGTAAAATGTCAGAAAGAGAAGTCAGGAAAACAATCTTATTTACAATTACATTAAAAAGAATAAAATATGTAGGAATAAGTTTAACCAAGAAGGTGAAAGACCTGTACCCTGAAAACTATTAGACACAGATGAAAGAAATTGAAGATGACACAAATAATTGGAAAGATATTCTGTGCTCATGTATTAGAAGAATTAATATTGTTAAAATGTCCACACTACTCAAAGCAATTCATTGACATAAGACAATCCTTGTCAAAATTCCAATGGCATTTTTCACAGAACTAGAACAAATAGTTGTAAGAGTTGCATAGAACCACAAAAGACCTCAGAAAGCCAAAACAATCTTGAGAAAGAAGAAAGTCAGAGGTACCACAATATTATACTGTACTATAAAGCCATAGTAATCAAATAGTATGGTATTGGCATAAAAACAGACACAAAGATCAGTGAAACAGAATAGAGAGCCCAGAAGTAAACTCACATGTATATGATCAATTAATTTACAACATAGAAGGCAAGAATATACAATGGGGAAATTACAGACTCTTTAATAAACAGTGTTGGGAAAATTGGACAGCTACATGAAAGAGAATGGAACTAGACCACTTTCTTATACCACATACAAAAATTAACTCAAAATAGATTTAACACATGAATATAAGGCCTGAAACTATTAAACTCCTAGAAGAAAACATAAACAGTACACTCCTTGACATTAGACACAGCAATGGGTTTTTGCAGGGTTTTTTGTTTGTTTGGATCTGACTCCAAAGGCAAGGGAAACAAAAGCAAAAATAAACAAATGGGAGACTACATCCACTCAAAATCTTCTGAACAGCAAAGGAAACCATCAACAGAACAAAAAGGCAACCTACTGAATGGGAAAGATATTTGCAAATCATATATCCAATACAGGATTGATAGTCAAAATATACAAAGAACTTACACAACTCAATAACAACAACAATAAAAGAAACAAATAATCTAATTCGAAAATGGACAGAGGATCTGAATAGACATTTTTCTGAAGAAGATATACAGATGGCCAACAGATACATGAAAAGATGTTCAACATCACTAGTCACCAGGGAAATGCAAATCAAAACCACAATGAGGAAACACCTTATATTTCAGAATGGCTATACTCAAAAACATAAGAAATAACAAATATTGATGAGGATGTGGAGAAAAGGGAGCCCTTGTGCACTGCTGGTGGGAATGTAAATTGGTGCAGCCATTACAGAAAACAGTGAGAAGGTTCCTCAAAAAATTAAAATAGAACTACCTGGGATCATGACCTGAGCTGGAGGCAGACACTTAACTGACTGAGCCACCCAGGCTGGTATTGACACAATACAACTAATAGACCTTACTTGAATCTTACTGATTTTTGAATGCACTCATTTTTTACCTATTGAAGTTTTTATATTTCACACTGTTTAATGGACTGTCTTCTATTTTTTATGAGCAACATAAACAATGTGCTCTGTTAATCTCTGTTCCCTTCTTGAGCAGCTCTTAGGATCCACAGCTCAAGGATCCCTATCATCACTGAACTTAGGAGTACAATAGCAGTTCTTAGTTACATAAAGACTCCCACTCTAGCTGCCTGGCTACGTGCACTTCAATATCACTGGTCTAATACTTCTGGTCTCATTGACTCTTTTGGTCATAATGACAAGAAACCATACTGATTAGAGTGGCCTCATGGTCCAGCCAGAACTCAGCCTATTAGAGCTCTCTAGTATTCTTTGGCAATTCTACAAAATTTTATTGAGATCCAGTTACTATCCTATTTGCTGAGATATAGAGATGAATAACCAACTCACTATTCCTGCTGTCAAGAAGTTCACAGTCTAAAAAAGAAGAAAGAAATAAACTTTTGGTTTCTTTTAAGATGGTGAATCAGTACTGGCTGCAAGCATTTATCTACAAAACTACCCTGGAACAATTATAGAAGAGAAAGGTAAGCATGGATCAGGGAAACTAAGATTAAAAAAGCAAGAAACTCCTGAGGAGATGAAGGACGTCAGGAACTGGTGTCAGGCATACCTATAGTTTAGAGGGAGAGGGGAGACAGGACAATGATATAAAGCTGAGTAGCATGGGAATGGAATAGGTAAAGCTTTCAGATTTGCGTTTCTGTCTTGCATTTGTTTTAGGGAGATGACGGCTTGCCCTACTGCCATAGGAATAAATTAGTAGCCAAATCCCAGCCCTCCCAAGGTATTGAGATAATATTAAGGTAGCACCAAAGGCCAAAGGGGTGAGAAGTGATGAAAATAGGTGCAAGCTGATCAGCTGTCCGCATCAGTTCTATAGTTATTCCCAAGCAAGAGGAACCCCTGCCCTTTGTCATTACCCGGAGCCCATGCACCCACTCTAGACCATATTACAGATACAAATATAGACATGAACCCATTAACAAAACATCAATAGTAAGTTCTCACCTATCAATAATGACTTTAAACATAAATGGATCATTTTTTCCAATCAAAAAACAGTGTGGCTGAATGGATAAATAATAACATCTAATAATATGCTAGCTCTAAAGCACACATAGGCTGATAGTGAAAAGATAGAAATAACAAAAGAGAGCAAGAATGCTATACTAACATCAGATAAAATAGACTTTCAGTCAAAAGTGGTCACAAGAGGACTACTTATATAATGATGAAGTGGTCATTTCAAGAGGATATAATAATTGTAAATATATATGCACCGAATATTAGAGCACCTAAATATTTCAAGTAAATATCAACAGAATTGAACAGAGACAGCAATACAAGAATAGCAGGGGACTTAAATACCCCATTTTCAACATTGGATAGATCATCCAGACAGATTATTAAAGAGGAAACAGCAAACCTGAATAACACGGTAGACGTAATGACCCTAAAAGACTTACCCAGAACATACCATCCAAAAGCACCAGAATACACATTCTTCTTAAACACACACAGAATATTCTCCAGGATAAATCATATATTGGCCACAAATCGAGCCTCAATAAATGTAAGAAGACTGAAATTATATCGAATATCTTTTCCAGCCACAATAACATGAAACTAGAAAAACAACAGCAGGAAAATGAAAAAATTCACAAATACATGCAAATTAAACACACTCTTGAACAATCAGTGGACCAAAGATGAAATAAAAAGGGAAATCAGGAAGTATCTTGAGACAAATGAAAATGAATACACAACATACAAAAACTTATGAGATGCAGCAAAAGTAGTCCTAAGAGGGATATTTATAGCTATAAGTGATTACAGTAAGAGAAAGATCTCAAATAAACAACCTGACTATATCTCAAAGAATTACAAAAAGACGAAAAATCTAAGCCAGAAATTATTAGAAGGAAGGAAATAACAAAGATTAGAGCAGAAATAAATGAAATAGAGACTAGAAAGACAAAATAAAAAAATCAATGAAAAAAAATTTGGTTGTTTGAAAAGATTTACAAATTGACAAACCTTTAGCATATTTACCAAGAAAAAAAAAAGTAGACTCAAAGTTATAAACAAAAGAGAAGTTACAATTGATACCACAGAAATACAAAGAATCATTAAGAGGCTACTATAAACAATTATATACCAAATTCCCTTGGTAATAAGGATCAGTCACTCTGGCCAAGAAGAGCAGGTCCTGCTTTCTCTGTCTGAGGATTTAGTGCCTGAAAAATGAGAGGAGTCTCAGCTTCCATGTTATTGAAGTCACCATTATTCACCAGTGAAATAGCTTCTCCCATGACAAATCTAAACTGTTGGATCTTTAAACCATTGAGCACCATGTTGCAGAGGCAAAAAGCAAAACTTATCTAAGTGAGTTACTAGGTGTGAAACGAGACTACCCATTCCTGGTACCAACTACATTATCAGACAGGATCCCAGCAGGGAAGAAAAAAAAAAAAGATGCACACCAAAGGTTTAAGTGAAGATAGTTACAGAGTTATAAACAACACACAAGGGATGTTGAGGCATTGAGGGATTAGCAAACCAGGAAACTATTACCAGGAGGAAATAAACTTACTGGAGCCCAGTGAGAGTTGAAACCTTGGGGGAGAAGCTTCTCATTGGAGCTGAAGTTGAAGAGGAATATAGATGCTGTCAGAGATTTGAAGCCTGAAGAGAAGAAGCAGGGAAGAAATGTCCTGACCTTTTCTTCTCCTGCTTTCCCATCTCCTGCAAGTTCCTCCCACTGTCCATTGTCCAGTGCAATTGAGAAGGGAGTCCAGCTGATGCCTCCCAGGGAACAGAAAAGAGCAAAGAAAGGCAGAAAAGAGGCTAGGAGATTTCAGAAAGATAACCAGAACACATGAACCTGTTTCTGAGCTTTTCTATTTTGTTTCATCGATCTTTCTATATATTTGTGTGTCAATATTACAATGTCACAAGTGTCCATTTTCCCGATGACTCAAGATGTCACTGTTTTACTAAACTTTAACATGTGTTTTTGTCTGTTTATGAAGGCTCTGTTCTACATTGTACACATGTGCACCAACACCACACCTTTTTCATTACTGTATCTCAAAAGTATATTTTGTATGTCCTTCCCTTCAGTGTTTGTTTTTCATTAACTTTTTTTGTTTAAAATTTGGCTTTGATTATTTCTATTTTCTCTTTAACAAAAATTGGTGGATCAACTTTCACCAAAAAATACCACTGGCATTTTTATTGGAATTGGCACTGATGTATAGATAAATTACAGGGAAATTTTATGTCTTCACAGTAATGAATCATTTCATGCAAGTGCATAGTATCCTTTACATTTTTAAGGTCTTTTTGTATTCTTCAATAAGGTATTATAAGTTTCTCAATAAAGGTCTTACACATTTATTCTTTTTTTATCCCTTGGTATATTAAGGGCCTTGTTGCTATAGTGAATGGGTTCCAATATTATTGCATTTTCTAGTTGGTTATTCCTGCTATAGAGAACATCTTTTCATATTTGTGTTTTTTGTCTTGTATTTGGCCAAAATAATAAAGTTTCTTATTAGTTCTGTTAGTTTATCAATTAATTCTCCTGGGTTTTTAAGTTTAAACAATCTTTCTTCTATAAATGAACACTCTTTGTCTCCACCTTTCCTATGTGTATACGTCTTGTCTATTTTCTTGCACTGATCAGAAATCAAATGCAGTTTTGAATAATAAAAGTGAGAACTGACATCCTTTCTTAGTTCCTAATTCAAAGGGAATACTGCTAATGCTTCCCACATTTCCTTGATGATGTTTGTTCTACCCATGCCTGCCTTTACACTGAGTCTCTTCTTCCCTTGATACTGAATTGTATCACATTTAAGGTATATTTTGGGTATCTATCAAGATGATTATATGGATTTTTAAATAATCATCTTATACACTCCATGAGATCTTGTCTGTCTTTTTTATTCAAGATTTATTTATTTCTGAGAGAGAAAGCACAAGCAAGAAGGGCAAGGAGAGGGAGAGGAAATCTCAAGCAGACTCCATGCTGACCCCAACATGGAGCTCAACCTCACGACCCTGAGACTATGACCCTGAGATCACCATCTGAGCCGAAATCAAGAGTCGGATGCCTAACCAACTGCGCCACCCAGGTGTCCTGAGATCTTGTCTACCTTGTTCACACTTTTACCCCAACACCTAGAACAGTGGTTCCCTCATTGTAGGATCTTTAGAAATATTTTTTGAAGTATTAATAAATAAATTATTTATTATTGTCATTAATTACATTGATGGAGCTCTGATGGTGACTCATGCTTCCACTCCTGGAATAAATCTTAATTGACTATGATAGTATTCTTTTAATACATTGCTGGATTTAATTATCATTTTTTCATTTAAAGTTTTGATATCTGGGGTGCCTGGGTGGCACAGCAGTTAAGCGTCTGCCTTCGGCTCAGGGCATGATCCCGGCGTTATGGGATCGAGACCCACATCAGGCTCTTCTGCTATGAGCCTGCTTCTTTCTCTCCCACTCCCCCTGCTTGTGTTCCCTCTCTCGCTGGCTGTCTCTATCTCTGTCGAATAAATAAATAAAATCTTTAAAAAATAAATAAATAAATAAAGTTTTGATATCTATATTCATAAGTTCAACTGTTGTACAGTTTTCTTTAGGAGCTATGCAAACCATTAGTTTTTTATAAGATTTTCATATTTCTCTGTGTCATGTTGAAAATGAATTCTTTCAAAACTTTAAAATTTCCATGTGTAGTTTGTCAAATTTTCTAATTTGCCATATTTTCTCATTTCTGATGTTGTGTCTTCTCTCCTTTTATTTTTTTAAATATTTATTTATAATTTAGAGGGAGAGAGAGAGAGTGCAATGAGTGGGTGGGGGAGACAAAGGGGGAGAGAGAATCTCAAGCAGATTCCACACTGAGCATGGAGCCCTATATGTGGCCATCACGGGGCTCCATCTTAGGACCCTGAGTTTATGACCCTGAGACCACGACCTGAGCCAAAACCAAGAGTCAGATGATTAACTGACGGTGCCTGGGTGGCACAGTTGGTTGTGCCACCACTGACTGTGCCACCCAGACACCCCTCCCTTTTATTTCTTGATAAAACTCACCAAATACTTTTAAATAGTTTACTGATTGTTTCCAAGAAAAAAAGTTAGGTTTTATTTATTATTTACCATGTGTATTATGTTCAGTTTAATTTTACATGGCAAATGTATGATTTTTATTTTCTCTATTCTCTTTAATTGACTTTGTCTTCCTTTTCCAGTATCTTGAGTTGAATGCCTTGTTTGTTTATTTTCTAACTTTTATCTCCTAATCAATGCATTTATGTCTATAAAATTTCCTAAGTACAGTTTTGGCTGTATCCAACAGTTCTGATGTATAATCCACTTGCTGTTGTTTGTTTTTAAATGGTTTATAACTACAGTTTTTTTCTCTAAAGAGAAAAAAAATTTCTCTTTAGAAATTTTTAGGAGTTTTGAAAAATATCTTTTTCTTGTTTATTTCTAATGTTATTTGCATTATGGACAAAAACTGTGACCAGTATCATTTTAGCTTTAGGAAATTTTTTGTTTTTCTTTGTTGCTTAATATATGGTCAATTTTTGCGATGTTCTATGTATTTTGAAAAAATATATATATGCACTTATGACTTGGATATATAATACATCAAGCATGGTGATTATAATTAAAACATTCTATTTTCTTGTTATTTTTTGTTTTCTTGATCTACTGATTTTTTAGACATACCTATTTCCCCTGTCCTAATTTTTCAATGTCTCCCATAAAATATTAGGTGAGAGACAAAATAGCTTGTTCACTATTGAATCCCTAGCACCTAGAACAGTGCCTTCAGTATGCAAAATATGTGACTCACATTCAGTGCTTTGCTATCTCAGTTGGAAAGCTCTTTCCGACACTTTCAAATCCTTAAGTTCTTTCCTGTTCCTCCATGTATGTGTTATGACTTCACAGGCAAACAGACTGAATAAGACCCAGACAATATCATCTGCCTATTAAATTAATTAAACAAGGAGGCCATTGGACTGAGGTGGTTCTAATACCCTAGCAGCCTCCATAAGCAAACCAAAACCCAAGTCCATAAATGCCTGAAGGCAAAGAAATCAAAACCCAAGGACAACCAATCATCAACAGTCAACCAGGCTCTACCAAATAAGGCAGCCACTTAAGCTATAGCCAATCAAGTAATTTCCTTGATGTCCTTCTGCATCTTCTCTATAAAAAGTCTTGCCCCTAGCTCATCTGAGTGAATCGGTCCTAACCACTTCCAGTTTGGTGCTGCCTGATTCAAATGGATTTTTGTTCAAATAAACTCTTAAAAATTGTAATATACCTCAGTCTATCATTTAACATGTCTTAAGAGGCTTCTTAAGTCTGCAATATTGTCTTATGCATCAATGTATCCTCCAGAAGTTAGAGTACTTTCTGGCACATAGTAGGTGCTGAATGCATGTTTGTGGAATGACTGAATAAATATTTAGCCTTCCAGTATATAGGTGGCTAAGAGAAAAGACAGATCAGGGACATCCATTCACTTTAGACCATATTAACAATTGATCCAGATCACCACTAAACTGACCCAGCTTTGGCTGTCAGTATATATTAAATGTAAAGATGGGCTAAGTGAATGATAGATCTGTTTTTTTTTTTTTTTTTTTTAAAGATTTTATTTATTTATGTGACAGAGAGACAGCCAGCGAGAGAGGGAACACAGCAGGGGGAGTGGGAGAGGAAGAAGCAGGCTCATAGCGGAGGAGCCCGATGTGGGGCTCGATCCCGGAACGCCAGGATCACGCCCTGAGCCGAAGGCAGACGCTCAACGACTGCGCTACCCAGGCGCCCCAATGATAGATCTGTTTTTTCCCCACACTCAAATAGCCTCTTGATCCCCTTCCCTAATCATCTCTTGCCTGCTCATTACACACCTAAAATTTGGAAGATAGATTATCCATCCTAAGAGCATAGAATTAGAAGGAGCAAGTTTTTTCACCTATGCCTCCCAGAAGTCGATGCCTGCCTTCCTTTATACACATTCCCGAACTAGCTCTAGAGAATCCAGAACTAGCCTGCCCCAGGCCTAATGGGTAGCATTCAGGAGCATCCCAGACTCTAATAGCATTCTGGGCTACATAAAGCCCTTCACAGACCAATGAATTTGTGTGGCTTGTTGATAAGGAATTTTGGACCCTGTGTAAGGCCCACTTACTCAATGCTATTAGAGAATTCGCTTTTAACCTAACATCAAGTTCCCATACTATTGTAGGGTGTATTCCTTGGGAAGCAGGCTCTGAGACAGAGTTTGTTGTGCAGGCTATGCATTAAGAAGGGAACTCAGAATTAATACTTGAGGAAAGGAGGGAAAGGAAATAGCAGTGGACAAAGGAAAAAGTGAAGCACTGGTGCAGATCAATTGACAGCTGATCCCACAGGAAGCTCTGAAGATAGAATGTACCTTCAGAGTTGTCTGAGTTGGAGAAAGGTAGCCATGATTTTATATACCTGCATCTACCAATCATTAGATGTGGGCCACCTTGGGAAGGGATATGATGTTGGATGGGGTAGCTCTCTGAAGTTAAGCCAAGCCCTGAAGGTGTTGACAACTGAAGGGTGTTGGTGGCAGCACTCCCAGCAACTGATGTAGTAAGTCTACCCTTGAAGCGGGTATCTGGGTGGCATATCACACTGTTCTCACACATGAGTGATCTAGGCTTGAGATTAAGATCTCTCTATTTAGCAAGCAGAACAATAATACTCATACTTTTTGGTCTCAAGATCCCTCTCCACTCTTAGAAACTATTACAGACCCAAAAAATGTTTATGTGGTTTTTTACCTTAACAGAAATTAAAACTGAGAAAATTTTTTAAAATACTCATTAACCTATTTTAAAATAGCAACACAAATCTACTACCCACTGGGGGGAAAAAACCTTATATTTAAAAAAAAAATAGTAATAATAGTGACATTGTTTTCCATATTTTAATCATGTCAACAATCTTGACCATGTGGATTTCTGAGAGGATCTGGGTGAATCCATAACAGTTCACAGACATGCATTGACAAGAACTTAGAAAAAAATATCCAAAATCTGATATAAAAAGGCCCAAAAAAGTCACCATAATAAACTGAACAAATAAATTAAGAGTCCCCCGAACTTCTATGATCTTGATTCTGGATTTTTTTCCTACCCTATAATATATCTTAAAAATATTTTTAAATTATGTGAATAAGTGTCCAGGATAATACATTTTTTCCTCTCCCAAATAGGGGATGGTTTTTGGAGTTTTTGCCTAGAAAATTTAAGGTGGCTTTGAGACCCTCTTCTAAAAAGCATAAGACAATGTCCAGAGCAGTGTGGTCGCAGCACAAAATCATTGAAATGTTGTCATTTGTGCTAAGTTGTCAGACCTACAAAATTCTTAGAACCTGAGATCCACCATAATTAAATTTTTTCAGGGAGAGGAGGAGAAGGTAGGGAGTTTAATCAGGCATTTGGTCTTTGGCAAAGCAGTGCCAGGTCTTTGCTGTCTAAATCTAAGTGTGGTAGTTTGTGATCTAACTTCAGGAAAAAAAAAACTCCATTAATATGCATAAAAAGAAATTTACAGCTCCTATAATGAAATAGAAAGCGACCAGAAATAAATTCGTTTAATAAACGAAATTGAGAATGCTGTATATACCCCTAGATATTCCAGCCACACTACCCACCAACTTAATCTACTTACCTAGTAGTAAGGCACTTACACAGTGAAGATTTAGAATTGATATAAATTTAGGGTTCAGTTGTGATGTTGGATGCTTATAACAAAATATTTCTTGTGGGAAAGCAAGCCCCTTGACAATCTTTACATTGTTGTGTACAATTAAGTGACAATTTATTCTGGTTTTGTTTTTAATGGGACTCGTCATTTACTGTCATTACTGGTCCACAAGAGAGAACACTTCAGTGTTCTCTTTATTTTTCTTTTCAGAACAGAATCTGTACTGAACCATCAGAATTTGCTTTTCTAGCAGTGAAAAAGCTTGTGACTTATGGAAAGCCAGCTCCATCTAGCTGTCCATCCTATATCATTCCTCTGTCCATGTTCCGTAAATATAGAGTCATGTGTATGAGCTATCATCAAAATGTAGTTTCTTCTAAAATAGGTCCTCGCCAAATGGACAGATTGGTGACCTCATGTATAAATACTTTTAAAGATAATGATACTTATCCATTTATTTCTATCATATTTTTCTCCTTTTTGTCTTCATTTAGAATAGACAGAGTTGGTTATTCTAAGGAAAAACTCTAAGATCAGCATTATATTAAAACACACACAAACATACACACATACACAAATGTACACACCTTGCTTCCTTTATTAAGTTTGAAATCTAGGTCTAACATTTCATGAAGGTTAAAAGATAACTAGATTAAATGTTCAAATGATATTACATTTGAGGTTGTTTATTGTGTGCATATGAATCTGTATAAAAAATATGCTAAAGCTGTTCTCCTGAGACTTCTGAAGGAATGTTCTCCAATCTCTCTTGTTGAAATCAATCTAAAAATATTTAGCATTGTGTAAATCTTGTGGTAGCAACATGCATCTTTATTAGGTCATGCCAATATTAAAGAGATTTACCAAAAAAATTTAGCCCTTGTAACATACATTTCCTATATTGTTATTATTAAATTATTCTTAAATTGGAAAATTAATAAATCCCATTGGTAATCTATGTTCTTGGATGAGGGTAGGAATTTCCATTGTCACTGCAATTTTATCACTAAAAAGATACACTAACATCTTTATGAATTCACTTAAAACCATTATTTCACTTCAAAGAGCTCTACATACATTTCAAAATATGTTGCTTTAACACATTTTCAGTGCATTTTCATCAATATTTCATTTCACTATCACCCAGCCTTACCTCTAGTCACAAACAATAAAGCAGGGCAGTCAGGCAGTTTAACACAGCTTGAGTTCAGCAACCACCTTACACTATGATCTTCATTCAAATATCAAAATGCACTCTAAGGGACAAAAGAATTTATTTGCAATTGGAAAATATGACTTTATAAATTGTTTAAAGTTTAAAAAATCTCTGAACATACTGATCTTATTGGATTTTTTAGACACCACCATGTTCTATTTGGCTCACAGTCTACATTTGTACAGATAGCACTGCTATTCATGAAGAGTAAAAAGAAGGATGTCACAAGTGGAAATCCACTTAAACTGCTTTTCTGTTGAGGCTGAATGCTGTCCATCAACTCATTCATTCACCCACACAATACAACTTTGCAAGTCTGCTATATACGCAGAGCTCTGCAGTGTGCTATAACCTTAGACTCTTAAAAGAAAATATAGCCTAAGTTTTCCCACCTTCAGATGTTGTACAATCAATATAAAGAGTGATGACAAGAACCACAGGTTCTCTTCAGGTTTAAGACATGTGCCTTTGTTAAAAGACTTGGATGGCCACTAATATCATAGCATGATTTTGATTATCAGAAGAACCAACAGAAAGAGATGCATAAAGGAATGGGAGTCAGGACTCATAACTTTATCAGAAATATGACAGAGCACCATGCAAAATCTAGGCTAATGGTGAATGGCATGGTGAGTGGTGTGGAATGGTAGAGAGAAATGCATCTAGAGTCTAGTGCCAAGCACATGTGTTGACTCCCAGCATCACCACCCCTGACTGTATGGCAATGAGTGATGCATTTTATTTCACTGAATTTCTGTTTCTTCACAGTCATAATGGAAATAATAAAATATTTCTCAAAGGGCTAATGTTATAATATGTGTGGAAGTACAGGCACAGACAATATACTCAAAATGGTATAACTACTTTTCCCTCCTTTTTCTATGATGGACACAAGTGTGAAGCAGAGGCCTACCAGAAGACACCAGGTATCATGCACTTAGGGAGAAATAAATTTGGGTGATTTAAATTCTAGCAATTTAAGGACCTGAAAACCAGCTTCAAATTTGCCTAGGAAAAGGATACACCCAATCTTAGATCCAAAAGTCAAAAAGTGTTTTGGTTAAAGCACACAAAAAGAGGAACTTATAGGTCATTCTAAGTAAGGGCTCTAAACATTTATAATACATACCCCAAGTATTCCCAAAATCAATTTAAGCCTCTAAAATGTGTTCTTACTAGGTCAAATTTGTCCTTAGTAAGCAGGACATTCAAACTCACGTTTCGTACTTTTTTTCTTCTTCCATCTTTCTCTCATCAGATCATCTTCTAAATGTATCTTTAATGTATCTAAATGCACCTTTAAATGGTCCTTAGTATCACAGAACCACCACTTTTTGTTTATGGAAAACAAAAACTTTCCTTAAGTTTCAGGATGCTCAAGAAGAGATTAAAAAGAGCCAAGTAGGGGCGCCTGGGTGGCACAGCGGTTAAAGCGTCTGCCTTCGGCTCAGGGCGTGATCCCGGCATTGCGGGATCGAGCCCCACATCAGGCTCCTCTGCTATGAGCCTGCTTCCTCCTCTCCCACTCCCCCTGCTGTGTTCCCTCTCTCGCTGGCTGTCTCTATCTCTGTCAAATAAATAAATAAAATCTTTAAAAAAAAAAAAAAAGAGCCAAGTAGACATGCTAATTGAAAGTGGTTTAAAAGTAAATTGTAATCAATGTACAAATCAATTAAATTTAAAACCTTCATGAAACACAATGATTAGAAACCATCACCTCTCTCATACTGGTTTATGTTCATGAAATTACTAATATGGAGCCTCATACAGATTAGAAACTACCTATAAATGTTGCATAATTATAGAGAAATTAGCCAAGTCTCAAGGTTCTAAGGCCTTGGGTTCTTCTATTTTATATAGTCTAAGCACCTAATGGGGTGGAACAAATCTCCAAAGAGATTTATGTTCTAGCGTGCAATGCCCAATCTTTTCTTTTTCCTCCATTCCTGAATTGACAAATGCCTTGAGCAGTATTATGGCTGAATCTTCTTCATGTTAGCAATATCATCTTTTGTCCATAATTAAGTTACTTTGCATTCAGTTAATTTACCATAAACTTTCATTAATCAAGTCTTCTCTATACCTTCTTTACATCTATAATGATTTCTAAGTTTGGATAACTCTAAGGAGGCTGTTTGTGGATAATGTTCGACTGATGTTGCAGAAGAACCTTTAACCTAGCCGTATCAAAAGTGATTGTGCCAATCCTAAATGATGTGAAACACGGGGAAGATAACCTAAACTATAAATGATCAGCAATGCCTAGAGTTTTCATCTTCATTTGGGAATTTTGGCAAATGTGGTTTGATTTACTTCTAATACTTTACTTATTTAACAAAATCCTCATTCAGTGCTCACTGGGTACCGGGCATTGCTTTGTGTTCTTCACAAATATGTACCATCTGTGCCAAAGTTACTTTTTTAAAACATGACATTAAAACTACCAATATTCTTTATTTGAAAGATGAGTGGCAACAGCAGCAAAAGCTCTCTTCAGCAGCTTTTTGCACCATGCACAAAAGAAAGCAAATTAGCATTGATGGCACTGGCTCTCATTTATATAAGAATCCCCCCTCTTGGTACTCTTACATATTCATAGCATTGTAACAATTGATGATTTTTAAATTTCTCTAGAAATCAATCCAGATTAGGAAGTTTGACTATCACAATACCTAGTTGTCACCAATCTGACTTTACTCACAGGAACAGAGTGCTGCTTCATTACATTTCTATCTTCCATTGATCTTGTTTCATGGTTAGAATCAAACTCTAAGCATTCACAAACTCCAAGTGGTTCACACCTCCTAGGAAGGTTTCCTTGGAGAGCCATTTGCTCCATATTTAAGTTCTAGGAGCTCCCATAAGCCTCACAGAGGCAATGCTATACAGAGGTGACTGAAAGATGAGGGAGGTAGCTCCCTAAAATAAATACAAAGGTAAATTAATGTTTCCTAATAACTTCCACACTGCAGTGGGGAGATCAGATAAATAGGCCATCACTTTCACACTCACTATGCTAAGATGTGAGCATATCAACTTTGCACCTAATAGAATCTACCTACTCTGAATACCAAAGAGAGTAGAAAGGAGCCAGTGCGGAAGATGGCAATAGCATCAAGGACTCAGACACATCTAGTTCCTACACTTCTGAATTCTGCTTCAAGAAATGAGGCCCATCTATAAGGGAAAAAAAACCAAAAACCTAAAACTGGGAAGATGAAAATGAGACATCCACAAGCAAAGAGGGATAGAGGCTGGTCACACGGAAACTCCCTGAAGAAATGCTGAGAAAGTTCAACGCCAGAAACAAAGGACAAAACAAAAGCTGAAAACAAAAAGAGCTGCAAAAGCAACACCATACTGATATTTAGAGTTCCATTTGAAAGAAAAAAAAAAAGAAATTAAGTAAAAGTAACTTGTTAGAAGGGAATGCTTTTCATTATTTCTTATAATTCTTTCCTATAAGGCAAGGATATCAGTCTTCCGAGCCTCTTGTTGCCCTCTTCCTCACCACAGTCTGGGGAAGGAGTGGCATATGTGCTTGGTAAATGCAGACATCAGTTTGGGGACTTATCATTGTGGAGTGGACTGCCCCACTCCAACGCTGCCAAAATGGTGTGTGGGGAGACAGTTCGGGTTCAAGATCAAAGAGCTCACTAGAATTAATAGACCTAAAGCTCCTTCATTCAACCTGAACTCTACCAAAGGCAAAGGGGGCATTTTGTATCTGATATTTACTTCTTTATTTCTCCGTTTGCTTGGAATACAGGTGGGGAAGAGGGTTGCTACTTATGGGAGAACACCATGAAAATGCCTTAGATGTTCACTGTTCAAATAAGATATGACTCACAGGGTACTCTTCCACACATAGGGCTACTTCTGGAGAGAATCAGATTGTTAGCTTGCTCAAGATCGCTATCCTTCAACTTTCCCACTACTTTTTCACCAGTAAACTCCAGCCATCTCTTTCCCAAGCTCCTCCTACACTCTTGCCTCTGTCTTCTTGCCCCCATCAAAAACTACTTCCATTTGCTTCATTCACACCTACATGAAAATGACGTAATAGTTTATCATGTGCTAGCTCACCAGAATCCCTCCCTTTAGATCACTCAGGATTCTTTAATATACCAGACCCAGAAGACCTCAAAATAAGCCTAATGTCCCTGTAGGAAATGCACAGCAATGGGGCAACCAGAAATAACACATTTACTTGAGAAAAGATATTTATTTCACCCAATATGTCTTTGTGGTGGGAAGAAATCTGGGACTATGCATTTCAAAGTGTATTTTTAACAAATAAGCAAATAACTGAGAAGGAGAAAGACTGTCAAAAATATAATTTGTTTCTAGCTAACTCGTAGTCATTCTTTAAGACCAATTTTAAGTGTTGGTCCATTGTTATGATCTGATTCTGTTAAGATTTTCCTACATGTGACAAGGTTTTTCCTCATCCATGCCTCTCACAAAGGTCATAGGGCTCTTCTCCCATTTCCACATTGTCTTGGTTTGTTTGCATATCCACCTGCCCCATTAACTTATGATATCTTTAAGGACACAGGAAATATCTTGTCTGTGCATTTTCAGCCTGATACCCAGAAGTTTATCATAAATGTTTCGGTTGTTGAATGGAATTTTACCATACAGTCAGAGCTCAATGAGAAAGAAAAGAAGGCAGCTCACATGTCTTGAAAAAATTAATCTTTTCTTGGGAAAACAAGAAGTATCAAAGAAACTCTAGTGGTCAGAAAAAAAGAAAAAAAAAACTAGAAGAATGGAAAGAATAGAAGAACTTAACACAATGGAGGGGTGCATGACTGGCTCCGTCAGAAGAGCATGTGACTCTTGACCTCAGGTTCATAAGTTCAAGCTCCACATTGGGTGTAGAGATTACTTAAATACATAAATTAAACCTAAAAAATAAAAATGAAAAGTAGAATCTGCTTTGTAAAAAAAGAACACAATAGAAATAACTTCAGAGTCAGATAAGATCATGGCAGCCACATTTAGAAGTATCAAAGGGGTTGGAATACTCAGAACTGTGACAGTAGAGAAGACAGCTCCCCACTGAGACAGAATGGAGAGTGGCAGGCACCAGGACAACAACGCAGATGATTAGGACCACTCCAACCTGAAAGTAAACAGCCATAGCCAGGGACCTTACAAGGTCCATCTTCTTCTACCTAGGAAACTTGGCTGTAAAAATTGTTAACTCTCTTAAGCAGTATAGCCAAGGTCAAAGACCTGTAGCCTTAGGCTAAAGAGCTAAAACCCCAAAGAGGAATTTAATAAGTATGAAAGAATTTGAAGACATTAAGGGTCTTCCATTTAAAGATCTGGATCTTTTGATTAATAAAGAACAAAGACAAAACTGAATAAACACCCAAAAAGTCAAATGTTAATAACTTTTATATTATTCAGCCTTAATAAGGAAAGAAATTCTGGCACATGCTACAATATGCATGAACCTTGAGGTCACTCTGCTAAGTGAAACAAGCCAGTCACAAAAAGACAAATACAATATGATTCCACTTACATATCTAAAGTAGTCAAATTCATAGAAAAAAAAGTAAAATGGTGGTTACCAGAGGCTGAGGTGAGGGAGAATTGTTGTTTAATGGGTATAGAGTTTTACAAGAGAAAAACATTCTGGAGACTGGTTGCACAACAATGTGAATATACTTAACACTACTGAACACTAGAAATGGCTGAGATGATAAATTTTATGTTATGTACTCTTTACCACAATAAAAAATAAAAATAATTTTTATATGAATAAATTTGTTATAAATTCAATATCACAAATAATTGATGTTCAATTGGCTTTAAGACACAGAGAAGAAAAGAAAGAAACATTTCCATTATAATCCAAATCAGATGAATATATTGGAATCAATTGACTGTCTTAAATTTTCACAGAAGTAACAAACATTTCTCTTTAAAAAAGAAAGTCAGAAGTCCAAACCTACAATCAATATGCTTTCAGTTTATTTCACAGTTAAATCTTGAATTTGGTTTAAAATACACAAGGTAAAAACTCTGAAAAATGGAAGTATTCACTATTTTCCCACCTACACAAAACCAGATAAGTTTTGCACTCTTCTACATTTCTCTCAGATTTTGTGCTTGGATTACTTTTTTTCTTTGGGCCTTTCAGAAGTGCCTGAAACCTATTTCTTTATATGTATGCTATGAGGGGAAAAAAACACATTTGTTTGATTGGAAATTATTTGGGGTGAGCAGAAAAATTTGCATTCCTGCTGACAATTTCTATACTAAGTTTGGCCCAGTGGGATTAGAAATCTCTGAGATATTAAACCTTGGAAAGAAGAATTTGTAACGGAAAGGCTGAAAGAACTTAATTATAGCCAGTAGCACCACTTGAATACTTTAAGCATACTCAAATGTGCTATGTTATCATAAGATCTTCAAAAAAGAAAAAAAAAAAAGAAGTGATGGAAGTTATGGAAAGACATTATAGACATCACCAAAGAAGCAGTTCCACCTCTGGGTCATTTGAGTTGGTCAGCCTAACCACAAAGAAATGTCTGCAGTGCTATTCAGGGAGCCAAGGGAGATGTCACACTTGCTTAGACTGCTGGGATCACTGAAGTCTCAAATGACTTTAGTTAACTCCTCACAGGTATTTTGCTCAGGATACCTGTCCTGTGTGTCTTTGGTGTCTAGATTGGAAGAATCTATTGAGTTTCTCTTCTTTTAAAATAGAGGGCACACACTGAAAGGTTTTTGTGTTTATTTGCAAGAATACAAACAACCTCCTACAATATATCTCAGAGTTGCCCCTAGAACAGATCATTCCATGTCATGTTCCTCGTTTCTTGCTTTTTCTCCCTTTCAGCAGTAAAGACTTGCCCAGTCCGCCTGATTCAGTGCCACTTCTGAGCTGAGAAACATGATGATCTATTCACAGGAAAACACACATGAACATTCCTGGACTTCCTACTTTCCTACCCACAGCCCAGCTGAATACAGGCCTCTACAGGAAGGACCCATCTCCACCATATGCACACATTTAGTGCTGGGGAATCAGTTCCTCTACCTGGCAAGAGGAAAATAGCCTTCAAGTCCAATAATTCCTATATAAGACTATTCAGATAGTACTATTTTCTGAGAGGTACTGTCATTCTCTTGACCTATCTAACTCCTGGAATTCAGTCCCTCATCTACCTTAATCACCTTTGTTGAAAGTTCTTTCTCACCTTTATTTTTTTTTAAGATTTTGTTTATTTATTTGACAGAGGTAGAGAGAGCCAGCGAGAGAGGGAACACAAGCAGGGGGAATGGGAGAGGAAGAAGCAGGATTCCAGCGGAGGAGCCTGATGTGGGGCTCGATCCCAGAACGCCGGGATCACGCCCGGAGCTGAAGGCAGATGCTTAATGACTAAGACACCTAGGCACCCCATCTTTCTCACCTTGATTGACTTCATGACTACTGTTGCTTTAGTTTGTGTGTGTGTGTGTGTGTGTGTGTGTGTGTGTGTGTGTGTGTGTCTAAGATCACAGACTTCCAGAGTCAGCTTGATTTCCTGGCCTCCAAACACATGGTGTGATTCTACTCCTTGACTGCCATCAGTCTTATGACCCCTAATATGCCTTATTATTTTCCAAACTTTAGTCTAAACTCTTGAAAACTATGAGAACTTAATTTTCTGAAACCTGAACCCCCCTCCCAACACACACCCAAATCTTTCCTAGTCTCTGCCTAATTCAGCCTTTTCCCTCTCTCATCCATTCCATGGAGCAACACAACCCTTTCTTGAATTTACTGGAATTGGGAGGGGTGGGGGTTGCAAATAAATCTTCCATGCTCCTAATTTCAAGTCAGAACTCCAAATCTGCAAAAATAACATGATGAAGTCCAGATTAAAGTATTTTCTTCATCATTCAGATGAATTTCTGCAGTCAACTGGTGCGAAATGATTAAAGTTGTAACCAGGAGCAGACTCCAGGCCATTTCTTGCTTGCCTGGGAAACCTTTTTAATGTAACAACTTCAGATCTCTCTGTCCCTTGAGGCATCTCTCCTGCACCTATTAGCCTATAAAGAACACCTTCAATAGGAATACCTACCTAAAAGACAACTGGAAAATAGAGGAAATTTTATAAAAAGCCAGCCTCTGTCAAGAGGGTCAAATAATCTAGAGTCTACCTTAAGAAAAAAGAAAAAAGTCAAACTACTCCCTTCCTAATATATATTATTTATTCATATATATTCTTTTTTTTTTTTTTTTTTTTTTTTTTTTTTTTTACTGTCAAATAGTGAGAACCTACCATGTGCCTACCACATTCGAGGCACTGGGGATGCATCACATGCAACTAGACAGGAGCCCTGCCCTCAAGGAGCAGACCTTCTCATGGCTATCTGACTAATTTGACTAGTTCTTTTTATTCTTTATCTTCTTTTATTGACTGTATCAGAAGCAGCTGTGAAACCAACTTGTACTTGTAGCTACTTATCTCTTTATTCATTTATTTATGGTCTCTCATCATATCAAAACTTCCAGGCTAAGCTTTTTTGTTTTTACTTTTAATATGCTTTTCCAAAATAAATTGCTCACTTTGGGGCAGTTTTACATCATAAAAGACACTTCGGTGGCCCTCCTTAAAGCTGTCAGTAAGTGCCCAGCTAGCCAAAGGCAGCGTGTTGATACTGGAGGACATCTACAAGTCTGATGTAAAATGATGTAACGGTGTTTCAAATATGTTGGTAAGGTCATCTTCCATTGGAGGGTGTTAGTTTGCCTTTAAGCCAAATCAAACCAAACCAAACAAACCACCACAACAAAAACATTTTGTGAATAGAAAATACAGTAACTCTTATGCCACCCTTCAGATTATCTGATCAAATCCCTCATATAAACAACCTTTCCTTAGTATTTGAGTCTGCTTAACTTTTCCTAGTCTTACCTTCCCCCAACCTCAGTCAGTGCAAGCTACAGAAATACACTCATTTTAGTACTAGCCTGGACAGTCTAACAAAGGTAAGGATTCTGAAAAAGGCAGGCAATGCATCTTTAAATCAAATATGAGATTTTTTAATTGCCTGCTCTAAGGATTCTCTGTGATGTAGTTCTGTCTGTAATACAAAATATTTTACAAAAATTTAAATTTCTAAAGAATAATTTTAAAAAGAGAAGAGTGACTTCCTTCTCATGTGTTTTGGGTTCCATGGCAACAGCACATTCAGGCTAATGAAGATGGGGTTCATGTTTATTGAGAGCTTTATAGGTTCCCTGCAGCATGCACTGCCAAAGTTTACCGTGGTTGTCTTATTTATCTTCATACAGTCCTAGTGAGCAGACATTATTAACACTCTTCACATAGATGAGGAGACTGAGAGTTAAAAAAAAAATCAGAGTAGAATAAAATTAGTCTTAAGTTGGACCTTAATTAGTAACATTTTCCTCTCCTCTTTCCCTTCTCTATACACCACTATGCCCTCCTTCACACATGTACACAAACACATAGGCCACAACATACAGCGTTACTCAAAGAGCTTATATTATCCACACACCTACTAAAAAGTTAAATTACTATATAAGGAAATCACTCTGTTGTGTCAAAACTGGCTGAACCAAAGACAAACTTGGATAGTTCAGAAATCATTATATTCTGAACTAACTTGAAAATCTTTCTCTAGACTCCAAATTAGATTTCTAGCTGATTTTTTTTTTTTATGAACTTCTCATATGTACTGCTTAGGTAGAATACAGGGAATAAAATACCAATACATAGTTTTCTTCTGTTTCATATAGATCAAAGCAAAGCTTCCCCTGCCTCATAATTCCCGTGAAATTGGAATTCACCTCTCTCAGACTTAATATCTTTCTTTTTTACCACAGTGAAGACATGCCACCAGTCAGGAGATCCATGCAGAGGCTCAAGGCCTTGGTACTTTGTGCCTCAGGCCCTTCACTAAGAAAACTGAGTGTAAAAACTTTATCTCCAATAGTTTCTGCCTATTGTGACATCTCTCGTGGGTCTCTTCACCCCTAAATTCTTCATTTCTTTTCAGAATTTAGCAGAAAAGCACTTTTCCCTGCCTGTTTATCTCAATGTCTGTCTCTCGCTGCTAGTATTTATTGCTTATCACCGTAAGTCTTTATTGAATGTAATCTGTTTGGAGATATAGTTGGCATGAAAGATGCTTGACCAAATGAAGTTGTAAAGTATTATACATAAATACTTAATTCCTAGATTTATTTATTATCATCATTACTTATTTACCACTATAGGCACACAGGACATCTTTGAAAGAAATAAATCTGGTCAGTTGCTCTCCCAAATTTTATCAGAATATTCCTTTATCAGAGTATCTCCCAAATTGTATCAAAATATTTTATAAGATATAAATTAATGTCAATATATATTTGTTAATATTCTTTACATGACTAGCACACACACTAGTTTACAAAAACTTGTACATCTATAATATCTCATTTAATCTTTTTAATTATTTAAACTTCCCAGCTACCCAATGCTAAAACAGTTTTGGTTGCTACATGACAGTCCAGGAAAGTGAGACTCTGAAAGTTTGGGAGATATAGCAAAAGTCACATGAATAATGAGTTTTAGAGCTGGACTCAAACCTAGGTCTCTCATTCCAAGTACTAAGCATTTCTCCTTCCCATGGCTGCCTATAGGATCAGCAGGATGAAAGGAAATCAAGCAAGGTCGGGGGAGAAACAAAATAGGCCTCATCATCTCCTTTGTGAAGCTTTCATAAGAGTATATGGTTTGGTGTGGATTTATGTTTCATATCCAGCTAAATTAACTCAAATTTGTATTTAATTCAGGGTCATTGGAGCCTAAGTGTAAATTTGGGATTCCCCACACTGAATTTTTATTTGCCACAGTAGGCATTCTAGAAAGAGTGCAATTAGCCCTAATTAGTACACTAATTAGTATCACTAGTGAGTTCTTTTCTCTACATACCCAAGACATGCTGGAGATACCTAGGATAGAATTATGTTATTAAGTAGAATGAGCCCATGTCATTAAGTGGAAATAGAACTGGGACCCTTATCAAAGAGGAGTATGCCAAGCAAAGAGGGATACAAGACCATGTGGAATACAGAAGTGGTGGTATTGGTTTGTATAAGTGAATATGCATCTTAGAAGTCTGATGGACTTTGGACTTACAATCAATTTCATTCATTTTATCCCATATGTCTTCACTCCATGGTACATACAGAGAAATAGAGGCAAAAAATCTATGCAGTCATACCCATTTTAGAGGATTCATGGAAGCATCCTGTTGGGATGGTAAACCCATAGCCGCCTGCAACTTCTTATGTTTGTCTGTTTTGTGTATATCTCTCCTTATACAGGAGAATCTTTAACATGGCAAAACTACTTTACCATTCTTTTCCAGGAATTCCTACACTAAATCCAGTCTCCCATCCTCATTCATTCTCTAAAAGGAAGAGGAACGTGAGTTCTAAATTTCCATAGGAAGTCTACTGAACAGTCAGAAGAGAGAATTCAGAATAATCCTTGCTCTTGTCACCATGAGCCATGCAAATAATCTGTGCTTATATAATACTTTTCAATGTAATGATTTACAATGAAACTCCAGCTCTAGAAACTATCTTACCTCAAAAAGTCACCCCATATTGGGGTACTTGGGTGGCTCAGTCAGTTGAGCGGCTGACTCTTGGTTTTGGCTCAGGTCATGATCTCTTGGGTCATGAGACAGAGTCCAGTGTTGGGCTCCACACTCAGCATGGAGTCTGCTTGAAGATTCTCTTCCTTTGCCCCTCCCCCCACTACCTCTCTCTCTCTCTCTCTCTCTCTCTCAAATAAATAAATCTTAAAAAAAAAAAAACTATTTCATCCCATATTACCTCTTCCTAAAGGAGTGTTTCAGTGCAAACCCCAAAGGCTATGAACATGCTACTCCACAAAAGAAATAAATTAACTACTGAATCCTACACTGGCAGTCAATGGAGCACATTAAATCCCTGAAAAATACACTTCCTGGGAAATATGATTCAGTTCATAATAAAATAAATTAAACTGTCACCTTGAACTGAAAAATAATTACACTTGAACTAAGTGTGACAGACCAGATACATGCATTTTGGACAAGAAAAACAAAGTAAAAGTGATAAGTAGGAAGTGTAATTTCTTGGTTCACATAGAAACCATCAGAAAGAAGAATAAAGAAATGGAAAATATGAATATAATAAATCATGTATATGGACAAAATGTAAATGTTTTTCATGTTTTCTATTCACATCAATGATTTTAGTTCTGCAATCAAAAAGAACTTAGGAAATATGCAGGTTCAAAATTGGGTACCAAAATAATTAACTGATTCTTGACGTTAAGTAGGTAAAAATTAAGCTATTATGTGAGGCCATGTGATATATTAATCCACAAGACATTGAGTTAGTAGTAGTTTAATTTACCAAATTTACTTATATCCCCAAAACAATAACTCTATGATTTTACAGCTTAAAATTTATAAGTAATTTGCTAGTTGAAAATATAGTTAGAAATTATTTCCTTCTATTTCAAGACCATAGATCAGTAGCTTTTTTAAAGAAAAATATTTCAAAAAATATAATTTTCAAAATCAAAAAAGAATCCTCACTTGGCCATGACATCTCACTGCAGTTTCTGCTTTGAGCTTTTTAGTTATCAGTAAGAGCTAAATTTTTCAAACTTTAATTCTGCATAGCTAAAATGGTTTGACAATTGTAATCCTATGAACTGGCTAACATCTAATGTCTACTGCTTGTGTTTATTAAATAAATATGGCCTAATAACTGATCTGATTTGGGTTTATTCAAACAAACTGAACTGAAAATAACTGTATGAATTCACCTAATTTGGACATATTTTAGGTTTAATCAAATAGTCAGCATGCAATCAATAGTCAAATCTGACTTAAAGTATACCCTGAAAGAAAGGCCAATAAGTCTCTGTGGTGAAATCAATTTTGGTGCCCTACCAAGATCCCCTTTCCTGGGACAATACATCCATCTCTCCAAGATACGAACCAGCGACTTAATGGCAAATTACTTGCATCAAACTTCTCCAACCTGGAAAGGGAGGAGACGCTTTCTGACCAGGATTAACACACACAGTATATATTTGCCCTTCTTGCCACAGCTCTCAGCCAGTACTACTATCCAAGGGTTCACAAACTGTCTGATCTAGAGTCACAGAATTCTGCATATTATCATTCCTGATTGAGAGACCCACTTTATGGCCAAGAAGGTATGACATGAGCATGTTTATATGAAGTACACAATCCTACCACCTTCTATACTACAAGAAGCTAAGAGTGATGAAGCAGCCTCTTAAAGATGCAACTGAGACATCAAGTCAAAGATGATACTGTGAGGATAGGTGCTATCCTACAAGATTTGGTAAAGTCCTTAAATCCAGAGCATCACATGGTGTTGTGTCCCCAGTAAATAAAATACATAGGTCCACATATTAAATAGTAGAAATGTAGGAATAGCCCCACTCACCATCACTTCTAATGACTCCCTGGAAGAATTTGTGCTTCCCAGCCCTATATGTTATGGTCTCTGAGTCTAGAGGTCCTGAATGCAAGATGGAGAGCACTCCTATCCACAGTAGGATGAACCAAAGAATACAAGAACACAGTATATCTTCAACTAAACTCAAAGCAATGGCTGCCACTAATCACATTGGTCTCCTTATGTCAGTAATCTAGCAGGTACAAAAAGGAGCTACCAGGAAAATCAACCCTGATCATCATGAGGAAGAAATACTACCTAATAATGAGGATATGTATAATTATGTCTGACACATCTGCTGGGGTATCTCTTGGTGCATCCATGCCTATTTGTGACTGTAAATAGGCAAGGAAAGCAACCCTAGTTTCAAAAAGGCATGGTAACCAGAGACCCGGGCTCTTCAGAGATGAAGTCTGCATCAACCCAGAAGGCAAGTCACCTAGACCAGCCAGAAGTGCTAGCTAAGGGTGAGGGCAATCAGAAATGTGTGGAAGAAGAGGGAGATGAGGAGTATCAAATAGGACATTAATACCAATTGCAGTAGCAGGGGCTGTCATTTATCTCACCAACCCTCCTCTTTTGTTTCTCTAGGAATAGTGGCCACAAGATCTGTATGGTTGGAGTAAATTTAATGTGAGAAGCAACTGGACAAAAGCAGTGCCAGGGGTAGACCATGACGAAAGCTGTTTTGATGCCCTATCCAGATCCTCTAAACCAGAGCAGGGCACTCATCTCCCAGTTGCTTTGAGTGTTGGCTGTCAAGGGGTTGATTCATAGCTATGCATCCTCTTCCCCAAAAAGTACCCTCTGCTAATAGGAACTGCTTCATCAGGGAAGGTCTTCACTCTATCTTCCACCCACACAGAGCCAACAACCCATGACTGGCTGAAAGCAGGGTACTAAATACTGCTACCCTTGCCTCAAAGGGAGATACCTCACTAGCCCACCCCCCTGTGAATCAAACTAGGGCTAGATTTTGACTTGAGACCACACCATTGCTCAGGTCTTTCTTCCTCCCCCATCTTGCTTCACTCTTAGTCGCATGGATTTTTTTGTAAAACACTTCCTCAATAAATCATGTGCCATGATTATCAAAGGCTTTGCTTCTAAGGAATTAGAACTAAAAACAATCTCAAACTTATCATTTATAAGAATCAATAGGAGAGTTTGTTTTAAATGCACATTCTTTGGCCCTACTTCTAGAAAAGTAAATTTAATAGAGCCTACTGACCACTCTGAGATGCACTGGACTAGACCCTCAGCATATACTATCCACAAAGGAAAGCCAGAACTACCAATGACACAGCAATATCCTCAATCAATGCACCTGAGAACAAGTTTCTCTACAGTTACTCTCAAGGCTTTGATTTTCCAACATAACAAACCTCTAACCTCAACTTTGTGATACGGCTTTCACTCCACTCATGTTTACAACTTCAAAATGTTAATAAAACATGATAAGTGCAAAAGTCAAAATAAAGTAGAAGAGGTGGCATGTAAGTAATGGACTGCACATTCTTAATTTAAATCATATATATTTATTCCCTCACTTGGTAACTGAATACTAACCAAATGAATTTGTAATATATTCCAGTCTAGTTTTATTAGGATTTGTGCTGTATGTGTAATGTAAAAACAAAGAAAATATATTGCTACATCAACTTATATTATTCATGTATATAAAGTTCTGTGTATCTGCCCATACGGTTGAGAAGATGCATTAGGAAGTCGATTACAATAACAAGAAAAGGTTATTTGAGTCAAATCAAAACAATAAATGGGGTAGAGAAAAATTGTAAAATATTTGTTTTATTCTTTCCTCTAGTGACACATAAAACATTATCTCCTTCTCTAAGCGATTATGAACATTTCTATTCTGTCATATGGCATAAAGTGGAGATTTGTTTAAAATCATTTATGTCAGGGAAGTTACACAAGCCTCCTTGTACTTCAGAGAAAGTATATTTTTGATCACCTCAACTGTTAAAAACTCACAGTTCTTACTTGTAGGAATACTCAGATGTTAATAATAAAAACTGCTTTAGCCAACCTCTAATTAACTAATTTGTCACATTTCCACCATTTCCATTTTCTCTGTAAAATATACCAGCAGTTGCCAGCAGGATGCAGAACACTCTTGAATGTTAGGCTACTCTCCACTGTGCCCCCCACAACTCCTTCAGGTGGGCAGTACAATCCATCAAGAGGCAGTTGTATTTATTCACAAATTTGTCCATGACCCCACTTATTATTATATTATTTAATTTTGCTAAAGACTTCATAAATCTATGAAATATGAGTTCTAAAACAAGTAAACATTTTTTTAGAAATGAAGATGAATACTTTGTAGAGACTTGATAATGTAGACTGGCTTTAAAAATTGCTCTCGAATTACAGAGAACTATAAAACAAAGAGAAAAGTAGTAAAATTAAGAGAATTTTGCATTCTCTCAAATTATTTTACAGGAATCTTAATCTTTTTTGCTTCACTTTAAAGAGCCCCGAGGGATACCTGGGTGGCTCAGTCAGTTAAGCATCTGCCCTTGGCTCAGGTCATGATCCCAGGGTCCTGGGATCGAGTCCTGCATTCAGCCCCTTGCTCAGCGGGCAGCCTGCTTTCCCCCCTGCCTGCCACAGCTCCTCCTGCTTGTGCTCTCTCTCTCCCTTTCTCTCTGATGAATAAATAAATAAAATCTTTAAAAAAAAAAAAAAGCTTAAAAAAATAAAGTTTAAAATAATAATAAAATAAAATAAAATAAAATAAAATAAAATAAAATAAGTCCCAAACTGGAATCATCAAAGATCCAAAATGAGTATGATGTATGCAAGAAATGCCAGGACTTCCAATCAGATCCATACACCAAACAGAGACCTTGGCCTTTGTTAAAATGGCTAATAAATTCACATGTATACAAACCTGTGGATGCAGATTTAGTCAATTTTTAATAATGTTTTACTTTAAGTGATTTTAATTAACTGACAAATGATCAGTCCCAATCACATCCTCATCAAAAATTACCATATCAGGTGGTCCTGGTGCTATGAACAGACAACATGAGAAGTCATAGGATTTTTTAAATCTTCCCATAAAAAAGAAAACAAGTCAAAATTAAGAGACGTATTCATGACATACTTTTCTAAAGATTTTATTTATTTATTTGAGAGAGAGAGAAAGCACACATGTGCACAAGTGGGGAGGGGAGGGACAGAAGGAGCAGGAGAAGCAGATTCCCCGCTAAGCAGGGAGCCTGACACAGGACTCAAACCCAGAACCCTGAGATCATGACGTGAGCCGAAGGCAGACACTTAAATGACTGAACCACCCAGGAACCCCACTGCATTTCTTTTAAGGTAAGCTACTGAACTACATAGAGGACAAAGGAAAAACTGAACCTTGGTAGAAATGAATCTGGTCAAAAAGTTAACCTTTCTTGTAAGATACATTGAGGCACATGATTAAAAGATTGTTTCCTTTTAAAATGCAAACATCCTGTTTAGGAGCCAAAGTTTGTGAGGAAAAACAAACACACCTCCTCGCTACAAAGGCAAGTATATCATTTAGACCCATAGTCTAGGTCTATAGGTCCAAACCAGATCTATAATTTTCTTGTATTTGCCTCAGATCCTTTTAATTCTATGTAAATAAACATTACAGAGTTGAAGCCCCCCTCTCTCTCTCTAGAGGTAACCACTTCCTTGAAGTTGAAATGTATCACCTCCATTACTTTATATTATATATATGTTATTTTATATTAACAGCTCTATGGATAGTACTATTTTGTGTTTTAAACTTTGTATACATGATTTCATGATGTACTTATGTGTTTTTATTCAATATAATATTTTCAAGACCTATCCATGTTAATATATACATATATTAATGTATATCACTTATTTCAAAAACACTCTATTGCATCACAGTTTACCCGTACATCTGTTAGTAGATCTTTAAGTAATTTTCAAATTTTAGCTCTTAAAAACAATGCTGAAACAAACAGCCTTGCACACACATTCAAACATTTATTTAATGCAGAATCCCAAGTTTCATCTTAGTCTTTCTCAATCACGATCTCCAGGGAGAAGATTGGGAAGATGTATGTTTAATAAGTTCTCTCACCCACCCACTCTGAGTGATTCTTATCCTCAGGGAAGTTTGGGGGAAAACACTCTAGACTAATAGCATACATGTAGAAGTTAAAATACTCAGTCATAGTAATGCTCATCTTCCACTTTATAAGATGTTGTAAAATTACGCTCCAAAGTAGAAGTTGTAATTTACATGCCCACAAACAGGATGTGTTTCTAATTTCCCCACAGCCTTGTCAACATTTGGCATTGTCACAGTTTAGGTCTTTACCACTCTGGTGGTTGTAAAACAGTATTCTGCTGTTGTTTTAATTTGCACTTTGCTTTCTGGTTACCTGTAAAATTGAGAAGCCTTTTACCCACAAAAAACTGGCCACTGCAATTTCCTTCTTGTGAACTGTTTGCCTGTTTTAGTGAATTGTTTTTCTCTTACTGATTTATAAGAATATATATGCAAAAGTTGAATATTACAAAGCTTAATGAAATAAAATTCAAAATCTTTTGCCCACCCATCCAACTCATGAATTTTTCTCCTAGGAATCAATCATTTTATATGCTCTTAGTAGTTTTTCCCACTATATCTATTTTTCTAAATAGCATGATTATGTATTTTTTGATTTATTAGTTCTAGATATTATTTTTATTGACTTCCTATATGGAAGGTAAAGGTTAAGCATTCTTATATCATTACCTCATCCTCCCAATAAATCATAACTCCATTTTTTATTAAAATATTATAACTTAGAATGTTATGACTATATAAATATTGATCACTGCTGAGGTCATTACTACTATTATTATATTTCCTTTCTTTGCATAACTTTTGTTTTTCCTGGAATAAGTAATTACCTTACTTCTTCATGTGCTTTCCTTTCATTAATTCTCTCTAGACTTTCCAACCTCTCTCAATCCTATTTTCTACATAAATATATCACGTTATCTTCTTTTTTCTTCTAAAACCCTCTGTCCATCTGCTCCAATTTGGACTGGCTATTCTCTGAACTGGATGCTTAGCTCTTGGTCTGGGGCCTCTTACCTTTACCCTGGGAAATTGCCTTACCCTCTCCCCTGTGTAAGAACCCATTTCCTAGATTTCATCTTCTTCTTTCTTGGTTTATTCCATTATTTCAGCAGAGTAAATCCTCCCATAACTTCCTGAGACATTTTTTGACACCTTACAAGTCTTAAAATATGTTTATTCTATCTCTATATTTTAGTTTTATTTCTTGGGATATTTTTTGAATATTATTTTACAAATATTTAAATATACATTATGTATATTTCCTACTTCCTGGGAAGGTGGCAGAATAGGAGGATCCTAAGCTCAACTCATCCCCTAGATACACCTAGATAATACCTACATCAGCGTAAATAACATAGAAAATGACCCAAAGACTGGCATAACAGACTCTCCACAGCTAAATGTAGAAAAGAGGCCACACTGAAGAGGGTAGGGAAGGCAGAAACATGATTAGCAGCCAAAGGGACCTGTGGACTGTCAATTGAAAGGAGGGATGGACACCATGGGTGTGGAGAGAGGAGAGAAGCAGATCTTTATACCAGGCAACCCAAGCATGGGGAACCACATGGGGAAGACAAATCCTCATAACATGTGTCTTTGAAAACTAGAGAGGCCTAACAATCAGTGAGGTTTAACACCTGGAACTTTAAAAAAAAGCAGCAGGCTGGCTCTGGGAGAGCTGGAGTGTGGAGTCAATTCCCTTAAAAAAACAGCACAATAAACAGACCCACTGAGATACAGCATAGAAGCAGCAGTTCGAAAAATGCGTGGGTATATGAGAAGGAGATTTATTTGCTAATCTCAGAGCATGTGCTGGAGGGGCAGGGATCATTGGGAAATTTCTCCAAAAACAAAGGAGCTGGCAGGTGCCATTTCCCTTTCCCGCCCCTGATCCTGGATACACAGACACCTGTGGGAACCAGTGCACTGTAAACACTCTTCACCTAGCTTGCTAGCAGTTGCACCCCACATTCTCCTGTGAACACACCCCCTCCACCTGGCCAGCCTGGCAGGAGTTTTCCCAGGCTGCTGTAGGTCACTTCCCATAGGGGACCAGTGCAGAACTTGCAGGCACCTTGCAGCCTGCCCTTGCATTCTCTTGTGGACCTGTCCCCTCCAATACACCCTTGGTGGAGCCCATCCAAAGCCAGACCACAAAACTCACAGGGAGCAAGTAGCCCTGATAGGGGCCAGCACCACTCCAAAGTGACTCCTGCCCTAAAGAGAGGGAAAAATAACCACACACACCAGTCCAACTGTGGCCCCAGCAGTGGGCTGAGGGAAGAGATCTGGTCTGACCACAGGCCCCGCCCACCAATGAAAGCTTCTCAGGGGACAACATAGGGAAAGCACCCTACAGTTCAGTGCTACTGCAGCTATGACAAACACTTGGTTTGATTCAACTCGAACCAAAGGTAGCCTCAAAATAGTCTGCTAACAACACAGGGACCAAATCCTGCCCACAACAGGGAAAGAGAAGAGAGCCATTGCAATGACTAGACTGAAGGCAAATGTGGCTCAGCCATGACAGTAGGAAGCACACAACACACACAGGAAACACCCCTGAACAGTCGGGTTCTGGTGAATAGAAGACATTGCACTTCAAGGCACTGCAGGACCTCTTCTTCATGAGTCAACTACTTTCAAAAACAGGAGACATAGCTGACTTTCCTAATACATAGGAAAGACTCAGAGATTTAGACAAAATGAGGAGACAGAGGAATATGTCCCAAAGGAAAGAACAGAACAAAATCACAGCAATAGAACTAAAAGAGACAGGGATAAGAAATATACCTGATAAAGAATTTAAAGTAATGGTCATAAAGATACTCAATGGATTTAAGAAAAGAATGAGACCTTCAACAAAGAGATAGAAAACATAAAAAAAGAACCAATCAGAGATGAAGAACTCAACAACTGAAATTAAAAACACACTAGATGGAATAAATAGTAGACTAGAGGAAGCAGAAGAACAGATCAGGGACCTGGAGGACGGAGTAATGGAAAGCAATCACACTGAATAGGAATGACAAAAAATAAGAAAAGATGAAAAAAGATTGAGGGATCACAGTAACGTCATTGAGCACAATAACATTTGCATTATAGGGATCCCAGAAGAAGAGGAGAAAGAAAAGGGGCAGAAAATTTATTTGAGGAAACAATAACTGAAAACTTCCCAAATCTGGGAAAGAAAACAGAAATCCAGATCAAGGAGGCACAGAAAGCTCCCAACAAAATCAAACCAGGAAGTCCTCACCAAGACACAATAATTAAAATGGCAAAAAGTAGTGATAAAGAGACATTTTAAAAGCAGCAAGAGAAAAAAAGTTACATACAAAGGAAACTCCATGAGACTATCAACTGATTTTTGATAGCAAAGCAGAAAAACTAAGTGTATCTCTAAAAATCAGTCAAGGAATTCACAAAATAAAAGAATGTAAAGTATGACACCATGTACATAAAATGTGTTGGGGAGAGGAATGAAGAATGGGTTCAAATTTAAGAGACCATCAACTTACTTTGGACTGCTAAATGCCTAAGATGTTATATACAAACCTAATGGTAACCACAAATCAAAAACCAGCAATAGATACATAAAAAATAAAGAGAAAGGAATCCAAGTATGACTAAAGAAAGGCAGCAAACCATGAGAGAAGAGAACAAGAGAAGAAAGGAACAGAGAAGAACTATAAAAAAAAAAACCATAAAACAAGTAACAATGTAAGTACCTACCTATCAATAATTTACTTTGGAGGTGCCTGGGTAGCTCAGTAGGTTAAGCATCCAACTCAATCTTAGCTTAGGTCTTGATCTCATGGTTGTGAGTTTGGGCCCCACACCCAGTGTGGAGCCTACATTAAAAATAATAATAGTAATAACAATAATTACTTTGAATGTAAATGGACTAAATGCTCCAATCAAAAGACACAGCGTGATGGAATGGATAAAAAAGCAAGACCTGTCTATATGCCTAAAAGAGATACATTTCAGACCTAAAGACATATGCAGATTGACAGTCAAGGGATGGAAAAGTATTTATCATGCAAATGGAAATGAAAAGAAAGCTCGGGTAGCAATACTTATAACAGAAAAATAGACTTTAAAACAAAGACTGTAACAAGAGACAAAGAAGGACACTATATAATCATAAAGAGAACAATACAACAAGAAGATACAACAATTATAAATATATCCAACATGGGAGCACCAAATACATAAGAGAGCTAATAAGAAAAAAACATAAAGGAAGTAACTGCTAGTAATACTATAATAGTAGGAGACTTTAACACCCCAACGACATCAATGGATAGATCATCCAAACAGAAAATCAATAGGAAAGAGTGACTTTGAATAATACATTGGACCAAATGGATTTAACAGAAATATTCAGAACACTTGATCCTACAACTGCAGAATACAAATTCTTTTCAAGTGCACATGAACACTTTCCGGAAGAGATCACATATTAGGCCACAAAACAAGTCTCAACAAATTCAGAAAGACTGAAGTCATACCATGCACCTTTATGAGCACAACCCTATGAAACTGGAAATCAACCACACACACACACACACACACACACACACACACACACACAAATCTGGAAAGAACACAAATACATGGAGGTTAAATAACATGCTACTAAACAATGAATGGGCCAACCAAAAAATTGAAAAGGTAATTAAAAAATACATTGAGACAAATGAAAATGAAGACACAATCCAAAATCTTCAGGATGCAGAAAAAGCTGTTGTAAGAGGGAAGTTTGTAGCAATTCAGGCCTATTTCAAGAAGCAAGAAAAATCTCAAATAAACAACCTAACCTATACTTAAAGGAGCTAGACAAAGAAGAACAAAAAACCCAAAACTAGCAGGAGGAAAGAAATAATGAAGATTAGAGCAGAAATAAATGATATAGAAACTAAAAACAAAACAGTAGAACAAAGCAATGAAACCAGGAGCTGGTTCTTTGAAAATCACAACAAAATTGTTAAACCTTTAGCCAGACTCAAAAATGACTCAAATAAAAAAAATCAGAAATCAATGAGGAGAAATAACAACCAATACCAGAGACATACAAAGGATTATAAGAGAATATTATGAAAAATTATATTCCAACAAATTTGACAGCCTGGAAGTAATGGATAAATTGCTAGAAATATACAACCTCCCAAAACTAAACCAGGAAGAAATAGAAAATTTGAATAAACTGATTACCAGCAATGAAATTAAACCAGTAATAAATAAATAAATAAATAACCCTCCCTACAAACAAAAGTCCAGGACCAGATAGCTTCATAGATGAATTCTACCAAATATTTAAAGAAGAGTTAATACCCATTCTTCTCAAAAATTTCAAAAGAGAAGAGGAAGGAAAGCTTCCAAACTCATTTTATGAGGCCAGCATTACTCTGAAATCAAAACCAGATAAAGACACTACAAAAAAAGAGAACTAAAGGTCAACATCTCTGATGAACATAGAAGCAAAAATCCTCAACAAAATGCTAACAAAACAAGCAAGCAATACCTTTAAAAATCATTTACCACAGTCAAGCAGGATATATTCCTGGAATTCAAGGGTGGTTTAATATTTTCAAATCAATGAATTTGATACAACACATCAACAAGAGAAAGGATAAAAACCATATGATCATTGTAATAGATGCAGAAAAAGCATTTGTCAAAGATATTTCATGCTCAAAGACTGGGAAAACAAATACTGTTAAAATGTCCATACTACCCAAAGCGATCTACAGATTTAATACAATCCCTATCAAAATACCAACAGCATTTTTCACATAACCAGAACAAATCGTCCTAAAATTTGTATGGAACCACAAAAGACCTCAGATAGCCAAAGCAATCTTGAAAAAGAAGAACAAAGCTGGAGGTATCACAATCCCAGATTTCAAGTTATATACAAAGCTGTAGTAAACAAAGCAGTATGGTACTAGCATAAAAATAGACACACAGATCAACAGAACAGAATAGAGAGCTGAGAAATAAACCCATGATTATATGGTCAATTAATCATTGACAAAGGACGCAAGAAAACGCAATGGGAAAAAAGTCTCTTCAATAAATGGTGTTGGAAAACTAGACAGCTACATGCAAAAGAATGAAACTGGGCCACTTTTTCACACCAAACACAAAAATAAACTCAAAATGGATTAAAGACCTAAATGTGAGACCTGAAACCATTCCAAAATCCTGGAAGAGAGCACAGGCTATAATTTCTCTGACATTGGCCATAGGAATATTTTTCTAGATATATTTCCTGAGTCAAGGGAAACAAAAGCAAAAATAAACTACTGGGACTATACCAAAATAAAAAGCTTCTGCATAGCAAAAGAAACAATCAACAATAAGACAACTTAATGAATGGGAGAAGATTATTTGCAAATGACATATCAAATAAAGGGTTAATAACAAGAATATATAAAGAACTTATATAACTCAACACCAAAAAGACAAATAATCTAATTAAAAAATGGGTAGAAGATACAGACATTTCTCCAAAGAAACATACAGATGGCCAACAAGCACATGAAAAGATGATCAACATCACAATCATCAGGGAAATGCAAATCAAAACCACAGCTGGTATCACCTCAGACCTGTCAAAATGGCTGAAATCAAAAACATAGTAAACAAGTGTTGGCAAGGACGTGAGAAAAAGGAACTCTTGTGTATTATTGGTGGGAATGCAAACCAGTGCGGCCACTGTGGAAAACAGTATGGAGGTTCACCAATAAATTAAATATGATCCAGTAATTCCACTACTGGTTATTTACCCAAAGAATATGAAATATGGGTATTTACTCAAAGAATATGAAAACATTAATTTGAAAAGATATATGCACCCCTACGTTTATTGTAGCATTATTTACAATAGCCAAATTATGGAACCCAAGCATCCATCCATAGATGAACGGATAAAGAAGAAGAGGTATGTGTCTATGTGCATATGTGTGTGTGTGTGTGTGTGTGTGTGTGTGTGTGTATTACTCAGCTATAGAAAAGAATGAAATCTTGCCATTTTCAACAACATGGATGATGGATCTAGAGGGTATAATGCTAAGTGAAATAAGTCAGTCAGAGAAAGACAAATACCATATGATTTTACTCGTATGTGGAATTTAAGAAAGAAAACAAAGGAACAAAAAAATAAATAAATAAACGAGACAAAACAAAAACAAAATAAAAAAGACTCTTAACTATAGAGAACAAACTAATGTTTGCCAGAGGGGAAGTGATGGGAAGATGGGTGAAAGAAGGGAAGGGGATTAAGACTACACTTATTATGATGAGAACTAAGTCATGTATAGAATTGTTTAATCACTATATTGTTCACCTGAAACAAATATAACACTATATATTAACTACAGTGGAATTAAAATAAAAAATAAAGTAAAGTAAAATTTCCAAGAGCTCTTTTTTGTTCCTTGTTCCTTTTGTAGCATACATTCATGTTTCATGAATGTAACATCTCCTCATCTTTCTGATAATAGAATGCTTTCTTATGCATCCTGCATTATATCTCCAAATTACTGTGTTTTCATTGTGTTTCATTGTTTATATCTATCTCCTTAACATTAGAGGTTTTCCTCAAACAAGTGATGAGGATTGATTGTATATTCATATTTAAGAGTGAATTACTTTCTAATAATTTAGTAACTTTAAAATTAATTTTTAGTTCTTTGGAAGGTTTGTGTAAGTGGACAAGTCATTGACTATAAGTTTACACTGTAGAGTAGTTTTATATAGGAGAACAACATACATTAATACCTGTAAATGTTTTCTTTGTTATTGTTTAGTTTGTCCAGAGGTATAAAAGCCTGGCTTCCAATAGGGTAGATACAGACCAGGGAGGTTGGGATGGGATGTCTCTCAATTTAGCTAGTAGAATTTAATTTAACTGCCCTGCTTTCAACAAGAAGCCTCAACATGACCCTTTGTTGTACCAGAGACTGAGTCCAGTCTGGAACAATTTCTCTGGAGAATAAATCTCATGTCTCTTCCAGGTCTCGGGAATGGACATCAGGTGTGTGGGATGAGACGGGGAACCAGGGGTATACAGACTCCACGTATAGACTCTGAACCAAGGCTTGTGTTCTCAGCACCATTCCCTCACCCCTCCCAGTCCCAAGTGCCTCTCCTTCCTGAGCTCTTCTGGGGTTCTGTGAAGGGAATCATCCTCTCTTTGTGTCAGCCTCTCTAGGCACTTGGGATTCAGTTTTCTCTACTCTCCTAAATCATCTACCTCTCATTCACTGGTTTTCCATTTTCTAAAAATATGAAATTATCTCTTGTCCTCAACCATTACCTTTCCTTGCTCCTATGAATCTTGGGAGTATAGATAAACACTTAGGTTATATTTGTCACCTTAAAGTGGAGTCCATTGCAAATACTTCTCCTGTAACTTGTCCTTGGACCTGATCTTCTTCTCCTACAAAGTGAGCATAATACTAACAATAACAACAATAATAATACCCATTCTTCTTTACAGTGTTCTTGTGAGCCTTCAAAGTGGTAACATACGAGACAACACTTTATAAATTGTAATGTGTCATATGAATTCTAGTTAATCAAAAATGTTAATGTTTTCATCCCTCACAGCAGGAAACAGACTACATGAACATTTGCAGAAATGTTTTAGGCTTACTTATAACAACTAGAGAACACCTTCTTTTGGTGAAAATATTCCACAGAACTGTTCTTAAATACACTTTTATAATAATCATTGACCTTAATGATCTAAGAGTGATATCAAATACTACATTAGAGGTAGAACATTAGTGATCATATATTCAAAAAAATATTCTCAAGATTTTAGTTCTTTTAGATGCTATAGTTCTGACTTTTAAATAGAGGCAATCTACCTGTGTTTTAGGTTACAACAATTCAAATTTATCCTTGAATCTAAATATATTAATTTAATACCAGTTCTTATTAAATAAAAAAATAGAAAACAGGAGGGGCACCTGGGTGGCTCAGTTGGTTACATGACTGCCTTTGGCTCAGTCCTGATCCCACGGTCCAGGGACCGAGCCCTGAGTTAGGCTCCATGCTCAGGGGGGAGCCTGTTTATCCCTCTCCCTCTGCCTCTCCCACCTGCTTAAGTACTCTCTCTCTCTAATAAATAAATAATCTAAAAAAATTTTAAAAAAGGGAAATCTTAATATCCTGGTAGTGCTCACTATATTTGGGATCATTCTCTCTTCCTTATTACATATCAAACATTTATTTACACCTGGCTCATATATTAGGTACTGTTCTATAGTCTGAAAGACTAAAACATTCAAATTAATTTCAAGTGAAAAGTGCCAAACAAGATCACTAAGCCATTCCATTTTCTAAATTATCTGTCCACTCAGCCAGGTCACAAAAGTGCATGTCTCAAGGGATTTAGGTTAGAGAATACATTTATGTAAAATAAAGAATAAGCTAATTAATGAAAAGAAAAAGACTGGTTGTCCAGATAAACATTAAGTTGATAATACGGGATTTGATCTTCCCTACAAAGAGTTGAGATAATTGCCTTTCCTTCAGAAAAGCTTCTGTTTTCCGGGCATTTTCACATAATCTTACTTAACCCTTACCCTAGTTCTTTAAAGTACCTGGATTCAATTCCATTTTACAAAAAAGGAACTGAGAAGTCAAAAAGCTAAGCTATTTATCAAACTTAGAGTCAGCATTTGAACCCAAGTCTCCAAATTCCAAGGAAAATACCTGATGGAACACTCCACTCCAGCAATAAATTACCCTCGCTCTCTCACAACCTGCTCAAAATGCACTGAGCCACACATGGGATGAAGGATAAATGTGGGGACCACTCACAGCCCACAGGATTGTCAGCAGATGTCCCGTGGCATATGCCGGCACATTCTGTCAGCCCCTTGGGGGCACCAGAGCATCAGACGACCAAAATGACAGGTTGTACAAAGATCCAGACTCATTACAAATGGCCCTCCTTTTCCTTTTGTTTCGTTCGTTCTGAGCAGCTGGCATCTTTCAGCGAACTGTCGGTATTATATTTAAGACATAGTACATCATTAAAATAAAGCTTGGGGCTAATAATTATGTCTTGTTCAGGTGTTTTATGACTAAAGATTCTGACTTTCCCCCAAGGTTTCCAACTCACTCTTTTCCAAATTGCTTCTCTAAGGGCATTTGTTACATTGTGGACGTGTCCCCAACAATTAAATAGCAGTTTAATCCTCCCTCTCTAGATCTTTCTTTTTGAGGTAGTGTCCTGGAGCCTAAGCTACTTCCACTTTCAAGGCGGTATTTATGGAGTCCTCAACTGGCTGTGTGAGTGTAACTGCACACAGAGGTTAATCAAAGTGGAAAGCCCAGTTCCCAGCCTTCACGCTGCTCACACGAAGAATATTCCTACCCCTCCCTGCTCTGCCTCCATCCCTATCTCTGTTCAACAGTTATTAAGATACTTAAAGCACCAAATTTAACTATCAGGTGGGGAAAAGAGCACAGGACCTGAATTAGACAAGCATTTAAATTCTAAGCTTTATTTTATCTATAAAATGGGATTGATGGTAGTTCCCACCATGTAATGTGGGTAGTTCCCACAATAATTCTGAAGAATTATTGTGAAGACCAAAGAGGTCAAGTATGTGAAATCACTGTGTTCCTTGTAAAGAAGTTAGTACTTTAGAATTGGCAAAAGCATTCTCATGGAAAGTGCCCCTTCAGGGTCTGCTAAATCCTGGTACATTGTGGGGTGGCGGGGACAGCTCTTTGTTAGTTTACATTTAAAGTGGAAAAGCCTCTTAGACCATTTCCTCCCTTGGGCTGGTATCTAATTTGGCTGTGCAGGGTGGCAAAGCAAATAGAACAAGGGGACATCTCCTTTATGCAAGGCAGCAAGAGCCCCCCTTATCACATCCTTGAAAAAGAGAAACCTCCAATTGGCCATTCTATACCCATTCCTTAAAAGCCAGGTCTTAAAAAGTATTCCTTCACAAATTATTAATTTACATGTTAAAGCATGTTAAATCTAGAGCTTCTTAGTTTTCTTACTGTATGGGAGTCACAAAAAGCATTTGGACCCAAACATTTAAGTTATACCACTTAACCAAGAGTCTCTTAGATTATTTCTACTTAGCTCAATCAGGCTGGATATCCAGTAGCAAATAGCTGAATTACTTAGATTTTACAATTTTTAATCAGAAATATCCTTGATATGGATAGCTAAATGTCAGACATACACATAATTTTTTCTTTCTAATGTAAGTGATATATTTGATATATTTTTAATATAATTTAGAATTATCAAGGAACTTTAACCTTGGACATTCATCGTTCTTTTAATAAATATTTTCAGCCTCTTTTCCGGACAGGTACTTTTCTATGGGCTGAGGATTCAGAAATGAATAAAACCTGAGTTAACCCAGCTCTCCTAGGATTTGTAATCTAGTAGAACTACATGTCTTTTCTGCCCGGAGACATTCCTCTCCACTAACCTGACTTGCCTGATCTTCAGGTTATATTCGGGTCTACCAAATTTAGGATAGGTTCAACTATCTATAAACTAACTGTTATAAAATATTTTAATATAAGCAGAATAGATTGAATAACCCATTTATTCATGTAAGTTCACTTTGACAGTCTGATTCTGTTCAAATTGACAAAATAAGCAAAATTACAAACTTTCACAGACATTTTGACCTCATTCTCAGACTTGCAAAACAGCAACAATTATTAGATTTGCATAAATCATATTACCTAACATGTATTATACACTAACAAGGTGGCATGTTCTTAACATGGATTATTTTTCTTAAGCCTCATGATAACTATTAACATGAAGAAAGATTATCTCCAATTTCCAGGTGGCAAATGTAGTGGGAATTAGAACCAAGAATCTCTCACCAGGTCTAGTCCTTGACACTAGTAAAACAAATGAAATATTTCATCATGCTTATAAATGTTTTATAAATTTAAATTTTTTAAGATTTTATTTATTTATGAGAAAGAGAGAACGTGTGCACAGGGGGAGGAAGCAAAGGGAGAAGGACAAGCAGACTCTGTGCTGAGCACTGAGCCCAGTGCAGGACTCAAACCCAGGACCCTGAGACCCTAAACTGAAACCAAGAGTCAGATGTTCAACTAACTGAGCTACCCAGGTGCCCCTTATATATGTTTCCATTTAACATTGTTTGAGTACCTTCTATGTGTAAATTACAGTGCTAGATTCTGGAGAAGAGACTAAAAATGTTTAAGATATAGTTCCTACCCTCAGAAGCAATTTAAAATTGAATAGAGCACACAGACATATGCAGAAATAATATCAGGTATTAAATTAAATTGGCAGAGGCAGTGGTGGAAGGAGTCCTGGATATGGGCCAAGAAAGGAGGTTCCACATGAGAACATCACTATTGTGGTAGAGTGGGTGCTTGGGCCCTCTTCCTCCGTTCCCAGTAACAGGATTAACAGTGTATAGCTCACCACTCAGAGTCTTGGACAAAAAAGCAGAGTAAGTGAGAAGGGCCCATCCTGAATCTGACCCAGCAAGATGGCTAATAGTGGAGCATCCTTCCTCTGCAGATATCCTGGGTCAGCCTTCAGTTCCCTCCCCTACATCCCTCATCTACTCTCAGGTTCCCCCCGTTGTTGTCCCATTTACTCAGACAACCTACATTGAGCTTCTCTCCCACTGACCACTCACAGGAACAGGCTCTTTTCTGTGGAAACTGAGGAATGCCCCCACTTAACCTCTTTAGTCTGTTTAGGCTACTCTAGCAGAATATCATGGTCTGGGTAGCTTATTAGCAAGAGACATTTATTTCTCACAGTCCTGGTCACTGGGAAGTCCAAGATGGAGGTGCAGCACATTTGGTGTCTGGTGAGACCCACTTCCTGGTTCATAGAAAACCATCTTTTTGCTGTGTCATCATGTGGTAGAAGAGATAAAGGAGCTCTCTGGGGCCTCTCTTATAAAGGGGCTAGTCCTCTTCACCAGCACTCTACCTTCATGAACTAATCACTTCCCAAAGGACTTCCCTCCAAATATCATCACATTAGGGGTTAGGTTTCAACATATGAATTTTGAGAAGACACAAACATTCAGTATTTTTTTTAATGGCTCTTTCCCTTATTATAAATAAGTAAGATGTGCTTATTTTTAAAATTCAAATCATTCAAAAGGATAGGAAGAAAAATACAGACTATGTAGTTTCCCATTCTCCAGCTGCCCGGGCCTAACCGGCCACTGGGCACCTGTCCCCTGACCTTGTTCTCTTATACATGAGGACACCCACACCCACAGACAACCTCACATGTTACACTCACACACCACGCACATCTACATACCACATTCACTTCAGACAACACATGGGAGACTCAGTGTCTTGTACCACCCAAAGAAGGAGCAAGGATCGTCATGGAGGCCTCAATAAATGACATCTAAGTCCTAAGCAAGGGGACAGTTAGAAAAAGATTAAACTTCCATCCAAGGGCAGTACCTCACTCAGAGCAAAACATTCACAGTACAGGCGTCAAAACTTGTGGTAAAAGAAGAGTCCTCTGTGGAGAATTTTTCCTCAGGGGACACCAGCATTATGAGGACACAGAACACATTTCATGCCCAGGCCTCCCTCAGTGGGCACCAGTCTCCGAGACGGCATTGCTGGGAGCAATAGGGGCAGAGTAGACACATATCGTTTCCCAGGAAATAGGCAAATTATTGAAGCAAGTCAGATCAAAAGAGCAGGAAAATGCTGGACACTGTGAGTAAAACTACAGAACATGAAACACTCCCTAAGGACTCCCAGAATTGCTGGAAAGAAATCTTCCATGAGTGTTAGGTCCCTCAGAATGCACGGGACAGATTTTGGAGAAAAAAAAAAATGACTGCTTTGTAGCTGTTAGTCTGACTCTCAGGATTCCGATGTGGGAAATGCAGGAGACACAGCAATACAAATAAAGCACTCCTGACAGAGCAGATAAGACCTGGAATCCGAGCTTGCCAAGACCCTGACATCAGCAGGCCTCAGAGAAGACACCTCCCCGCTGCCCACAGCAGCCGACACCAGATAGCATAAAGACACAGCCAGCCCCAAACAGTCAAAAACAAGAGCTGCAAATAATCTGGGGGATAGAGAATTTTCCTTAAGGCGAGTCACAAGATACTCTGTAACAGAATACAGCTGCTTAAATAAACCATTCTCATTGCAAAATCTCCATTGGCAGAGTTCTAGTGTATGAACCATGAAAGTTTGAAAATAAATCCATGCAAAAAAAAAATATATATATATATATACACATATACATATATATATATATATTTCTGTCGTTTCTTAAAATAACAACAAAGGATAGGAATGCAAATCTATTAAATGCTAGCTGATGACCAAGAGTGACCCCAGCTAGGAAAAATGAGGGCAATTAAGAGACAGGGGAGAGACCAGAACTTCTCAGGATATAGAATCACAAAATGAGGCATCATCCCTACTCTACAAAATACGACTTTACCAGGAGATAAAACATAATTTGCTGAAACATGTTTGTAAATGTTTACATTTTTTTTATGATCCGATTGACATTTGTTTTAAAATTACATCCATTTTCTATTATTGCTTATGGTAGATTTTTACATTTAGTTCTATAAAATAATAGCTTGCTTCCTTTTTTAAATAATTCAGTGCAAGGTTTCTATCTTAATGTTTGCTGAGAGGTTCAAGATAGTCGCATCCAATGTCACAACTAAATAAAAAAACAAAACTGACTTTCAGTTTGAAAAAAATCTTAGAATGAACCAGAGGTTCAAAGTAATAAGTGCATATCTGGGCAGGAAAAAAAAAAATCCCTTTAGCTAGAGAAATTCGGCAGGAGTAAAAAATTAACGGGCATCTCCTTTGGTCTTCTGTTTTTTGATGTCCTCGAGAGATGTCAGATTCACCTTGGTATGACTGACCTCACACAGCCTCTTCTGACATGGCCTGATGCCCTTTGGTTTCAAATAAATGCTGTTTTCTGGAGACTTACTCCTTTTCTGGCCATCATCCCAGAAGTATTGATCAGCTTAGCGCCGCAGCCCTATTCTGCCTCAGAATGGCGCCAGAGTGACCTCTTAAAACCCAAATTTCATCAATGCCTCTACTGCTTAAACCTCTGTGGTCATTCCCTATCATCTCCCCATAAAAACACCCAATGTCCTTAAAAGGGCCGAAAGGATCTTCGTAATCTAAATGCTGCCCAGTTTCCAGCTTCCAGTGAACAAACTGGGAACCGGTCTGGTAAAAGAGCTCACGTAAGATCCCCACTAAGGGCTGAAGGATCCATTTCCAAAAGGAGCCCTGTCACAAGGAATTGGGCTGGGTTTTGTGATTTGAATTTCCCCTCCCAGAACTTCGGCATTACCCCCAGTGAAAACTGAAAGTTAGCATTTTCAGTTTATTTAGAATAATAGGAATCACACACTATTTCTAGCATATTGCAGTAGTATTTCCCTATCCATAGGGGATACAATCTGAGCCCCTACCCAGTCTTACAACATATGGTAATAAAAGTCACATGAGTGCGGTTTCTTTCCCTCTCCCTCACACACACACCCTCTCTCTCTCTCAAACCATCTTATTGTGCTGTACTCACCCTTCTTGTGACAGCGTGCGATGATAAAATGGCTACATGATGAGATGAAGTGAAGAAAATGACGTAGGCACTGTGACGAAGCGTTAGGCTCCTGTTGACCTTCTGACGATTCGTCAGAAGGATCATCATCATCGGACCCGCGCTTGACGCCGCTGTAACGAAACTGCGGAAAGCAAAACTGCAGATGAGTGGAGGCCATCGGAATCATTCGAAACCTTCGGGCAGAGTTGAAGCTGGCGCCCTGACGACGGTGCTCAGGAAGCTGTTCCAATTTACTTGAAAATGTTTTAAACGACTTTCTCTGTTTCGCTTCTTTCATCTGATATACTTTAATATTGTATTTGCTTAATCCCAACAGGACTGGTCTCTTTTTGTTTTCTATGGGGCGGCGTTTCCTACATCATGATTATCGTGCTGACTCTGGTATTTCACTCCCTTTAAGGGGGCCCGCCCCCTGCAAGAGCCTAGGTTGTGCTTTTTGCCTTCTGAGGTCATCATCTTCAGCAGTAAAAAAAAAAAAAAAAAAAAAAACCCTCTGCGGTAGCCCTCCTTTCTGCCTCTTTCTCCTATTGTTCTAGGAGTTTCCTGTCCAAACTGTGGCTTCTAGCTCTGATCATTCCCACAAAGATATCAAAAGACCCAAAGCCCAACCATCTCTAGACTGTGCTCAGTGAAATATGTGGTCCAGAGCTGACCATACAATAATACTGGATTCGCGGGCTCTTTGCCTTTACAGTGCTGTGACCTTGTGCTGAGGTGGCAGTTGTCCCACTGGCGATCACAGCCGCTGACTATGTGACCTGGTGTCTCTTGGCTGATCAGGTCCTGGAAACCCTCAGCAAATGATTCAGCCCTGGCATGGAGGCCCTTTAGCTCTGCAGCCCTCACCCCAGAGTACCCAATCTGCACTGGAGACCTTCTTAGGGATGTGGATCTAACATTCTTTCAGGCTCAGCTCACTGATACGGGCTATTTATTTCCATTTTCACCTGCTTGTGGATATATATTATTTTAATTTTTAGTCAAAAGAATTTTATTTTGAAATAATTTTAAGAGAACTATTTGATAATGACATCAAAATAATAAAACCAATGTATCATTCAATAAAACATAGTGCAAACTATTATATATTTAAATTATTTTAGCACCCCCTTTCAGTCTCAAAAGTGTCCCAGTTTGTGATGGTTACCAGAAGGGAGGTGGCTGGGGGGATGGGTTAGATAAATGTTGGGGATTAAGGAATGCACTTGTTGTGATGAGCACCAGGTGACTTATGGAAGTGTTGAATCACTATATTGTACATGTGAAACTAGATTATACTGTATGGTAACTAACTCGAACTCAAATGAAAACTTTTTAAAAATTTAATTTTTTTAAAAAAGGTGTCTCAATTTGGACATTAAATTACACAGCTGCCCTACTTGATGCTGTGTGTTGAGAAGAGCAGAGGCCCAAATCCATATCAAGAGTGGTGTCCATCTTTCTACCTATGTCACCAGGGCATTGCACAGTGAACAGATAGTACTTAATGGCACCACACTTGAATAACACTCAGTCACAGCAAACAACCTGCAGAGAACATAGGCTGAAGGTAGTGCTTTCTTGGCTGCTCTCGGTCCCAGGGCTGTGGATGGGGCCCAGAATGTCCCAAATACCTCCAACTAGCTGTGTGTCAGGCTGGGAGCTGCCTGAGGTCTTAGATGGAGCCAGGATATGCATGGAGAACTTTCCGGTCCTGGCCAAGGAAGTGAGACCAGGTCACAGAGATAGCAGCCCAGGCTGCCAGTGGGGCAATAGCTACCTGTAGGACAAGGGACCCTGCCAAAGGACAGAGCAGCTAAGGATAGGCCAAGGACTTTGCAGGAAACTCTAAGGGCTCCTCACCCATGTCAGAAGACATTCTCAGTTCCCAGAACAGATAGATATCATCTTGGGGTAGAGGAGGAGGGAGAGCAAACATAAAGAAATGAGCTATTTAAATTATATCAAACAGGATTTAAACTAGTTTAGACCTTTAGTTACCTTCTACCTTCCAGACCAGACTACTTATTTTTCTGGGCATATCTGGGTGTAATGCATGCAAATTTGCAACCCTACTATGCAAGCAGCCTTTTGCAAATCTATATAACTTCTGAAGCTGCTGCTTCCAAATGAGATTAATCAGCTAGCTCTGCTGGGTAATACCAGCTTTAGATCAGAGAATTTCTTCCAGTTGTTGCTCAGGAAAGTTAGATTTCTCAGGGTTTGTGAGAAGTAAGATAGAGGGTAGAAGAGAGAGGGAAGGACTCCCAGGAGATTAAATATGGGAGAAAGGCGTTAAAAGGAGAGGTAAGAGAAACTGCATTGTTTCCTTAGTGTTAGTCCTGTTGAATATTAATAAAGGTTTTCATTTCAATTACAACATGTTACAAATGGGAAACTGGGCTTTGAGGAAAAAATATGAAATGTTTCCAAACGCTGAACAATAAGAGCTTTCAGAGGCAGAGTCTATGGGCCCAGATATCTTCAGGGATTACTCCATGGGCTGTGTTGGTTTTGTGCTGGAACACAAAAGATACCTTGCACCCAAGAGTCTTGAGGAGTTTAGAAACTTCAGATCCTACATATCACTGTCTCAAGTGTAAAATTATCATGCCCTCTGCCTGATCTCTCCCTGACGCTCTCATTCTGATGACACTGTGGGAAATATGAGAGACACGTGGTAATCTGTTTGGGGAATAAGGGAAAGGTGTTGGAAAAACAGAGAACATAGTCCCTGGGAAACTATTTGAGTTCCACTAAGCAGAAAAATGTACAAACTCACTCCTAATTCACTCTGAAGTGGTGTGTTTCAATTCCCTTGTACAATACAGAAACACAAAATCAGAATGTGTGCCCCAGCAAGAGCTCTCTTTTGAGAGCTTAGGCCGAAGACAGCAAAATTTACCCAACCACCGTGTGCCATAAACCATAGTTTACAAAACACACAGTTCCTGCCTGCCCATTTTTTCCCCAAAAGAAACAGTATTATTGTGCTTTCTCCATAAAACTAAAATACTACGAAAATTTTAAAAGAAAACAGAAACAAAAAACATTCTTTTCATCAATTTGCCCGTTGGTTCCACACCTCACTTCATTCATCTCTATCCTCACCATCCTCACTCTTGTCTAAGCTGGAAATCTCAACATTGTCTTTTGCTCTGACCTCCCCTGGACCCTAACCACCTGACTCTTCTCCCTGATAGTCTTTCTTCTGTTCCTATTGTCACTGCCCGAGTGGATCTCGTTGGCATCCCACCCAGCTGTCTGCCTCTCTTGAGCTGCCCTTCTCTTCACAAGTTAGCCTATGCACAGGTCAATTTTTCCCCTCTCATCCTTTCTATAAACCACCCCTGGGACCACCGTCCTCACACACAGCTCAGTTAAGTCTCTCCTTAGCTCCAATTCTCGACATCTTCCTGAGCCTGAACAACAAACTCCACAACAGCATTTAATGGCCTCCACGACCTGTCCCTAATTCCCTGTGCTATTTGTTTTTTGCCCTATACCTTTTCAATCATCTTCTGCCACAGGGACATCAAATTATAAGTATTTATTCAAATATCTTCCTACTGCCTAATGGTCATACTGCATTCTTCTTTCTAGAATGTTCTTTGCCCCACCTCTCTCCAGCCATCTTAGGTTAAGGTTAGGTTAACCATCTTATGTTTAAGAAATATTAACCATATGGCAAACTCAGTTCCAAGAAACCTCCTTCATGATCCTTTCCTGATTTCTGTGATTAAAATTAATGTACCCCTTTCCCACACCTTCATATGTCTGGACCTTCCCATCAAGACTTACCATTTTCTACGCTATACTGCAGATTATTGGGTTCACTTGCCTTTTCCATTAGATTGTAAGCTGCTTGAGTTCAGAGACATTGTCCCAGCAATGTATGTGGAGAGGAATCTATTAGGCCTTGTGCTGGGCAAAGCCAACTTCATCATCACTAACAAGTAAGTAAAATGAACTGTTTTCTATCAACAGGCTAATGTCTACTTCAGACATGTACAAATTACATTTTTAGAAGTTCTAATACATATTCTAATATGTATCTGTATTGGCAATAAAGATTTAAAGTTAAATCAGAATTACCAGGTGTTATCCTTTATCATAGGAATTTGCAGGAAGAAGCTATTGTGTCCTAGCAAGACAAGGTGCTTGAAGTCAAAAGATTTAAGTTCAAATCTTGCCTCCTCCACCTATGAACTGCCTGGTCTTAGGCAAGGCCCTAAACTTGAACCTCAGTTTTCTAGTCTATAAAATAGGGAAGAAAATGCCTGACTACCTCTTATAGATAAGGAGTCAAATAATAGATGCAACAATATTTTCAGAATGCAAGTTTATTTACAAAGAATATATATTAGCATTATCCTGAATAAAAGACTTACCCAAAGAACATACTTCAAATAGCAGACTGTGTGCTTTGGATAAAGCTAATGAAGTAGAATATTACTACTGTCTTAAGAGGCTGGCTGGTACCACTTACAAAGATGGTGGTCTTGTCTAGATGACTTGCATTCTGCATTCTTATTCCATGCTGGCTGGTAACTCTTAACAAAGGAATTTATGCAGAGCCAATGGCATTTCGTATCACAATTTGCAGATATAAAATGATTGATCTGCCTCTACCAACGTTTCCAAAGTCACATAGGTGATCCCAAGAATAACTAACATGTGACTTAATTCTGCCTCTACAAATCTAGTTTGCTATCTTTTCAAAACACAGCAGGACACATAAGCTTCTTGCTTAAAAATTCTACAAGTGTTGTAGTCATACCACCATTCTGAAGGAAAGAAATTAGAAATAGACAATGGTAGTAAATATCACTAAGAAACACTTTAGGTTGTGTGGGTAGTGTAGGGCTATGTGAGCTAACAGGCTTCCTGATAACTGACAGTTCAACCCTCTGGGTGCCAAAGATTTCAAATACTTTTTAATAGTTTAAATGGTTTCCCAACTTCCTCACCTTGGTGATCAGACTACATGAGGCTTCTTGTTGTCTTCCAATCCACCACATTTTTTTTTTAATTTTATTTATTTATTTGAGAGAGAGAGAAAGGGAGCACAAGCAGGGGGAAAGACAGAGAGAAAGGGAGAGGGAGAAGCAGAATCTCCACTGAGCACAGAGCCTGACACAGGCTCAATCTCAGGACCCTGAGATCACCACCTGAGCCAAAGTTAGACACTTAACCAACTGGGCCACCCAGGTGACCCTCCACCACGCTTTCGAAAGCCTTCCCCTCTTTGCCACCCCCTGGAATGAAATGGTCCACCTTCTCCAATTGCCGAACTTCCATTCCTACTGATCACCTCAAGTCTTCAGTGAAATCATCTCTGATATCCTCAGGAAAAGTTATTCTCTCCCTCCTCTGCATTTCAAATAAGCTTCTCCTATCACTACTCTAATACTTATCTTGAGATATTAAAAGTCTTTCTGTATACATCTGTCTCCAAATTTCACAATGGTAGGGTTTGAAGGTCTTTTTTTAATCTCTCTGCACAAAATGGTGTCCAAGATGAGTACATTGTGTGTACACAGTAAATATTTAGAAATGTTTATTAAATGAATGCATGTGTTATTAATAGTGAAAATTGATTATTATACCATTATATTCAAGTGATGTCATGGAGATTTATGTCCTATTGCTTCTCTGTCAGTTTACACAGAACGGTATGTATTCTATGAAGTTTTTTTTAACTCCTCCTCTGTGAATATCTTTTTTTTCTCCCATGTAATTTAGGTTCTTTCTCATTGGGTATGATCATTGTCCCTGTTCCCACTTTTAATTTCTACTGTTTCTATTCTCTGCTTCTTTCTTCGTGCTCCCCATTTTGATTAATAGGTCCCATGTCTTCTCTTTCTTGTTCTTATGAATCTTTGAAATGTCTTGACTTAATGTATTTCTTGACGTGGCATAATTCTTTATTTGGTTTTCATACCTATCATGTGCCAAGGGAAACACATCTTTATACTAGGCAGGATTCTGACATGTCCAATCATAATCAAAATATCCTAGAAGTCTCCCTCCCTTTTCTATCTGCGTTGCATCCTTTGTTCTGGTCCCACCTTCTCACACCTGAGTTATAACTGCAACGGCCTCCTAACATCTTGGTCTGCATCCAGTACTCCCTATTCTAATCAGAACACATATCACTACTAGGTTATTCTTCCTAAAACACTGGTTTCATTTTATTAATCCTAGGCACCGGGGACTTTAACTTCCCTTTGACAACACCTGTCATTCAAGATTCTCACAATCTGGCATATCCTGTCTTTCTCATCTTATTCTTCATTTCTCCACTCAAAACATTAAGTAGGTTGCTGTGGTAATTGGTTCAAAGACATTTGCCCCAACAACCACACTGATATTCACCCTTTTGTGTCCCCTCTTTTGCCTCTGCGCTGGCCCTCTGATGCTTTTTACCACCGGACTGTTGTGGAAGTGAGGCTGCAGGACTTTTGAAAGGAAGTCTTAAGAAACCTTGCACTAACTTAGGCCTCCTTCCTCAGAAAGTCTGCTTCTTTGCACAGAACCACTCTGAGTCTATCCTAGCCCAAACCACAGTCTTCCTCTTAGGTCCCAAGAACACTCAGAGAGGAGAAAAAGATCCTTTTAATTTTGTCTTTCCAAACTTAATGCCAGAGCTCTGGGTGAATGCATCCCAACCCACCATCTAATTTCCTGGGCAGCGATAACCCTTTGGTATACAAATGACAGCAAGAAAATCACTTCGCCAAGCCTCCATTTCCTCAGCTACTTGTATGAATCTTTGTGAGCTTCCTTTCAGGTTGTTGATCCATAAAATTACCTCTTCCAAATTGACCTTCTCCAGCTTCACATCCTAAGTAGTTCAATTCTCATTTCCCACTTCAGATTTCTGCTCCCGAACAAGATGGTTAAATAACAGAGTCCAGATTTACCCTCCTGTCTGAAACATCCAAAAAATGGACAAAATATATGAAACAAAGGTGTTCAAGGCACTCGACATCAGGCAACTAAAAATAGTAATCTTTGAGAGATGTAAAACAAATGAAGGGGGCCCAAAGATTGCCTGGCTTATTGCATTGAGAGCATTTCCAGCACACAGAGGAACTCAGGCATAGCCTGGTGAACAACTTGAGTTAAGGACACAGAGCTGAGAATTCAGGGACACCAAGGAGGTTATAGTTAGAGGAACAAAGTAAAAGAAAGGAGAGAACAGTGCAAAGAATCTTCAGAGATTTGCAGAGGGTCCCCCTTAGGTATTCGCATATACTGATCAGCATATGCATGTAAGGGAACTAAAATAAAGTCAAATGTTTACTTTATACCACACACAAAAATCAATTTCAAGTAAATTAAGCAAAATGAATTCAAGAAGGAAAACTTCAAAACTTCTAGAAGAAAGTAAAGAGCATCTCTATCACATCAAGGTAGGGAAGCACTGGCCATAAATAAAAAGATTAATAAATTTGTGTATACTAAAATTAAACTTTCTAGAGCACAAAAGGCAAAGTATTAAAGTGACACTGACACAAGCCAGACACAGAGATAAGATATTTACAATCCATAAAACCAGTAAGAAACTTTTGCTCAGAATATATAATAAAATCGTACATACCCATGTTTTTTAAGACAACAACCTAGTAACAACAGCAAAATAAATGAATAAATAAATAAATAAAAATAAATAATAAACCAGGTAAATTATATAAAAGGCAATTCTTTTAGAAAAGGAGCAATAAATGATATAAAAAAATTCCCAGGAAAATAAAATGACAATAAAATACCATTTCATACCCAACTCACAGATGTGCAGCCATTCATTCATTCATCATGGATTGGTTGGAACCCTATTAGGTGTAATGTTCTATTAGGCACACAGAAACATGAAAAGGTGAATAAATGACAATTATTTCACTTACCTTCTCTACTAGGACGAGACCCCAAAGATGGCAGGCACTATTTCTTCTTCTTTATTGTATCTTCAACACTTAGCACAGTCCCCGGCATTAGGCAGAAAAGTATTCAATGGCAGAAAGCTGATGCAAATTCGACTCTGAGGATCTCACAGTGTGGGGAGAGGGAAACAACAAAGCAGCAAATCCTAATACCTCACAGGGATGCCTGAGAGTGTCCACAGAGGAGCTAGATTTTGGAGGATGTGCAGTTCTCTACCACTTTGGTCAGACTCTACAAGCAGTCAAGATTTGAAACGGGCCTTGGGAAAAAGTTTTGCCTGGCACAGATTTCTTTTTAAGTCAGCACAGAATATGCACCATATTATCACACACACATACCTGAAATAAGGAATTCCCTGATAGTAAATAACTTCATTTTCAAAATTCCAGAGTAAGGAGGAGGAGGAGGAGGAGGAGAAGGAGGAGGAGGAGGAGGAGGAGGAGGAAGAAGAAGAAGAATCTAAGCCATCTGTATCCACACAATTTCCCACGCTGTTAGTGTGGCTCTACTGTTGGCCATCCCCACCAACAGAGCTTTATCACGTCACTGCCTTCCTCGGTACTACTTTACCACTTCAGAAAACTTGCCCAGGAAGAAAAAAGTTGCAAATCACTTTAATGTTAGCTCCAGGAACTTCCTGAAAATCCCACTTAAGTGAACTTTAAAGTGTTCAACTTTTCAATCCAATGACTGTTTGCTAAGACCCTTCAAAACTCTTGACTCCACCGATCCTGAACTATCACATCATAATCTCTACTCAATCCCAGTGAACATCCTCCTCCCATAACTGCATACTGCTGTCTGTCAGCTCCTCCAACCTCCACTACCCTCCAAACTTGAAAGACCTGCCTTACACCAAACGTCCATTCATTATTAGAACTCTGGAGAGGTGATTCCCTCCCCACCACCACCACCACCCCCGACCTTGTCGTGGTATAAATAAACTCAGCTTTGTCTTATCAACAGGTTGTTTGGTTATATTTTCAAAGACCTAACATTCTATAACCCTTCTCCTCCTCTTCATCTTTCTCCTCCTCCTCCTCCTCCTCATCACTAACATGTACTGAGCCCTAACTACATGCCAGGCACTTGCTAATTAGCTTAGATACCTAATAATCACATCCCTTATACAAATAGAGTATTTTTAAGCAAGCAGGTAATTAAGTTAAAGGAGGTATATTCAAATGAGATGTCAAAATTCTTCCACAAAAGAGGTTTATATTTTTCACTGTCCTTCTTCATAAAAATTATGGGAGCCATAGAGGTCCAAGTCTCAAAGATATTCTGGAGCAGATTTCCTTGGTAAGCACCACTTGAAGCCATCTGTGAGCGTAGTAGTACTGGCCTTCATGGCTCAGCTAAGTTGAGTTCTATTAAAAGAATTCCAACAAGGGAAATAAATGTGCCTCTCTTCTCAATAGTAAAGGGAGGTGACCTTACAGAAAACATTAGCTGATGAAATGAATAACGAAGGTGCTAGAAACATGAACAAAATAAAGGTAGGGACACTTTAAGGAGGAGAAATGTCTGTGTTTTGCCTTTCACCTCCAAATAAAGAATAATCGATGTTCCTTCGGCAAACTGTGAGAGGGAAATAGGATGACTGAGCTTTGCAACTAAAATAATATCAACTGTATATTGTAATTTCACTTTTGCAACACCACACTTTTGCCTTTGTGGCACTGCCAGTAAAAATTCATTTTCAAGCAGCACAGCTGAACAGCCTGGGCCTTTGCCTTAATTCACTTTTCCTGCTAAGAGCCAAGAAGAGAGGTAGCCTTGTATAAGGAGGATGGACGGCAGAGCACTCCATCGGAAGAGGCCACATGCTAAATTAATCATGTTCCAGCCAGAATTTGCAATTCTTTGAGAGATGCTCAAGACAGTATGAAAAATTTAGAGGTAACAGGGAAAGAGGGAGAGTTTATGAAGCAGAAAGTTTCAGAGGGCGCTTAAATGTGCAGGATGCATTAATTTCTCACATGTGAACAAGAGAGCTCACCTTAACCAGAACACAATAAATAAGGACTACATTCTCATAGGTGTGCCCTGAGAAGGGAGCACTCATGCTGGAACATAGAAATTTCTGATTTGATGGCCATTATTAGGGATTAGTATATTCATGAAAATCATCCATCTTAAAATTTAGCATCGATTCGTCAAAGCCAGCATGCAAAGGATAGTGTCAGTTCAAGATAACAAGTCCTGTTTAAGAAGATCTGAGCATGCATGATTGCTTAGATGAGTTTGGGGTTTTTATAATTATTATGATTTTCATGTATATTTTCCCTCTGTTTCTGCTCTTATCTAACTAGTTTTATTTCTGAGTTCTTAGGCTCTCCACTTTGTGTTATGGACTTTACCACTGGTTTACTCCATGTACTCAAATATGGTCTGTTCTATAGATTTTTCATCTCAAAAATTAGGAAAAATTCTTGATTCATCATAAATGAAAACCATGAAAGGTTGTTTTTTGTTTGTTTTTAAGAGCAGCTTGTCTAGAGGGACTCTTGATTTTTAATGTATTTTTTAAGAAGGAATAAAAGAAATAAACACCTTAACTACAATGACAAGAAACTTACCATGAATGCAATGCAGTTTAGTTATATTCCATGACAACTGCAAGAAAAATGTTGTCCTTCTTTCCTGGGGACGCTCAGATAACACCCTCGAAGAACTATTCTGTCACACCTCACTTCTGATCCCAACCACATCTCTTCCTACTGATAATGCAATTTCCTTTCTTGTGGTAGAAAATGGCTTCCGCATGGCCAGAGAAGAGGAGACTATGGCAAACTTTGGACTTGGGAAATTCCGAGGCCTCTGATCGCAGTTGCAACTGGACGATCGCAGTTGCAACCGGACGTGTGAATTGTTCTGCTGAATGGTCTCAGTGAGTCACAAGATGAATGAGTGCTGGAGCTAAAGCCCCATTGTCCTCCAGAGCCTCTGGCTGCTCTAACACTTGCTCCCTCTCTGACTCACTGATTCAGTCCCATCTCCTCCCCTTCTAAAGGGACTTCCCTGCCCCAAATCCCATGTTCTTAATCCTAGCCTTCAACCAGCAACTAAAAATTCATTCTTAGCAGGCTGTTAATAATGACTGACAAGAAGCCTGAAATACAATCTGTGTCCACTCTCAGGAGCTCAATTATTCCTTGGTTGTGGAGAGACATTTTCCCCTTATCATCAATTAATATTTTATGAGTTGCTGTTTCTTTATATTAACTCTATCCCAAACAATTTAGTTTTTGAATNNNTCTTTCCCCTCCCCCATCCTCTGCTTCCCCAGAGACCTCCCCTTCCTCCCAGTGAGATGTGAATTACAGGTGGCAAGTTGCTCCTAACGCAGCTCACCTCTTCCAGTCACGTAAGGAAGCCACTTGTGGCCCCTGAGAGCAGCCCTCAAAACTCACTACTGGAATGAGAGAGAGGGACTGCTTTGAGCTTTTCTTTAGTTCCTCCAATGCACCACTCAACTCAGCCTTTACACAGCTGTGTCCCATCTTCCTGGGACACTCTCCATTGCCTACCACCCCAAGGTCTAACTTGGTCTCATGCTTCTGAGCTCAAGGTACATTTTATTACTTCAGGTAGACCTTGGCTAACCCTTGTGCATACAACACTAAGTTGGTATCCTCAATTGTATGCTCCCATAGCACCTGGTACCTCTACTTATACGGCAGCCAGCACAACTTACCCTGCTTCTGAATCATCCACCATTATTTATTCATTGTCCTCCACACCAGATTGAAAAGATCAGTGGGGCTAGTTCCTTGTTTTGCCAGTGGATAATAAGTGCTAATCAAATGAATGAATAAAGGCTAAAATCATGTTTCTTTCTTATATCTGCCTTAACATCTAGCAGGGTAACTGAGACATAATCATTAGCATTCAATAAAATGCTTATGGATTAAATGCAGGAATAAGAACCCTGAGGATGTCAGCTGAATTCAGCATCCCCCAAATCAACTGGGAAAATCCTTCCTATAATGGTTGTTGCCTGATCTCTCAGTGGGCCTCTTGCCTTGCTACTTGGCTTAGATAAAAGCTAGAAAGAACAGCACTACAGGAAAAAAAAAAAAAAAAAGTAATCTGCAACGGAAACTAAACTGCCACACTCAGAAGTGATATTCTCTTTTTCTTTCAACTCCTACTGTTGAACATTTTCCCCCAACCCCCCAAGAGGGAAAGATCACTGGAAGCACACCCATTAAAAAAAAAAGTCACCCTGATATGTTTTTTTTACAAGATGTGTGCTATTTAAATTCTCACCCATGAATATGTAGCTAATATTGACTAATGGGAAATGTAAAAGGAAGAAAGCAAAGATTTTTTAAAGCACGTCCATTGAAATTAGGGTCATATGTAAGAAATTTGTTTAAAAAAATTTTCTGAGCCATATCCAAAACTCCAGAGGGCACATTAAATAATGGAAGTGTAAACTACTGGGATTTGGTGCTGGTTAGTATGTTGGCACAATACATGGCTTCCTGTGTGGTTTAAAAAAATTAAGGAATTTTTTCCCTCTTCCTTTATCTAGTAGCCTCCAAAATTAAAACAGTTTTCTTTTCTTTGTGGAATAATACAAGCTAGCCAAATTATACTCTAATATTTTCATTCAATGACTTGGAAAGTCATGAAAATGTTTGTTTGGGGAGTTGCCTATACAGAAAAAGAGAGAAAGGTCCATACCAGAAGGATTAAAAAAAAAAAGAAGATAAAACAAAGAATTCCAAGGATTGTCACAATCTGATCTGCATAAATAAAAGATAATAGCTTCCGTGAGCTGGCCAACCTTTGTGTGGAGTGATCGGTCTGTGGAGAGTCATGTCTGAGAGGCTGCAGGTCATTATGGCAGGATAAAGCCTATTTCTCATTTATATTAAAGAATCTTGCCTGTTAAGGGCTTGATGTGGATCTCAGACATAAATGCGCCCAGGGCTGCTCACCTAGTTAAGTCAATTGCTACATATGCATTCTCTCCCTAATACACACACAGAGTTTATCATTCACAACTCAACCATTACACCTAATGTTCTTTTCTTGATTTAGAAAGAATAACAGATAGATCAGAAGAACTCAAATTGAGGGGATCAGATCATAAAATTTACACCTAATATAGAATTTTTTTTCTAATTTTTTATAGAAGATGTGAATTTACTCCCCGTTATACAGAACTTGCTACATCAAGAGAAGACAATAAAACTGTTTCTGTTTTTGTGTTACATGTTTGATTCACATTATTATCTGGTTCCAGGAAAGATGGATTGTTCCAAGACAGTATCTGGAGATCTAGGCAATGGAAACTTTTATATGTTAAAAAAAGAAGAAAGAAAGAAAAGGAAAGTCCAGACAATAGAGTAAACAAAGCCTGACTACAAGAATGGATAAATACGTATTAAGAACCAAGGAAAGTCAAGGCTTGTAGGGTCTGAAGAGGAACTACAGGTATAGTTGAAAGACTTCCTTGGGCTGGGCCTCATAAGGTGACAGCAGCTTTTGTGGCGCCCCCACCTTAAAGGTCTACGGGTTTAAAAATTCATTGTAGAGCTTCAGCCAGGCACAATCACCATCGGGCCCTACTGAATTATTTGCATCAACATTAATAAATTTAAAAAAAGATTATTTGTACACAGATTTCCAATTAAAAAGCCAATGGATTAATTTATGAGGCAATAATAATATGACGTATCAGGTAAGTTCTGGTCAGAAGATTGGAGCTTTGGTCTTATATCTATGCAATTTCCACTTCTGAGACCCTTTGTGAGACATGGCCTCTCTGGTTCTCAATTTTCCTGATCATAACTGAGAGGTATTAAGAGTTAATTCAAATCCATGAGAAAACAGTTCAATAGACAAATGAGCAAAAGACAGGAATAGAAGGGCAGTATAGTATGGTCCTGCAGGTCTCAAAGAGAATTTGGACAACCTAGGAGTCCCCAGATATATCAATACTGGGGATACTTGTGCCAAGAAGCTCCACAGCATGGATGTCAGGATGATTTGAAAGTAAATGAACAAAGGGCTCATTCTGCAGAGTATTGCTAAACCTGTGACCTGCAGACCCAGGAAAGATCATAAACTAATTTTATTGGAAGGTATTGTCTAAAACAATGATTTGCAATAGGAATGGTAGTGCTCCCCAGGAGACTTTGGAAACAGGGGAGAGGGGCTGCTTGTCACTGTGATTGGAGCCCAACTGGCATTTAGTTAGCAGAAGGCAGAAATATTATGTGTCTCGGAATGCACAAGGCAGTTCTGCACAAAGAACTATTTGCACAGAATTTTGTACAACATCATATTAATGAAGGCATTTTTATAATTACCTAATTTTGGTGTACATATAGATAGTATTATTTGCCCAGTTTTAACATGTGCTGACTTTCCAGGATGGTAACTGCAAAGTAAATCAAGAAACAATTATACTTTATTATGATATTTTTATCAATAAAATTCACAGTTTTGAACAATCTTAACCATTCATGATATTTGAGTCAACAGTAAGACAGTCTGCATCCATGACTATGCGATTCATGGTGACTGTACACATAGACACAAACATCTCTTTAGAAAAAATTACTTTCCCTTCGCTCTCCTTCATAGTAAAGTTAGGTCATTGTTTTAATACTTATAGTCAAGAGGTATTACGGAATGTTTGTTATATAAAAGGGGACCATTGGATATGACAGTGTTGAAAACACTGATCTAGGGCAAAGATCATGTGTATGGTAAAAAATAAAAATTAAGGAGAGTTTTCAACAGATCTAATGGGACGAATTGCCCTTTCTAGCAACAAGCAAAATTTTGTTTCATTTCTGGGGACAAAAATTTGAAGGGAGAAAGTAGGAGGAAAGGTAGGACTGGACCCGGAAAACCTAGCGAATACGTAGCCATCCCAGAACGATAAAAGGTTAAGCTAAAGGCAGGGGCCTCTAGGTCTATTTCCCACTTGGAATCCTGGGAAGATGCCACTTTGTACTATATTCCCACCCAGAGCATGGTAACTACAGCAGAATAAAAATGGCAATGGAACATCTATAGGCAGCAGGCCAGAAATGGTGGCCCCGAGATTCCAGTGGCTCCATGTGGTGGGTATGGAAGGAACCCTGTCATTCACAGGTGCTCTCAATGAGGAAGTCAGATCACAGTGCAGAGTAGCAAGAAGGTTAGCGACAGGTTGCCCTCCTATGGGTAAGATAGCCCTAAAGGAGGGTCTGTGCTATGGGACGAGTGGTCAAAGCCAGGGCTGATGGAGAGCATGGCCGAGGTCAGCAGACCATAGCATGTGAAGAATGGGAAAAGAAACCCTGACTACACCGAACAGATAGATCAAAGCAGCAGTCATCAGGACCAAGCAACCAGGTGAACAGGAAACATCCAAAACAACTAAACCCAAGACCCTTTCTCTTCCAAAAACTCCTATCCTCACTGGACCTGACACAAACCAGCTAAATAAAAAATGAAGAAATGACAATTTTTTGGGATGCATCTCTGTTTTCCAAGTACTGCATTTTTATCTTTCTCTGAAGGATATGCTTCTCCTTTCTATGTTCAACAGAAGTTGTTCATCCTGAACTTGGGACTATGGGAACCAGAAGTCCAGCCCATGGCGTTACATTCATCATGAATCTAAGACTATTAAAATAAAAACAAGAATAAGAATGCCATCTACTGGCATGGAAAGCAGCAAGGGCTCTAGCAAATCTGCATTTCGTTTAAATGGGGAATAGAGAAGGAAAACAGTTTTCTTTATTATTTTGTTATGAAATGGTGATTGCCAGAGAATGGAGAGTCACATACAAATAATATTAAGGGGACTGATCACAAATAAATACTTTCTTAACTAGTAAATCTCTTACCTTCATCTCTCAATTTTATATTTGCTACTACAGGTTCAATCTGGACACAAAAGAGGTATATATAATGACACAAAAAAGTTTCATTTTATTGATTTAGCAAACTATTTCAGAACAACCTAGTCTTGTTCTTTTTTCTACCTTTTAAAATATGTATTTATAAATTGGTTCACCCATATAGACAGAATGATAGAGCATATGACTCTCTTGGCTGTTTCCATTTTCTATATCTTGGAGTTACATTGAATTTTTTTTGCACAGTTTTATAGAAGGCAAGCCAGAGACTGAATTGTATTTGTCAATATTGATTACCATTTATATGATTATTTGTACGAATTTTCCTCCATTAGCTAGTGATAATTCAAATTTTTTAACTTTTTCCATAATGAATCATTTATTTCTAATCATTTATTATTTTATTTTATTTTTTTAAAGACTCTATTTATTCATTTGACAGAGAGAGAGACAGTGAGAGAGGGAACACAAGCAGGGGGAGTAGGAGAGGGAGAAGCAGGCTCCCCGTTGAGCAGGGAGCCTGACGTGGGGCTCGATCCCAGGACCCTGGGACTACTCCCTGAGCCAAAGGCAGACGCCTAATGACTGAGCCACCCAGGTGCCCCCATTTATTATTTTAAAAGCCCATTCAAACTACAGTATTTTATTAGGTTCTTGATAATGACTTGGTAAAATGTCCACAAAGTCGAGGATCATTTCATTGCCTTGACAAATATCCAGTTGTTCCAGCATGATTTGTGAAAAAGATGATCCTTTCTCCCATTTAATTGTTTTGACACACATGTTGAAAATCAATTGACCATGCATGTGTGGGTTTATTTCTGGATTCTATGTGCTGTTCCATTAATCTGCTTGTTACACACCAATTCCATATTCTCTTGATTACCATAGCTTTATAGTAAGTCTTGATGTCAGGTAGTGTAAGTCATCCAAATTTGTTCTTTTTTAGGTTGTTTTGGCTACTTTAAGTCTTTCCGTATAAATATTAAAATTAGCTTGTCAATTTTTAACCAAAAAAAAAAAAAAGGCTGCTGAGATTCTCTTTGGGATTGAGTTGAATTTATAGATCAATTTCAGGAGAATTGACAACAATATTGAGTCTACTGCTCCATGAATATATCTTTGCATTTATTTAGGTCTTTTTAAAATTTTGCTAAACAATGATTTATAGTATAAAATTTAATTCCAAATGAATCAAATACCTAAGTGTAATGATTAAGATTATAAAAATTTTAGAAGTTTGACAGTTGTAAGTTAAATATACACCTACCATCTAACTCAGTGATTCCATTCCTAGGCACTAAGTTAAGAGAAATAAAAACAGGGACGCCTGGGTGGTGCAGTGGTTGAGCATCTGACTCTTGGTTTGGGCTTAGGTTATGATCTCAGGGTCCTAAGATCAAGCCCTGCATGGGGCTCTGTACTCAGCACAGTCTGCTTGTGATTCTCTGTTCCTTTCCCTCTAGCCCTCCCGCTCATGCTCTGTCTCTCTTTCTCTCTCTCAAATAAATAAATAAATCTTTTTAAAAAAGAGAGAGGGAGAGAGAAATAAAAGCATATGTCTCTACAAAGCCTGGTAAAGGAACGTTCACAGCAGCTTCATCTGTATTAGCCAAAACTGGAAACAACCCAAATGTCCATCAACCAATGAATGGATAAATAAATTGTGTTATAGCCATACAGTTGATTACTATTCAGTAATAAAAAGAAATTGATTAACTCAGAAATAAAAAAGGATACACTACTGCTACATACATGCAACAACACAGATTAACTCAAAATAATTAAGCTGAATGAAAGAAGCCAAACAAAAAAAGTACATATCATCTTATTCCATTTACATAATATTCTATAAAATGCAAACTAAACTTCAGTGACCGAAAGCAGATCAATAGTTCCCCAGGACTGGAAGGAGGTTGGGGAAGGAAGTAAGGGAGAGATTACAAAGAGGCACAAAGAAACTTTTAGGAGTACAGATATGTTCACTGATCTTGACTGTGGTGATAGTTTTACTGGTGTATACATATGTCAAAACTCATCAAAGTTTACATTTTAAAGATACGCAGTTTATGTTGGTTATATTTCAATAAAGCTTTAAAAATATTGTCACTCTATTGTGGCAAAAAGGTGAATAAATAAAATACTAATTTTTTATTTTTTATTCTTTGACAAATATACTTTTGTTTTGGAGTTTCTGGTGTTTTAATTGTCAGTGACATTATTGGCACAGTATTACTATAATAGACCTTGTACTCTGGTACTTGTACACAGGGTGGAGGTACAGAGTAATGTGATTGCACCTACAAGCTGGACTCACCCCACCCCCCCAAAATTTATCACTGGACTATACCTATATTTTCTATAAACTAAGTAGGAGTTCACAGATTATCTCCACAATTGAGCTTGGTCATTCAGTTATTAAACCCATCTATGCTGATAGATGTGAGAATGTAACATTCAGCATCTCATGCTTCTGTATGATCAAACTAATTATGTACATTAAAATACAACCAACCACGAAACTGTAGCTCAACCTCAAAAGACTGCCATTAAGTTAGTGTAAAAATAAAACAACTTCTGCTTTACCTAGAGTTAGCCATTTTAATAGAGTCAAAGAAAACCTTTCAAATGTTCCTCCATTTTGCTTCCTTTCCAGCGGCAACTGGGCTTGGTTCACTTTATTGAGAAGGAAGTTAGTGACAGGAAGTAGGCATTTTTCCTTTAGTCATGTGGACATGAGAGGTGAAAAGAGAAGTTTCTTCTCTTGGGGCTTAAGCATTTAGAAGTGGCCTAGAACATTACAAATAACACTGTAACTAGATAAATACCTAATAAGACATAAGAGCTTATTTAGTTCATTTCTTTCTACCCCAACAAGAATGTTTTAAGCAGTCCCAAAAGATTGTAATCATTTATAAGAGTCTTCAAATCCTCAGACGAGATAACCTTAATCTCTTTTAGAAACTTTAGCTGAGGTGCTCATGGCTGAAGTTTCAACTAACTCTGAGGGACACTCTTTAAGAAGCAATGAGCTCATTTTCGAGTTGCTGCACCAATTTGCATTCCTGCCAACAGAGCAAGAGGGTTCCCCTTTCTCTACATCCTTGCCAACATCTGTTGCTTCCTGTGTTGTTTGTTTTAGCCATTCTGACTGTTGATAGCAGCTTTATCAACAAGAGCCAAATTATGGAAAGAGCCCAAATGTCCACCAGCTGATGAATGGCTAAAGATGTGGGGTGTGTGTGTATTTGGTGTGTGTGTGTGTGTGTGTGTGTGTGTGTGTGTAGGAATATTACTCAGCCATAAAGAAGAATAAAATCTTGTCATTTGCAATGACATGGATGGAGCTAGAGAGTATTATGCTATATGAAGTAAGTCAGTCAGAGAAAGACAATATCATGTGATTTCACTCTTTTGTACAATTTAAGAAACAAAACAGATGAACATGGGGGGGAAAAAGAGAGAGAGAGAGAGGCAAACCAGAAAACAGACTCTTAACCATAGAGAACAAACTGAGGGTTGCTGGAGGGAGGTGGGGGCGGATGGGTTAAACGGGTGATGGGTATTAAGGGGGGCACCTGTGATAAGCACTGAGCGTTGTATGTAAGTGATGAATCACTAAATTCTTTACCTGAAACTAATATTACACTGTATGTTAACTAACTGTAATTTAAATAAAAACTCGAAGAAGAAAAAGAATCAATGAGTTCATTACTTTCAGTCTTTTCTCACAGTTTTCTCTTGTATCAGAGTCCATCGTCAGAGTTTTCCCAGTCCTGCCCATGAACGCTTTCTCAGCTCTTCACAGTCTGGCTGCATTAATGACTCTTCACCAGAAGTCCCAATTGAATGAGCACGATTTTAAGGGGGTTCCAAAAGGTCCACCCTGCTTACCCAGGGCCTAAGTGTTCAATAAACTTCTATTAAATTGATATATAACTGAATACATCTCAGACATAAACAAACTGGACTGAAAACCTTGCATTTAGAATTCAAAATGGTTTAGACCAAACAGGTGAGAATATTGTCTCCTACATCAGAGCAGATTTACTTCACAGGGTTACCATAAGCATTAAATGAGATTTCTGTGGGTATGTACCTCTAATAAGCAATATCTAAAAGCAAATAACCTTAGAGAATATCAAGACAATAAAACAGAATCACAGAAAATTGAAGCAGCTTGCACAAGTCATCCGGCTCATGAGGAGAAGAAGCAGGGTTAGAACTCATGGAACCTCTAAGGCCAGTGCTCCACACTTGAGATCTCTAGAACTCTAGAAATTCCACGGGACTTTCCAATAAATCAAAGACCTTAGGGGTAGTGAGGGACAACATGGGCACATTTCAGTGGGGGATGAAATGTGAGGAAAATAAAGCAAGAAAGAGCAAACTTGCAATGTATAAGACTTTTGTGCTAAATGTCTTCTTGCTCATTTTTTCAATTCCCCAACTTCCCTGATGTGTACATTTTCAGCCTCATAAAGTAACTGAGGCTCAGAAAAATTAAGTGATCAGTTAAGGCAGAGAATTATGGTCTTCTGACCCCAAGGTCAGTGCTATTTCTGCTCCATATCAATACTAAGCTTGGGATGGCAGCAGGCAGGGAGCAACAGGAGTGGGTCAGGCTGGGAGAGCCCATACAGGGTGACTGGGCCTGGGGAAAGGACGACACAAAGACAACTTCACCTGTATCACAGCGGGAAGGACCCTTCTGACACGAAAGCATGGAATGCAGCAACCTGGCAGTTCTTCAGTACAGGTAACCACATCTGTCCAGTCGCTCAGGCCAGAGAACTTGGCGTCATCCTTAATTCCTCTCTTTCTCACCCCCTGAGCCGATCTGCTGCTAAATTCTCATGTCTCTCCCTCCAAATTATATCCAGACTCAAAACCGTATTCTCACCTCCGGAACTACTGCTCCTCTCCAAGCTACTACCTCTCCCCTGCCGTATTGTCGTGGTCTCCAACTGGGCTCCCTGCTCTACCTTTGACTCCTTCAGCTTCCTCTCAGACCATCACTGAGAATGAATACTTTCCCCCCAACACTTAATTATGAACACTTTCAAACAAACAGCAAAGAGAATTTTTTACAGTGAACCCATATATCCACAACCTTGGTTCTATCATGATTATACTTGCTTTATCATGTTATCTATCACTCGTGATTCTTTTAAAATCTAACTCAGATTATGCTGCTTTTCCCCCACAAGAACCTCCAATAGCTTCCTGTCTCTTTCAAAGGAAAAGCCAAACCCTTGTCATGACCAACAAGGGCCCAAATGATTTGCAACCTTCTCTGCTTTATATCCTACTGCTTCTTGCCTGCTCCCCTCTGACGTACACCCCCAGCTCATTCCTCCCCAGCCGGGCTTGTACCCTTGTTTAGTTATTAGTCTTGTCTGTCTCTCCCCATTATAATTTATTATTGTATGCAACACACAAAACATCACATTAGGCATTTTATATATGTTGACCTCATTTGATTTACACAATGCCTCTCTGAAATAGAGATTCTTACCCTCTTATAATAATAAGGAAATAGACTCAAGGAGCCTGAATAACTTGCCCAAGAACGCCCTATATGCTGGAGCAAGAATAACAACCTAGGTCTTCATATCTGAGGTCCATTCTTTTTCACCATATGATATGGACCCTTTTGGTGAGACAGGTGGGGCACCCAGACAGGCACCCTAGCCAGAAGCCATGGTCACGTGAATCCATTCCTCATTTTATATTTAAATGGTTATTTCTTCAAGATGTACCTACTGAAATTCTAACCCTGCAAGAGGAGAAATATCACATCGGGAGTGATCAATATTCTTTGTGGGTAGATTAGATGACAAATAAAAAGAGAACTTGTACCATGAGCACGGTATTTAAGGCAGTGGCCTGGAGGATATACAAGAGAAAAATCAAAGATTACAGAAATGCCCAGGGCATTGAGGGGCACAAATACATGTATTACAAACTTCTCATTTTTCCCAGAAACAAACTAATTGAAGGAAAACTATGCATATATCCCTGCTTCATTCCTCAATTATAGAATTTATCACATGACATAGTAATATATCTGTTGATACATTGTTCTGTGAGCCTCTTCAATCCTGGGAATGCAGTTTGAGCCCCCAGTGCCTAGCACAGTTTTTGGCACATAATAGAATCTTAATAGATTTTTGTCAAATTAGTTAATAAAGTGAGTGAATAAATGATTGAATGATGATAAAAGACCTAGAAGCAAATGACAAAGGAAACTCTACTAAGCAGCAACGCAAAGTTTTTAAAGAACCTTTTATCTTTTCTCCTGGCGTCACACACAAAAAGTACCACCTTAAGTAACACTAGTGCAATTGCAATGGGATTTGAAAGTGATTATTACATATCACAATAACTAATGTTCCAATTTAGAGCCATGGGTGATCAGTTCAATACAGAAACAAGTACGTGAAATCCAGTAGCTTATTGGTTAAATATTGGTTTAATCTAAATCTGAACCTTAGTCCATGCACAACAGTTTCCCTCCCCCATGCAACCCCTTTCTAGTTCTCTCTACTGTATGACAGTATTTGTATCTGTGTCTGGGTACTATAATAAACCATAATTCTTAAAATCAGAGACCATGGCTTATTCCTACAACTAAAAGAGCAATGCTTTGGTGACAGTAGGCATTCACACAGTATTATTAAAAACTAATAGATTTACTGTCTTTCTACCCTCTCCAAACTAAAGTGAGTGAGAGTAGGCTTTTACTAGTCAATTGTGATTACGAGGTCAAGCACATTTCAGGGTAGGAAAAAAAATAGACAGGCTACCAGTCACATAGCTTCAGAAAGACCACAGCAGACATACCACAAGACAATCTAATGGGCCATGTACAAGAAAACAATTATCACTATTAATTATAATGTAATGATATTAGTTAGTATTGATGTTTGCTATATGTCAGAACTGGTACTAATGTGTTTATATACTTCAGCTCACTTAGTCCCCACAACACAAAAGTCATTACGTACAACTGTTATCCCTCATTTACTGAAAGAGCAAATTAAGCTATGGAGACATTGAGCAAATTTTCTAGGGTCATCCTAAGTGTGGAAGCAGGGAATGAGCAGGTCTGTATGGGCTCAAGGGTTCTACAGATCTATAATTTTAGCATTATTTTGATTGCTTTACGTTATTTGGAGTTTGAGGGTTTTTTGTATCATTTTCATTTGATTTATTTTTTTATTTCATCAGAGTGTTCTTTAGACTTACATAGATTGCTTTCAAGTATAGGATCTGTATCATTTTCAGAGAGCCTGTGGACCTTTGTAGGAGTTGAGAGAGTTGATTTCTTGATTACCCTGCACTGTTCTATCACTTACAGTAATAATTACAGAAGTAAAAGTGTAATAAAATGGGAGGTTTTAACCCATATTTTATGAGTCACAAATGGGCTCTTAAAAGCTGCCATTTTATTATTTCCTTTAGAGATACTTAATAGGTAATGTCAGTAGTAAAGTTTAGTGCCCAACCAGCACTTAATATTCTATGCCTCCAGAATTATCAACCCTCTTTAAAGGAAGAATAATCAAAAGAGGTTTGGTGTGTGTGTGTGTGTGTGTGTGTGTGTGTGTGTCTAGTTTCATAACATCTAGGTTAATAACTCAAATGTAAAGGAGCAGGAATCAAAGGGCTACCATCAACTATATAGATTAGCCAACGGAAAAAAGTAGGAAAAGAACCAAAATGAGAATATTATCCAGAAAATTAAAATTGTATGTGGCTATACATATAGCATATACCACCTGGAAGAAATAGCCTTAAATTGTAGACACAGCATGAAACAGCCATTGCAGAGTAGGTTAGTTTCACATTAACTCATATAATCTGACCTCCTCTGACATAGTTCAACACCTAAAAATTTTTCATTCCTCCCTAATAAACTACACATCTCTCTTCACCTTGGTTCAGCTAGCTTTCCAGTAACTACCCTTGGTAGAAGCTGCTGATTAACTGACTTCTTTTCATCTTTTGCCTAACTGCCGGCTTCTTTGCATTTTCTGGAAAACAGGTGCTTATCTTTATATCTAGGCATCATTGGCAGTAGTTTGTCACCTCATAATTCAACTTGCAACAAAGCCCAATCATCCCCTTTCCCAACACCACCAACCCAAAGTGGTAGATCCATCTGGCCGCTACCAGAGTCTCTCCATGTAGAGTTTACCCACACAGTTGTTGTTGCTCAAGAGTTTACCAGAAGGATCCAGCATTTCTGAAGATCTGAGAGATGTAGGTTATAGGTCAGTGTTTATAATACTGATTCTTTGAAATTTGTGGGGACTTGCTTTTTAATCCAGTTTGTGATCATTTTTTGCTAAGTGTTCCATATGTGCTTAAGAAGAATGTATATTCTTTAAGCATTTGGTACAGATTTCTGTTAGATCAAACTGTTTACCATGTTGTTCAAATTTCTATATCTTTATTAAATATTTCTTGTCGAATATGACAATCGAGACAGTATAATAAATTTTTTACTATTACTAGAGGTCTGTCTTCTTCTGGTTCTATCAGTTTTTGCTTTATAGGTTTAAGATATTTTGTAAGAAGCATATGAGTTTAGAGTTGTTAATCTTCCTGGTAATTTCAGTATTTTACCATTATTTAGTGACTCTATATTTATAATACTTCCTGACTTAAAGCCTATTTTGTCTGATAACATATCTGTGTCACTTTTGTTTAGGTTAACATTTGCTTGGTATATTTTTTTCCATCCGTTAAGCCATTCTATGCTTTTATACTTCAGATGTAAACTAGAATATTTTTAACTTAATCTGATCCTCCTGGCCATTAACTAGTATGTTTAATCTATTTTTCTTTATTATATTATTGATATACTTGGACTTGCTTTTTTATGTCCATTGGTCCCATTTTTTAATGTTTCTTGACTCTGGGGTGGATTTATTTAATTTGTTCATTTTTGTTTGTTTATTTGTTACTTTGTAGTGAACCTATCTTGTGTATTGGTTCAGAGACTCTTGCACTACCTGCCTCTAATTTCAGCTCCTGCTGTGGTGACCATTTTCATGTGGACTCCAATAGCTTCACATAGGAGCAACCCCATAGCACTTTGCCTCAACCCTGTGGCATATGCTTCACACTTCCTGCCCTGGAGCTTCTGGGGGTACCACATAGGTAGGCATAATCTAGACATTTTAGGGAAAACAGATAGAAGCACCAATGGACAAATGCTTTCCATTGTTTGTTTGTTTTGAAGGACAGCCATAAAATGCACAAAATACACTTCTTAACAACCTCCCAGTTGTATACCTAATGTGAGATTAAGCAACCAGTTGACTGTACCAGTGAAAAAGAAGAGGAAAGGAGGAAGAAATTTAAATTAGAAGATCCTGACTTCTTACAATTCAAAAACTACTGGTAGCGGGCAGATGTTGGCAAGTCATGAGCCTCCATAGCTTTATAAAATAGGGACAATAATGTTTATCTCTCAAGATTCTTGTAAGAATTAAATGTGTGATACAGATAATCCTCTATTTTTAAAGGGTACTTCTAATTTCAAAGTGCTATTTTATTATGAAAGAGTGTTATTTAGCATTGGCAGAATGCTTGGAGGTGATAAATTATCTTTGTGATTTCTAAAGATGATCTTAATGCTGGGCAAAAGCAAAATATTTCTTACATGCTAACAACAGTGGGCTTGCCATTGGAATTATTCCACTTACTGATCAATTTATTTCTACCTGTACTATGCCTCATGGACAGACTACTCAACATCTCTCAGCCTCAGTTTTCTTTTCTCTTCTTTCAAATGGTAACAACAACACCTACCTTGTATAATTATTGGACAGATGAAGACTAGCTGTTTTTACTACTACCACCACCACCACCACCACCACCACTACTACTACTACTACTGCTACATACAATGTGCTGTATGACAATAAAGACTCTATTGAATCAAGGCATGTTCAGATCAGCCTTGAATGCTTCCTTAAAGAAGGTTATAGAAAACACTTAAATCATAACAGGAAAGGCTTTGGGTTTAGATTGGCCTGTCCGCCTTGCTACCTCTTTTACCCCATTTTGGTAAAAATGCTGTAAACAAGAGTAAGGGCTGCTAGAAGAAATTCACTATTGAATTCCTCCTGAATCATCTCCCAGCAACGAGGTACAGACTCTGAAATCCCCATAGTTGGGCTACGAGGGACAACACACATGTGAGTAATTGCCAAGACTTAAGTACTGAAGCACTCTGGGAGAGTATTATTTATAATTAGTGCCAGTAGGACTAGACACCTATCTGTCTGCTCCAAAGGCATGAAATGCACATTATTTACCTCCCATCCCAGGATTTCATCAAGAAAGAGCAGCAGACACCTCTGTGCTTAAAAAGCACCGCAGAACAACTCCCTGTTGACCCCTGTCCAAGTTTTGAGTTGATGCAAAATTTCCATTTTTCTAGTTTTATCTGTTTTTTTTTTATGGCTGGGATATGTTATCTAGATCTTTGTACTGCTCATATTAATGTGGTCTCTAAACACAAGTCAAAATTCATTCTCTGATCCCAAAAGAGTCTATAACCACTTTAAAGAATTTCTCTCCACCATTTCTTTTTTCAAGGGAATCAAGCTGACAGGCCTGAGTTATTTCAGACAGTTTAGATACGAAATTTTATGCACACATTTGTTTTTATATATACTCACAGGTGTTCACACATATCTTTCATTTCCTTCAAAATTTAGAAGGAATAAAAACACGAGCCTTGAGTAAATCATACAAGATCTACAGTCTGTCTGGCACATCCTTTGTTCAGACATGTCTCCTTCCCATGTTTCTTTCCTTGCTTAGTCTATTTTATTCCATTTGAAGAGGCCAGTGTAAGTCTCTTCAGTTTCTGCTCACTGAGGACCTTGTATTTTGTATAACCTGGGAAAGTGATCTGAAAACCAGCATTCTTTCAGGACCTCAGAGGTCCCAGATCATAATAAAGTCCACAGAGAGAAGGAACTAGAATGAGGAAACAGACCAATATTTTACTCCCATTTCTATGAGGAAGACTGCCAAGGAAACTTGTTTACACATAAGTCAGTATATCCAGGTATTCTTTATGTTTTCTAGGTAGGCTTAATATGGGATTACAAGATGAAAGAAAGCATTGCAGAAGTCAACTTATTTACCAATAAAACAGCACTCAGCCTGAACGTGAATGTACAATTCCAGTGGTGCTGTAGAGTCTCTTTGGCAACTACATTGCACAGTATCAATCACACTCCTTTATAAATTTAATTTTTAAATGGGGCAATAAATTTACATGGTATAAAAATATCACCATGTTTAACGTTTCCTATTTGTCCTGACATTTTTATTATTCCAAACATCAAGCAGTTTATATGTAAATTGCCATATGCTCTTAAGTTAAACTGATAGAATCTTGTCTGTGAAAGACTCATCATTTTGTTGTAAATATGTGCAAAAACCCATTGCACAAGCAGTTCCAAGAAAAAGAAAAAAAGTGTCACATAAAAGTAGCAAACAAACTTTGGGCCCAACTTTACTGGGTCATGAATAGTATTTTGTGTTAGTCTTTGATTATATTCTAACAATGACCATGTTCTCTGTTTTAAATGAAAGCCATTAATTAACAAAATGTTATTCTTTATCATAATATTTAGAGTTTAAATGTGCTGAATGGGTTTGGCAGAGACTGTGTTTTCCACCATGTAACTGTCCCAACTTCTAAAACATATGCACCGACATATGCACTCACACATATTCACTCACAGTTAAGGCACAAAACAGACAGCTGAGGTTTAAAGAATATTTTCTGTATGATGAAATAATTTAACTCAAATTTATTCCCCCCAAAGCTGTCATAATAGAGTTTTGTTCATAAAGACTGTTTTATAGGAAAATCCATGATAGCCATATTTTAAGTCATTTAATCATCTATTTACCATATACTTTATTCCATTATCCAGCACTCTAAACTAATATTTAAATAAATTGCATAGGGTAATAGAACAAATTGCATAACATTAAATTTTTATATATTTAAGAGATCCATGGGAGAGTGGCTACTTAGGATGAGGCAGGAGGATGAAGTAAGCAATGGTATTTGAAGAAACAATTACAGTATCCCAGGAGTGGGCTGCTTCCAAAATCATTTATTCATTCATTCATTAAATGGTTTACTAGCACCTCCTAAGTACCCAGCACTCTTCTAGACATCGGCAATATGGAAGTTGCTATAGACTGGATATTTGTGTACCCTCGAAATTCATATATTAAAACATAATCACCGGTATGATAGCATTAGGAGGTGGGGGTTTTGAGAAATGATTAATTCATTGGTGCAGAGTCCTCGTGAGTGGGATTAGTGCCCTTATAAAAAACCCCTCAGAAATCTCCCTAGACCCTTTCCCCATGTGAGGACACACCAAGAAAATGGCCATCTATGAACCAGGAAATGAAACCTCACCAGACACTCAATCTGCTACCATCTTGGTCTCGGACTTCCCAGCCTCCAGAACTGTGAAAAATAAATTTCTCTTGTTAAAGCCACCCGGTCTATGGTATTTTTGTTTTAGTAGCTCAAATGGACTAAGATAGAGGTAAACAAGACCAACAACATTCCTTACATTCTGGCATGAAAGTTTCCTTTTGGCAGTAAAGAAAGTAAATAATCAAAACACCAAATAGTTATATAATGTCCTGTAGTGGTGAGTGCTGTGAAGAAAATGGACAGGGTATTTTTAAGCAAAGTACATCATTATCTCGTTTATACTATTAAAATAGCATTCTGGCCACCATATAAAGAACAAACTGCACTAAGACAACTATGGTAGTTAGAATACTACCATCCTAGACAAGGCAAGAAATTAGGACAACCTGAATTAGAGTGCTAGTGATGAACGCAAAAAGAAAGGATCATATGTGGAATCTATTTTGAAGGTAGAGTCAAAGGGATTTGCTAATGGATTGGATGTGGAGTGTGAGAAAAAGAGATGCATCAAGGATAACTTCAAGATTTGGAGACTGAGAAATATTGAGTGCAAGAGGAACTATTTACAGAAATGAGGAACACAATAAAAATTAAATTAAAAAAAAAAACAAAAAAAATCAATAAAACAAGGGACAGTGATGGAAGAATAGGTGTGAAGGGGGGAAATCAAGAGTTTTATTGGCCATGTTAAATTTCAGAAGTCTGTTTGGGGCGCCTGGGTGGCTCAGCCGTTAAGTGTCTGCCTTCGGCTCAGGTCATGATCCCAGGGTCCTGGAATGCAGCCCCACATCGGGCTCCCTGCTCCACAGGAAACCTGCTTCTCCCTCTCACACTCCCCTTGCTTGTGTTCCCTCTCTCACTATCTCTGTCAAATAAATAAATAAAATCTTAAAAAAAAATTTTTTTTTCAGAAGTCTGTTACACAACAGTCAAGTTGTTGAGCAGGTAGTTGAAAATGCAAGTCTGAGGTTGGGAGGAAAGTTCAAGATGGAAAAACAAATGGTAGCATCATCAGTATATAGATGGTATTAAAACCTCAGAAATGGATGTATCATCTGGGAAATGAAAATTCAAAGAAAGGAAACCAGGGTTAGGGACTGAGCTCTGAAACAGTCCCGTTTGTGGTGTCAAGAGGAGAAATGAAAAAAATCCGCTAGGGTACAGCAAAATGCAGACAGCATTTTCAGGAGAAGGCAGAAACCAATAGAGTGGAATTCTGCTGATCTAGTAAACAAGCACTAAGAATCATCCAAAAGACTTGGCAAGGCGGTAGTTCTTGGTGTTCTTGATGAAAGCAGTTTCAATGGAGTGCTAAGTGCGAAAGCCTGATCTGAGAAGATCCAGGAAATAACGTAAAAAGAAAAGGGAAGAAAACAAATATAAGCAACTCAAGGAACTTCTCTGTAAGAGGGAGGAGAGAGATGGAAGGGTAGCTAGGTGAGGGACCAGAAGTCGAGGCATATTTTTTTTAATGGAGAATATTATACCATGATGTATGTTTATAGAAGTGATCCAATAAAGAAGGAAAAATAGATGATGCAAGAGTCTTCAGGAAGGCTAAAGGGCAGGGATCCAGTGCCTCAAGTTGGAGTTGGCCTAAAGTAGGAGAAAGGACAGTTCAGTCAGTGCAACAAGAGAGAATACAGGGTGTCTGACTCGGATACAGGTTAGTAGATTTGATAGAAGGAAGATGTGGAAGTTATTTTCTGATAGCTTCCATTTTCTCAGTGTTAAAAAAAGAAAAAACAGGGGCTCCTGGGTGGCTCAGTCGTTAAGCGTCTGCCTTCGGCTCAGGGCATGATCCCGGAATCCTGGGATCGAGCCCCACATCGGGCTCCTACGCTGGGAGCCTGCTTCTTCTTCTCCCACTCCCACTGCTTGTGTTCCCTCTCTCGCTGGCTGTCTCTATCTCAGTCGAATAAATAAATAAAATGTTTAAAAAAAAAGAAAAGAAAAAACAAAACAAAGAACAAAAAACAAGGTCATTAGTTGAGCACAAGTGGGGGAAAGAGAGAGTTAAAGCTGGAGGAGAGCAGAGTGAGTGTAAAATTGTTATCTGGGAAAATAGGAGCCAGGAACCAGAGTAACACTTGGGTACAGAGGTGATTGAGACTGGGAGTGACACAGAGACTGCAATTCACCAAAGAGAGAGCCCCAAAGAGGAGGTGAATGAGGCACAGGAAGGCTACCTGAGCACCAGAACAAGAAAAGAGAATGTCCTAGTGCTCAGGGCCATCAATAGGTTGTCTGTCCAAGGATAAAGCCTTACCTCTGCTTCCTGCAAGCAAAACTGAAAAACACTGGAATACTGTTGGGCCCTATGGATGTGCTAAAATGAAGACTTAACATATTATCTTTCCCATGAAAAAGAGGCACTACGGCACCACAGAGAATGACAAGGCTTGGGAGTCAGATGTACAGCATTCAAACCCAATCTCACTCACTCACCCATCAGATGAAGTTCAACCAATTACTTATTTCTTCCAAAATTTAGATTCCTCATTTACAAAGTAAAGATGCTAATATCTCCTTTTGAAGCTTGCTGTGATGATAGACACCTATAAAGTATCCTACAGAGTATAAGTAGAACTACTAGGAAGTTAAATACTTGGACTTCTCTTTAAGCATATCAGTTTAAAAATAAATAAATAAACAAACACATCACTTTAAACATGTATTTTACCTCCCTTCCTCCAAACACCACACTAAAAACAACAAAGAACAACAACAAAAAAATCATAAACCTACAAGAAAAAGAGAACAGAAAATGAAAAGCCTTTAGGTACCCTATCTGACTTTTAGGAACTAAAATCTGCACATCTTCCAAGAAGAAGCAAAGTATAGCAGTCACAGAGCCCCAGAAAGCCTCAATAATTAGAGATATCAAGTATACATCAATTGGAGGCCAGGCATGGGGATGAAAAAATGTGCAATGGATGAAATGTCCAAATAAACCCATCCCTACTATGTGATGCCAAACGATCATCCTTCCCCAACCCCTAAAGGGAGTTTACTGGAGAATCTGAGATCTGGGGAAATTGAATCCGAGAGGCTATAGGCACCATGGATGTCAGACTAAAAACAGACACCAGCCCTTCAGCAAGCCCTAACTCCTTGGTTTCAGATTTCTGGTAAACAAGTTTGTACTCCACACTTTTTGCCCCCAAAAAGAAATTCAAGAATGTTTTCCTGAGAAAATCAAATTCCCCAGAGAAAAGACCCATAGATGTTGATATTTAACACCATTCCTAAAAAATGTATAGACTAGCCACAACGTCACTCTCGAAAAACCTTACTACTTGATAAGCCCCACTCATACTCAGAACTTTCAATTAAGTGGGTTAGTTATTTGAACTCCAATAAGAACACACAGCAAAAGATCATCATAATTTGAGAAAGCCCTCCAAAATTAAACCTAGAATACCAAAAAAAGAAAGAAAACAAAAGGAAATGGAAGGAAAGTTGGAGGAACAAAGACCTTACTGGGAACAGAAGAATACTGAAATAAGGGAAGGGAGGGAAGGAAGGAAGAAGACAAATATCCTTAGAGGAATGAAAAGAGAGGGTTGCACCTATAAAACAACAACAACAAAAAAGATGCTATTTTTATAAAGATAAGGAGAAGGCACTCAGAGAACATGAAAGCACCCTAGTAGGTAAAAACTGAGAGCATCTACAGAGAACAAACTGATGGTTGCCAAGAGGGAAAGGGGTTAGGGGTTGAACAAATGGGTGAAGGGGAGTGGGAAGTACAGGGTCCCAGTTATGGAATGAATAAGTCAGGGGGATGAAAGGTACAGCACAGGGACTACAGTCAATGGGAGTAGTCAATGTAATAGTGATGTAGAGTGGCAGATCGTAGCTACACTTGTGGTGAGCACAGCACAATATATAGAGTTGTAAAATCACTATGTCGTACACCTGAAACTAACATAACATCATGTGTCAACTATACTTCAATAAAATACAAATAATAGTAATAATAATAATAAAACTGTGAGTATCTAAAAAGACCTCAATAGAAGGATTGGAAGACAAAGTTGAAGTCACATTCAAAAACCTAAGACAAAAATCAAGGTGGTGGATAATGGACAGAAGAAATAAAATTTTTTAAAAACTGAGAGATTAGGCTCAGAGGCTCCACAACCAAATAACAAATTTCTGAAAAGAGAAAACAAAGGCGATGAAGAAAGGGAAATTATCAAAGAAATAATTAAAGGACATTTCTCAGAACTGAAGAAACAGGAAACTTCAGATGGGGAGTGTCAACAAGAATCTAGCACAATAAATGAAAGAGGCCCTCACATCATTAAATTCCAGAACACCTAAGAAACCAGCAGATTCTAAAAGTTTCCAGAAAGATCATTTATATATGAATAAACAAACACCAAAATGCATTAGGCTTCTCAACAGTGAAGTTAGAAACTATAAGAAATGGAGGAATAGCTCTAAAATTCTAAGGCATGATTATTTCCAACCCCATATGTTATACCCACTCAAATTATCAAGCAAGAGTGAGAGTAGGATAAAAATATTTTTAGCCATACAACTTCCCAAATCATTTATTTCCCATGTACCCTTTCCCATAAATTACTAATATGCCCTCCACTAAAATGAGAGAGAGTAAATCAGGAAAGACAACATGGGGTCCAGGAATCAGAGTATCAAACACAGGAGAATAAGGGATAATTTCAGGAAGACAACAAAGGGAGGGCCCAAGGAATGATGACATTACATCAGGCAAGAGAATTCCCAGGTTGAAGTCAGTGGATGAAGGGCTGCCGGAGGGATGTCAGAGGAGACCTCGCCAGGGGAAGAACGACTTGCTAGATCATTGGACACATGTGATCGCTTTTAAAGGCAGATTAGGAAAAATTCATGAAAATAACACAGAAAAATTAGCAAGAGAAAAATTGGCAATTACTAGTACCAGGAAAATAACTTTAATTGGAAAAGAAATCTAGCCATAGTACATTATTTTGCCCAGCAGTAAAAAAAAAACAAGAAAAGAAAAGAAAAAAACCACCAACAACAAAACCCTTACATTGTCAGAACAATGTAAACACTAAAGTTTTTAAATGAAAAATTATGACATAACTACACTGAAGGAGGGTAATATAACTCTGTTGGTATGGAGAGAGGGGAAGAGAAATATATTTTCTTCTACCACACTAGCAAGTCAATAGCTATTTCCAAAATTGATAAATCAATTTAAAGTTGATTAAACCAATTTGAATAAATAGCAATATAAACATATTATCTGGAAATACAGAGGAAAAAATATAAAAAACAATTAAAAGACTTCAAAGAAGCTGTCTCTGGGGAGCAGGACTGAGGGGTAAGAAAGAACACAGTACAGGGCTGTCATAGTTGTGGTAAGACTTCATTAAAAGCCTTGACATTTTAAATTGTGCGTGTTCTTTTGATAAAAATAGAAAGCAATTTTTTGAGATTAATTTTCCTTTCCAACTGTTCCATTCCTTTCTCCTTTCTTTTTCTTAAGTTCTAAATGCCCATAAACACATACCTTTACAATGAACAACACAGGGCAAGGGAGCAGTCGTCACAATGCTGATCTCAGTAGGCATACGCTAAATGTTTGTTGAACTGCAATGGGAATTATCTGCTCTTTTTAGATTGATGTCACATGTGAATTACTTAAATTCATATCTGTATTTTCTTTTTTTAAAGATTTTATTTATTTATCTGACAGAGATAGAGACAGCCAGCGAGAGAGGGAACACAAGCAGGGGGAGTGGGAGAGGAAGAAGCAGGCTCCAACGGAGAAGCCTGATGTGGGGCTCGATCCCATAAGGCCAGGATCACGCCCTGAGCCGGAGGCAGACGCTTAACCGCTGTGCCACCCAGGCGCCCCCATATCTGTATTTTCAAAAGATAGAATTAGGTAGACATGAAAGTTCCTACATTCCACGTTAAGTTTTTCACATAATCAGGATCTAAAATATAATTACAACCTCAATTCTAAAACTGGGTCTATATGACATTTAATCACTCAGTTAAAAAAAAAAAACAAGAAAACAAATAAACAAAATCCTGAACATTTTCACAAAAGCAATAATGTCATAAGCACAAAACTCATTAACCTATTTATAGAACTCCATAGAAGGTTATTTTTATGAATCAATACAACAAAAAAGAGAGGTCTTTGTTCTCTTCAAAGGGTGGGGAGAGCTCACTGACATCATGAAATAAAATAAAGAATAAAACAATAGGTCCATTGTCTAGAATATCATTTCCTTAAATTTGAAAATATAAAATGCCTTTCGTGTCTTACAATTAATCAAAATAACCTACATTCAGATGCTAGAAAATACCTGCCCATTCTTCACGCGAAGAAAAAAGTCCATCTTTACCCTTCATCCTCCCTAGATCTTCTGGGGGTTTTGTTTTGTTTTGTTTTTTGTTTAGGATGCTAAATAGCATTGAAAATTGATAATAAATCAAACCAGCCTAATATACAGTCTCAAAGTTAACTGACATTACATTAAACAGATGATCAACCATCAAAATTACGACAGCAGTGTTTATTTTCCAGATCATATTTTGTAGTCTTTGAAATGTCAAATATGCATTCCCACGGAGAGGCAAATGTGGATATAACATATGCAAGGATGTCATCAACATGGAGAAGACTGAAAGCAAATTTACAAGGATTCATTACAGAACTAATCCTTCCTAAAATTCTGATTAAACAAGAGACTGACAGGTTGCTTCATTCTGGGGAATTCAAGTTATTGATTACTGACATTGGAACTAGAGCTCCTTATTGTCTGACTGAATGGAATTTCAGATGTGAAAGTCTGTGGCCTCCAAATAAAGAACATTCATTTACATTGTACTTTATGGAAATTAACATTATATAGTCTCTTACGACCTATTAACAGACTGAGAGCTGTCACCTGAAGAGCTATATTCCTTTTCATCACATTAAAGAGCAAAGGGCCACAAACATGCTCATTAATGAGTCTAAAAGTTTCTTGAAAATATATAAGCCTTTCAGAATAATGTGTACCAGACTTCCATGCCAAACACTCAGCCCAAGCATTTCAATTTACCTTTGCTTTCTGGCTTAGCCAACCTGCCACCCAACCTACCCCAAACGCACACACTTTAAAAAGTATCTGTAAATGTGTTTAGCCATGATGCTCAAGGACTGAGTTCTGGCAGTGACCATCTTGTCTTGATCCCAGTCACAAAAACACCAAGGCACTAATTGGGAACAATGTCTTTCCTTTAGACTCCTTGTGTCTTTGTCCTTACACTATGTCTGGGGACAACAGCACAGGTTTCTCTCTTTCAAGGGATCACAGTAAATGCACAGAAACAATAGCCAAAGGGACAACTGTAGATAATGGTTGAGTGATAGAGAAAGCATGAGGGAGGAGCCGAGGGAAGTAAGGTGCTCATTGGCTCCATCTGAGGCAGCATTTAAGCTTGGCCTTGAAGGTTAGGGGAAGAAAAGCATCAGCAGAAGCTAAGGGCAACATTCTAGTCCAAGGGACAGCATCTGAATACAAAGGCATCACCTGCAAGCACAGTGTTTTTAGGAACTATAAGTGAGTTCCCTGTAGCAGACACCGGAATGCACTGGTAGCAAATATAAGAGATGAGGCTGAAAAGACAAGTTTTAGGAGTAAATTACAAAGGGTCTAGTATGCAGAGCTAAGAGCCTTGGATTTTTCTCTTGTAGGCAATACAGAACCATTCAGAATTTTTAAGTAAGAGAATATAGTCCTATAAGTTTCAAAATTAATCTGCTTCTTCATGTTTTACCACAAATTCACCAAAGAAGACCCTGAAAAGGCTCTTATCTCCACTTTAGAGTTGAAAGGAGGATTCAGTCACCAACATAGATTCCCATAGTGCCTTAGATCAAGTGCCCATAAAAGGAGAGAATACTTCTCCTCTGTATTTTATACCCCTTCTAATTCTGCCCTAAGCAAGGGGCCTTAAGTGCATGCTAAATCTATTCTTAGAATTTCCTAAAGTAATCTGCAGCTTTGAGTCTCCTACAAATAATATTCACCAAAGAAAACTTTCAGAAGCCTCTCATCTTCATTCATATATTGCTTCATTTTTTTAGGACTGATTTCTCCCTTTAAAAAAATTTCAATATATTTGGATTATTTGCCCTTTCACCGAATCCAGTGTATGGTTATATGTCCTGACAATGCCTCCATTCCTTCACACTCCACCACAGAAGCCAAACACCTGACTCTGGGTCACCTCTTCAACTTCTTGCATTCCTATGAAAGGAGAGCCTTTTTAAAAGCATAGTAAGTGCTCGATAAATGCTGACTTCTGGACTTGTAAGCACCATCCACTAATTTCTAAGCAGATTAGAAGAGCGGCAGATCTCCAGACAAGGCCACATTCCCAGGACTGATCTAACCAGAGAACACAAAACCAATCAGCACTAGAATTAGCCTTAGCTGAACTGCCGGTTAGAGATGGTTCTTTGAAGAACTGAGCTGCACAGTGCCAGATGGACAGATGTAGTTTATTCAGAAATTTCTCCAGAGAGCCCAAGCCTAAAATTGCTACCGGGGCTCAGGAGAGGCCAGTCCAGGCCTGGAAGCCACTGGCCTGAGGCCAATGCACACCACAGTTATAGCCTGGGCTTCTTACATTGCAGAGAAGTAGGGAGCAGAGGCCTACCTACTGTCCCACACTGGAATCCCCTGTGCAGCCCTTCTGAGTCAGCTGACACCTGTTAACACTGACACCAGGCATCATGTTGATGGAGGTGCTCTGTGGGTACCTTCAACACCTACAGACATGGCCACACACTCAATCAAAATATTTGTTGTTTTTTTAAATTTTCCTTTACAATTTTTAATATTTTTAAGATTATTTTTCAGCTTTACTATAGATAATTAAACTACTTTCTAAAGCAGTGTTATATGTTTATCCCATACATACAATGTACATAGCTCTTACGATAAATATTGTCTCCATTCTAGAGATGAGGAAAATAGGTCTCTGAGAAGCTAAGTGACTTGCTCGTCGCATAGATTTTAAGCCGTGCAGCCAAAGCCACCTTCCAGATTTTTCTGTTCCCTTGGCCAAAGCTCTTTCCGCTGTGCCACGCTAACTCTTGGGGCTTGCTGAGACAAGTGGAATCAGTGAGAAATTCAGGGAAGATTGGAGATTATCTCCTGGAGATTCAGGTGTATGATAAAGTCCTGGTAGAGAGGAGAGGTAGAGAGGGTGAGAGACAGAGAAGAGAAGGAGGGAGGGAGAGAAAGAGAAAAGGAATGGAGGGAAGGGGGCAGACTTGCTGATTTCTACCCCTCCAAATAGACCTTTTGATAGATTGGCATAAAATTTAGAATAACTTTCATAAGTAGAAATATGTCCATTTTTAGTCAAAAGAGCTGAGTTTACAATGTGTTGACCATTCATCTTTTGATTTTAGAGAGGTTTTTGTCAAGCTAAGTGTTTTGGGTATTGAGTCCCTCTCTGTGCCGCTGAGCATTGCTGCCCTATGTGCCCCGATGGTCACCACTGACACAGAGGCAGGAAATTCCGGAGACATTAGGACACTCCATGCCAGGGGGCTGCTTAAAGCTTTGAGTGTTGTGCCCTGGAAAGGGGGGTTTAAGATGGCAAAGAGAGGCATTAAATTTACCTTCTACTACCAACTTCGTTCCAGAATCTCATTTTGTTTTCCTAAATGCTGGACTATGAAAAAGCCACTATTTTTCTGCCTTTCCTCGGAACCCATGTCTTCTTTGGATGTTATACACAGAATTTTTTTTTTTAGGGACAGTCTGACTGAGGAAATATTTTATTGAAATACAATAAGAAAGACAATCCCTAACTGCCCCTTACATAATAGAGTTTCTGGGGACCAATCTTAAAAACATCAAATTACAAATTGTAGGTCTTTTGATTACTGAAGTATAATAATTAAATTATAGAAATTTCCTTAACTGTAGGGTTGAAAGGAACAAAATAACTGGCAATTGGTCTCACCAGAGTAAATAATGTCCTTCTTTTTATTTACATTTGGCTTTCCTATAAACTGCCTACTGGGTTGTGTGGAACTAAGAGGCCAGCAAAAAACTGAATCCCCATCCATCAGTATTAATCTCACACTTTACTGTGGCTCCATCCATTTATCTTTCCGACACAAATTAGAAATTCAAGAGTTTTAACAAATGAGCCTGCAAATGTAAACTTATTAGGCCATATATTTTTACTACACACTGTGCAGTGCCCTCCACAAAGCTGTCCCTTCAGAGAGCATTTTCCTATTTTGTGTTATTGATGGCAGCTAACTAATCACATTTTTAATGTTGTCTTTGGGGAGGGCTGTTTGAGTGAATGTGCAAGCTAAACTACCCAGAATAAATCTACCTTATTAAATGCTTGAAATTATGTGTCTTTTACGATAAAGAAACTCCCGAGCATTGTTACATTTGCTAACCTTCTTTCTGCAGGAATCAAAAGACTGGGATTAATTAAAATAATACATCAAAACTGGGGTGTTGTACAGAATGTGTCTATGTGTGAGGAAAGGCCAAGAAAAATTGGTTAATTGGTCTCTTCATCCCTATTCACTCCCCTCCATCTAAATAGCTTTAAGTGTTGCTTTCTGAACTGGACCTACAATCACAGGAGCTGAGGCTCAGACAATGGCTGGTCCCCATCCCTTCCTCCACCCCAGGAAATTCCTTCTGGTTTACATAGAGTCTTTCTGATTAACAAAGAACTCCAAAAAATTGGTCCCTAGAACTAGATGCTCTAAAACATAGAGAAAGTATACAAAGTATAAACTGTGGCCCCAATGTTGTAATTCATCTAAACAAAGATGTCCTGATTTAAATGCCTCTGAACAATATCATTTATTAGAAATATCAAAAGAAAATGTCTGCATGTCAATGCTTCTCTCAAAGCCCAGGTCCTCCTTTCCTTTGGCTATGGTGGGCAATCTAATGATGGGGCTCCCTCCATACTGTGTACAATCATTTCATTATTCTGAGGTGGTTTAATTACTGGCAAGTCCCTTATTACTGACCTCAAGTCCTAATCTGAGCCCTGAGTGCATGTGCTTTCCACCTCTTTGCTTTGAAAGTTTTGCACTCTCAGAAGCAAATGCATACATGGCCACAATTCTGGCTTGCCACATAAATTTCAGGGATAACAAATGATCTTTAAGCTTGAATAGAGGGAATGGAGATCATCTGGGAACCAGAGCTCTCAACAGCATGAGTGGCAGAGACTTTGGAAGCTGCATCAATGCATGCACTTCAGGACATAAAGAGACGGAATAGAAATTTACCTGAAAGGCGGGGGGGGGGATGCATGCAAAGTGGGAGGTGATAAAGCAAGAACTCAATTTTTTGCAAATTATTTTCCAATTACTTGATTGTCCCACTTGAGACGTACGGCTTTTGTGAAACTGACATTTAAACACAATAAGCATATGCTTTTTGTAGAAATTAAGGTCACAAGCATTTCAAGGCTGTGTAATAGATGGCTTTAGTGTTCCCCTGCAATCAGAGTTCTTCTCTATTACTTAGCTTGGAGGAGAAACATAAACTTGATTAGTACTTAACTAGAGTGTAATGGCTGATAAATTGGCCTTAATGTTTCAAAACTAGACAACTATGCTAAGGTTGCCCAGAATTTATTTCTTGACTACACAGATACACTCATTTTTCTCACTCAGTCACAGGAATCAACAATTTAAGGATGCACTAGCTCTCTTGAAGTGTATTTCTTATTTGTCTTGGATTATTTAAGATTTAGCTGTTTTCTCTAGCAAAGGTGCAATCCCAAGAGAGGTAAGGACTGATGAATTAAAAAGAAAGTCATGGTTGTCAAAGGTGAACGTGTTGGGAAAGCATTCCACTTCGGAACTTGGTTTGAAAAACGCAAGGCGTTTATTTAGTCACTCAGCAAATACTTATTGAGCACCTACTAAGAGCTAGGATCTGTGTCAGGTGCTAGAAAGACAAAGTTAATGACTCCTGCCATCAAGAAGCTAGTGACGAAGACAGCCATGTAAGCCAGTAATAAAACATGGTAAGGGCTATTATAGAAACATAAACCAAGAGTTTGGCAGCTCAAATAATCACCAAAGAAATGTCCCTACCTATCAAATTTGTATTTGTTACAATGCTTAGAATCTAAATTACACTTGCTTTCAATGCATTCGCATGGGGAAAAGAAAATCCATTTTGCTGTTAATGTTAATGGGAACAACATTCACATTTTAAAGCTACACTGTTACCTTCATTGTGAAACAGGTGAAAGTCCCCACTACAGAAGAGCTTCTAAAAAGTTGAGTTTACACAGAAGTAAATAAATATTCATTTCAATATTTCAAACAGTACATACTAAGGGATATTTACACTTAAAGAGCACCCTGCAATTAATCCTTTATTTAAGCAAAGAACCCTACTGCAATTTGAACAATCCTCATGTTTATTTGCTGTATAAGCCTGGATTTTCATATATTAGGTTTGAATCACAAAAATCTTAATGATGGGTCCCGAGGCAACATATTGTATTATCTTCTTAAGACATGACACTGTCTTGCTTGCAATGAATAGAACAAAAGGCATTAAAAGCACTAATCCCTCTTGCCCTCAGGATAAGGTCCAAACTCTTTAACCTTTCATGGATCTGTTTCCCCTTAATCCTCCAGCCTCCAGTTGAGTGACATAAAATAGTGGGATCTCTGTTAGTCTAGTTTCCTGAGTGACTGTATGGAACAGAAACTGCTCCAGCCCCACCACTGTCGCTTCCAGTCATGTTAGATATATAATGTGAGACATAAATAAATGAACCATTTTTCTTAAACTCTTGGATTTAGGAGCTGTTTGTTACAACAGCGTGGCCCAGTCTCAACCCTCAGCCTTTAGGCAGATGTGGTACAGTGTGGCCTAGAACACTGCTTTCCACACTTAAGCACTTGACTGCCATGTTCACAATTTTTGCATACCTGAATACGATTTTATTTAAATCAATTTAGGGGCACCTGGGTGGCTCAGTCAAACACCTGCCTCCAGCTCAGGTCATGGTCCCAGGGTCCTGGGATCGAGCCCCACATGGGGCTCCCTGTCCAGCGAGGAGCCTGCTTCTCCCTCTCCTTCTGCCACTCCCTCTGCTTGTACTCTCTCTCTGTGTCAAATAAATACATAAAATCTTTAAAAATATATAAATCAATTTAAATTTTCCACCCAAAAATACGTATTTTAAAATAAAACTACATATTACTATGGTAAGTGGAAAATCAGTTATCATTTCCAGTAAGTAGAAACTATACAAACCATAACTCTTAAGATATTTATGTACTGCATTAAAATTGGTAATGTGCCACTAATATAGATATAACACACTTTTAGAAATACTAATAAAGAAAAGAAAGGCATAGGCCTTGATGTCTAACAAAACTGGGCATCATCCACCATCTACAGTGTGATCTCAGGTAATTTAACTGAACTCTCTGAAGCCCAGATATTTTATCTATTTTATAACATGGAAGACAATTACATAAGATTAATTTGAACATTAAGTGGGAAATGTATGTGAAATTTCAAGAACATATTTTTAAGTGCACAATTTGCTGGTTTTTAGTACACTGGCTCCTTTTTAATTGTCAAAAATATTAGATGTTATTGCTATTATTATTGGTGTCACATAATCACTAGATCATGAGCTCCTTAAGGTATGATACTTATTCATCTCTGAATCCTCATACCTAGTATTGTCCTTTCTGGGGGGACAATACAGCTAGCACTTGCTTTTTGTTCTCCATCCCTGTACGTATAGAATCAAACAATCAATTAAATGACTTCTTACGGTTCAAAAAACCACTCTGACTAAGCAGTGCCTGATTCCCACCTATAGGCTAATCAAGGGCTCTCATCCTCACAAACTTCTCTATTCTTCAAAATAATCTGGATCTTGTCTTTCAGTTTGGTGATTTATTAATTAGTATAATTAGTAACAGAAAGGATCTCAAGTTTGAAAGTCTGATGCACATAATTATAATAGAAGAGAAAGCCAGGTTTTATACTGAGAAACTACAGGATCCACAACACTCAGACATTTAGAGAGTAAAGCACAGCTCACCTTTCCTGGAGACGGCCAGAGGCCATTTTGCAGCAGCTAAGCACACAGGATCTAAAATCAGAGAGACTCAAGTTTCAACCTTGAACCCACCTTGGGCAAGTTAGTTTCCTCATCTACAAATGGCCTTATTAATAGGAGTCCCCTCTTAGGATTGTCAAAAGGGCTAAAGAGAGATGCACAAAGCTTACACGGGTTTAGAACAGGCAGTGGCACACAGCAAAAGCTTGTTATTTTTTTAAAAAGATTTTACATATTTGAGAGAGAAAGTAAGAGACAGAGCACACATGAGTGGGGGTGGCGGGGAGGGCCAGAGGGAGAAGCATGCTCCCTGCTAAGCAGGGAGCCTGACAGACAAACAGACAGTGGGGCTCAATTCCACCAGGACCCCAGGATCATGGCCTGTGCCAAAGGAAGACGCTTAACCAACTGAGCCACCCAGGTGCCCCAGCAAAAGCTTATTAAATGTCAGTTGTTATTACTATCTTTTGAACACATGATTATGGGGATTATAAAACTATACATCTGACGAAGTATAAGGGTTCATACATTGAACCACTATAAAAATTTCAGGTAACTGAAGAGAGAACTTTTAGGCATCCTACAACTGCTTTTTTGTTAATAGTTTTTTTCAACTCAGTCATTTTATTAACAATGATAAACTAGATTATTCTGTGGTTTAAAAAAGAAAAGTCCAACAAAATCTTCTCTCTCGCTCTCCCAGACAACAGACGATAGACAGCACTCCAGGGTAGCTCAACTCCATGTGCTACCTTCATTCTCACCTGCTTTAGCCAGAAGGCATCTCCACACCAACATGCACGCTCGTGGTCCACGGCAGTGGGAGGGATGAACAGGCCGGGGAGCTGAGCCACAAATGACACACTACTTCCCCTCGCAGGCCTTGGCCAAAGCAAACTGTATACCATATACATCCTCAGGGCAGCAGGTGGAGAAAAGCCACCCACCCATCTGCTGGAAGGTAAAAGAGAACCAGACGGTGAAGAGGAGTGCTAATGCCCACCACAGTTGTGGATGAGTCTAATAATCACTTGTGCAGTGACTGGGACTTGGCAGTTAAATAATTCTCAAAACTCTTAATGAAAAGCTATTTTACATTTAAAAATCCAATAAAACACTTAACAAAATTCCAAAGCAGATGTTGAAGGTCACAAAAGAAGAATCCTGCTAAAACATTTTTAATTCACAATTTCATGGATTTATGGCAGCTTCCTTTCCCATTCTAAACTCTGATCTTACCTCGTGCAAGAAAAAAGGGGGTACCCTCTCTTTGTTGTCCACAAAGCAGCACAAAAGGAACCTAGTTCTCAGATCCAAGGAAATGTGGGATTTGGACTTTAATCAGTATGATCATATGATTTGCATTGGGCAGAGGAACAACCAACAACAATTACCTTCCCACAGGAAAGAGGTGCCCCTATTTTACTGGCTCCTTCCAGTTTCCTCCATTTTCTTGAAAAATAATAACTTTCTTCTAATTCTCCTGCTTGCTCAAGCTATCTCCCTAGTTTGCTTTTTTCTTTCACTGTCAAACTACCAAAACGAGTTATATCTACCCTGACTCTAGTTCATTATTTTCTATTTCCTCCTTCCATGTAACTTTTGAATTTGATCTCTAAATCTGCACCTCCAATCTCAATCATCCAGCCAGGTACATGGGTGTCACATCACTTGAATGTCTTCCTTCACAAATCTAGAATCACACACAGCATTTCTGCCAAAGCTAGCTCTCTCTGTTTCATTATTTTAGTTAATATTCTGCCCAAGTTTGAATTGTCAATGAACTTTGATTTCTTCATCTTTCCTGGCTCTAAATTTTATCTGGTCCCTGGCCTATTTAATTCTTTTTATGAAATCTTTGTTTTGCACGCTCCTCCCTTTCCATTCTTTACCACCATGATACCTAGTACCTCACACCTGGACCACTGAAAACATCTTCTAACTGGTCTCTTTTTCTCTAGGCTTTTCTATCTCCAGATTTCAGCATGCTCCTGTACAACCATCCCCAAAGGAGCTTTTGTCATGGGCATGATTCACTCCCCCCAAAAATGAAAGCACTCACTTATTTTAGGAAAGATCATGTACTTTCTCTTTCTCTTTCTTTCCCCATCCATTGTCCCTACCTAGCTAGATATAACCTCCCATCTTCAAATCCTACTTGTCATTTAAAACCTAGAACCAATGCCTCCATAAACTCTTCCTGAACCATGGTTGGCTCTGTAAATGTAACATAATTAGTGTATAAGGAGTCACAAGGTAGCATCCCACAGAATGACACTCAGATGTATTTTGTTTAGTCAGCATGGTGTTGTTGCCATCATATAAGTTGAATTTTAATACTCTTAGGGACTACATATACTCTTCATGTTCCTTATCACTTGAGTTTGAGAGCCCTGGTCTACACCATGTCATGCTGGTAGCATTATTTCATAATCTTTGTTTGTGATTTGTAAAAATATGTTTCGTTTATTTTTCTAACTTGTAAATTTCCTAAGGTCAGAGAAGTATTTTCATACAATTAAAATTTTAAATAGGGCAAGATGAGAAAGCACTTTGTAAACATAATTAGCCAAAGAGTTATTGGCCACTATGTCTCTTTTATCCCAAGTTCTGCTAGCACTAACACCAGGAGGATATCTTTGAGCCATTCAGGAACCAAAATGGTTTTATTACTGGGAAGAAAAATGGTTCCATAAACCTCTTCTCTCTTCTTTACCCCTTTCCCCACCAAACTGATAACTTTTATTTTCATATTAATTCACAGATTTCCTCAGCATTTTATCCCAATTGAAGTTTAATGTTAAAACAAAAACTTCTATACCCAAAAGCTTCCAGTTGGGAGCTCTTCAAATCCCAAATAAGAGTATTTGTTGAAGGGGCGCCTGGGTAGCTCAGTCGTTGAGCCTCTGCCTTCAGCTCAGGGTGTGATCCCGGCGTTCCGGGATCGAGTCCCACATTGGGCTCCTCCGCTGGGAGCCTGCTTCTTCCTCTCCCACTCCCCCTGCTTGTGTTCCCTCTCTCACTGGCTGTCTGTCACATAAATAAATAAAATCTTAAAAAAAAAAAAAGAGTATTTGTTGAAGCAACTAGATCCAATATAAAGAAATGAGCAAAAAAGACTTCAAAGGAAAAAAAATATGGAAATTCAGCAGAGAGAGAAAAAGAATCTCAGTGTTTGCAGTGGTTTGGAAATAAAAGAGGAAAAATATTTGCAGGAAATATTTTGAAAAAAGAGCAAAAGTAGGAATAGTGATTGAAAGAGCAAATTAACTAGTAATTACTGAGTATCTAATGCCAGCCAAGATTTCACACGCCTTATGTATGTCACAGTGACCATTCAAGTTTGGTGTGGTTGTTCTTATCCTCAATGAGGAATTGAAGTTCACAGAATTTACCTGAGGTTATACAACTCGGTAAATAATAGGATCATGATTCAAACTGGATCTGTCTGACTTGGAGCCTGCATTCTTGGAACTAGGCTGCACAGCCTCCTAATAAAATAAAATAGAAATTGTAGGCTTAGTAGATGACAATTGGTCCAGCAGTTTATTTTAATTAATAAGAGCTTTTAACTTTATTCAAAAAGAATAGAAGTCACAGGAGAAAAATTCTAACCGTGTCATAAGAAAAACAATGATTAAGAAGAATTATTCTGGGGCGTCTGGTTGGCACAGCGGTTAAGCGTCTGCCTTCGGCTCAGGGCGTGATCCCGGTGTTCTGGGATCGAGCCCCACATCAGGCTCTTCTGCTATGAGCCTGCTTCTTCCCCTCCCACTCCCCCTGCTTGTGTTCCCTCTCTCGCTGGCTGTCTCTATCTCTGTCGAATAAATAAATAAAATCTTTAAAAAAAAAAAAAGAAGAATTATTCTAATGTGAAATGAATAAGAAGTGGGTGTCAGGCATGAACTGCAAGAGAAGACCACAGCAGCAGTTTGGGGAGTCCTCAACCTTGGACAGGACTTGGAGATGATGAGCACCAAGGCAGGAAATGCTTGCAAGACCAACATGAGTGAGGGCCGAGATTGACGTTAACATCGTAAAGTAGTTCAGACTTTTTGGATGAGGATTTTGCTATATAATTCAATATCCATTAAGATTTTCATGCTTTATGAAACAGAAATCTCAACCTCTGGAAACTTAACTCAGAGAAATAATACAAAGTGTGGGTGCTGGGGGGAGAGGAGGCTGAATGAACAGATACACAAAGTTGTGTTAATATATCTTTAAAAAACTAGTAATAATATGAATATCCAATAGTTGGGGAAATATTGGGTAAACTATCATATATTATATAATCCATTAAAATGTTAAAATGTGATTGCTTAGCAACCTTAGAAAAGTATTTAAAATAGGTCAAAGGCAAAAAGAAAAGCATTAATCCTGCATGCGCTATAATAACAGCTTCTATTCTTGAGCACTTACTATGTGTCAAATTCTAGTCTAAAAGCATCACATGCGTGAACTCATTTAAATCTAATAACTTCTCTATGAGGAAGGTGTTATTACCATCTCCGTTATGTAGAAGAGAAGTCTGAAGGTAACGACCAGTTATGCCCCAGATCACACAATACTGAGAGTATGAGACGGTTTCCAACTGATGTAGTCTGGCTCTAAGGTCCAAACAATTAACAACCACAGTGCTAATTCTGCCTCTGTAATTGTAAGGTCTGTAATTAAATGAATCCAAAAATGAAATATATGTGGATAAAAATTAAGAAGTATTACTGAAGAGGAATTAGCACAACTTGGAAGTAGAATGAAAGTAGGCATTGGAGTAGATTTATTAATTACTTTTTTTCCTAATCCATATAAGGACTTGTATTAACTATCATAATAAGAGATCTCTCTGGTAATGGTTTCACTCAATCCTTTCTGGAGGGTTAAATTAATTCTGTGGTCCTTTCTAGATTTTTGATTTAGAGACATTAAAATCTCGTAATTAATATTGTTCATATGTAACTAACCACTTCTAGTTGAAATTTATACATACATCTCACAGATACTTTTACCCACAAAAGAAATTACAATGACATAAAAATAGTGAAATATAAATAAAATGTAATAGGAATAAAATTATTCCTCCAGTTCTGTCCAAAAAAAAAATTAAACTCTTAAATTTATCATGTATGTTTTAAAGTAGTGAGCATTTCATACTATAACCTAATTTCTTTGAGCCAAAATGTGATTAAATATTGTAAAGAGATTAGTGTACATTCAAATTTTCAAGTTAGATTTAATCCCGCAGCATCTTAAGGGGGTTATGGCAAAGAGAACGACACTGTTTTCTTTAGGATGGGACTGTATAAAATTATATATACTCAAATACTTCTTCAATTAATCCATGTCTTATGACCTACTAAAAATAAATCTCAAAGGAATACTGTAATACATGATGTTACATCCAACTTTTGCAAACCAAAAACTATCACTATAATGTCACATTTCATTTCAACCCAATTTCAAGATGATAACCCTCCAATTCTCAGAGGTAATGTAAGCTGTATTCAACTTTAAAAGGCTTCAACTTTAGTTAATGCCATCTTCGTTGTTGCTTGAAGATTACATACCTAAAATATTAGGGACAAGTTCACACAGTAGAGCAATCAGGGGTATTGTTCTAAACAATAGAGACATTTTCTCATGTGACTCTTGGAAAACAAGTTTTTTCACCTAAAGACACACCACATGTATTGTTTTCATGGGCACCAAGAAATCATCAACTTAACGCCTATAAAAAGAGAATAGTTAAAGCCTCTGCATAATGAACACTGAACCAGACTATACATAATACACATACATATTTTCAAAACACCCATATCACATACCATTTAAACAGAGCTCCTGTGATTGAGTATTGTAAGCAAAGGAATTTTATCCATTGTTTCTAATACTATTTCAAATGGAATCATTTGAAACCTTGATTAAAAATGTATACTGGCACGTCAGGTAAAGTATTAGGGAACAGAAATGTGCTTTTTAAGACCCATTATACAATTTTTGTTATTTGAGAAACAGAAAGTAAGAAACAAAAAAACACATAGGTTTCAAAATAACAAAGCTTGCTACAGCACCCATCCTCAATTTTCTCCTACCAGAGGTTATATAAAGAAATAAAATTATCAAATGGAAGAACATACAGAGGCATACACCAGCATTGTAAAAATCAATTTAAGAAGTGCAACTGCAGTTGTCTTTCCTGGGTTTTTAATTATGTGTTTGTTTGCCATGGTGGCCTAATTTAGTCAAGAAGATGAGCCAACATTAAAAGCTGGTAGGAGAGGTAAGTAATCCCCAGGGTGGGCTGCTTGTGCTCAAGAGTTTAAAAGCTACATATACAGAGGCAGAAGCCAAGGCACATTTGAGAAGGGGGTCCACATGACAAACAGTGAAAGGCGAGCAAATCAAATTTTTCACAATTAGTTGAACAACAACTGTGACAGGTTTAGCGCTTAGCATTTTCATTTGTGTGCTCAAATTTGGTTATCTGTCCTCTTTTATGCAAATGCGATGTGACAGGAGAAGCTGGGAGCACTGGAGCAGGCCAATCACTCACAACAGGGGCTAGGGCTGCTCAGCTGAGAGGCCGGGATTAAGTGGACTGAATGCTGATGGATAAATGACAGGAGCCGAGCTGAAAGCCTCATGAACTGATTTAAAACTTCTAAGGGAGGATGCCAAGAATATAATTATGCTTTATGCCCCAGCCTAAACTGTCAAAAATAAAAAGATAAAAGAAGAATATAAATTGTACCAAATGAATATTATCAGCATTCATAATTTAACTAAACCCAACATGTTTATCCTACACTGGAAAATAGATAAGATTGGAAAGCTATGTTCTTATACCACAGCCCTTAGGACTGAAGGAAAGTTTAAAAATTTAAAAGCGGAGCATAGTGGAAGAAAATCCAAGACATCGCAGCTTTCTTCTTAAAGGGCATCCATCTCCAGCAAGGCAGGGGCTCCCTTTCTGCAAAGGTGGCCCAGGCAGTTCACCTTGTACTGTCTCTCTGCAGAGAGCTGGAGGTTCGGGGTGGTGTCTCCTTCACGCCTAGAGCCGTGGAGACAATCACCAGCACCTAGGAGACTGTGAGTGACATTTCCATGAAGCTGCAGGCTGTCTGCATGCTGCCCAACCAGTACTAACAGTTAATGATTCTATCAAGCCGAAAGGGCTGAAAAAAACATAAGAGCTTGTTATCTCATTTGCTTCACGTAGGTCTTGTAATTTTAGCATCTCTGCAAGTTCTTAATAGAACATTTTACAGCACTAAATTTCTCAGAAGGTAGAGTCTCCTATCTGAAAACTGGGATGTGAACTAAGGTCCTCGGTTCCTTTCAACCTCTGACTTCAATTTCTCTATTTTCACTACACATATACACATGCACAGAGCTTTCTGGGAAGATATCAATGATATAAGACAAAAAGACAGAAAAAGCCCATACATATGTACTTTATGGATAAATACATACAGAAAGGGAAAATATAATCTGAAATTCTCTTCATAAAAAGGGAGGATACCAAGCAATGCCATACAATAGGAAGAAACACAGAAAGGAAAGATGGTAACAGGAGCGCCTGGGTGGCACAGCGGTTAAGCGTCTGCCTTCGGCTCAGGGCGTGATCCCGGCGTTATGGGATCCAGCCCCACATCAGGCTCCTCTGCTATGAGCCTGCTTCTTCCTCTCCAACTCCCCCTGCTTGTGTTCCCTCTCTCACTGGCTGTCTCTATCTCTGTCAAATAAATAAATAAAATCTTTAAAAAACAAAAAAGATGGTAACAAAGACAAACCACGTTTATATGAGCTACGTAATACTTATACTGAAGAAAATACATAAACTGAAAACATAATTTGTCCCAATCAATGCTATTAGCTAAGAGAAAATTTTCCACTCTGTAGGAAACTTTGACATAATTTGTTCCCTTAGCCCACCTCTTAAAATTCAGTTGTTTACCAGAAGGTTAACCACTGTAGAGAATGTCATAAAATTCAGAAAATATTAATTGCTACACATATGTATTTAACAAAAACAACAGAATAAAAGTACCAATTCTTGTACAAAAGACTTGACCTTAATATGCTAAGAAGAAATAATTAAACCTATCTTTACAAGACTATAATAATATAAATGAAACATTTATTACTAAATAAACCTCTTAAAATTTTTTATGGATATAAAAACATATATATGCAAAAAAGTGCACAAATCATAAGTGTATATATTGACATTTTACGAAGTAAACACACCTATGTAACCACCATCAAGATCAAGAAATGGAACATTACCAGACTGCGGAAGCCCTCGATATGTCCCTTCTTGGTCATTAACCCTTCAAATGTAAACACTCTTTTGAATTCTGTCAGCACAAATTTCTTTTACCTGTTTCTGAAATTCATACAAAACAAACCATACAAAATCTACTCTTCTGGTCTGACTTCTTTTTTGGGAAGGTGGGAATGTTTGACTTCTTTACTCAATATTGTGTTTGGGGCATTTATCTGTGTTGTATAAGTGCAGTTTATACTTTTTCATTGCATAGTATTCCATTGTATGTACAAAATATTCTACTATTGATAAACACTTGGTTTGTTGCTATGAACATTCCTGCACATTTACACTTTGCTGCATATATAATTTTATTTCCATGGAGTATATACTTTGGAGTGGGATTGCTGGGTCATTGCCTCTGCGTGTATATTTTAATATGATATAGCTTTAGTAGATTCTGCCTAATAGCTTTCTAAAGAAGAATAAAGCACTTTTTACATAGTAAGGAAATCTCACTACGGCCATGAAATTTGCTTTTAGTTTACAAAAAAATTAGCAAGAAAAAAAATTTACCAAAATTCAATACACACACCACAGACACAATTCCCAGCCAGAAAATAATGTGCCTAAATTGAAACCCAAGTCGATTTCCCCTAGCTTTGCCAGCCAATAGTGTTTATTATGCCTCACTGTGAGAAGAAAGGAGTGGGAGCTCTGATGCAGGCTGCTTAACTAGTTCTCTGAATGTACTAGAAAATGATCAGTTCATTGAGTGCCTTCCCCAAAAGTGTGCCATGTGACTAAAGTTACATATATACTCCCACAAATCTCAGTTGTATGTGGCAAACACCGGACCCACTCTATGTCATTCACAACCTGAGCCACATTTTTATTCATTATCCTTTCAGAACAACAAAAGGCCTGCTGTTTGATCTATAAAAGTGCTTTTTCAGTGGGTAAATGCAGGCTGCTCTGCCTCATAGCCAGTCTCATCAGGTGAGGGCTTGGACATCACTGTAAGTCAATCATGATACTAGTGAGGCTCACCTGCTGCCAAAATAGGAACACACAGCTTAAGAAGCAAATCCAGCCGCTAACTCTATCTACCAGGCATGCCAACACAAAGTCACAACTCAGAACATCAGCAACCTCCAAACGACATTCAAGTTTGTCAGGGAAGCTTATGGTCTAGTCCACCCTAGCTTCTCCCCAACTTTTCAATAGCTCAGAAGGACAAAGAGTTGAGATCTGACTCTTCCCTCCAAGAAGGTCCCTTATCTGAGATTTTCCCCATTTTTCCCCAGCAACAATTATGATCTATGGAGTATTTTTTTCTATTTTGGGGTAGGGCATAGTTTATACATATTAAAAATGAAATCTTCACCCACTAGTACACAATCAGCTTCTTTCCCTGGGCTCCACATAACCTTTCTTCTGGCAACTGACTCCTCTTGTTCACCTGACCCTTGACGATGATTCTCATAACTTCATACTTTACCTTGCTGCCATTTTCCAGCATGAGGTACCATTTCCAACCTTATTTTCCTAGAGAAGCTAGGTCCTTTCGATTTCAGGCCACCCCTTTCCAAACCCTTACACAAATTCCCTCTTAAACCTCTTCAATCCTCAGCCCCCTTCCCAGCCAGTGTGCCTTCTTCCATTCTCTCTGAATATCCAGTTTTGATCAGCACAGTTCTGTCCTCTCTGCTTCCAAGCTGTTTCCTGGTGTTACCATCCACAGATATTTAAACTTCCATCTGAAATGTCTCATCCCTCCTCTCTCAGGCAGTTCAAATTAAATGTCCAGGCCTGCATCATTTGACTAAAGTTTCTTAAACAAATATCAGAACCCTCATTAACAATTATATTTCAATTTTCTAGACTCCATCTTAACCAAAATAACTTGCAAAATATAAATAATTCATGGGGAGAAACTCTTTTTCAAAAGTCCCAACACACCTAAATTATCCTTCTCCACCAGACAAATTTTTATTCATCCATTAACACTCAGCTCAGATGTCATCTCTATAGAACCTGCAGCAACTCCTTGACACAAAGTTAGCCATTTCATTTTTTGAGCTTCATAAGACCATTATAGCATTTAACATGTTGTATTGGAATTACCTGCTAGGATGTATGACTTCTCCACTGGGCCATGAACTCCACAAGAGTAAGGGCTGTGTCTATTCATCTTTCAATCCCCCATTTCAATTCAATTCAGCAAATATTCAACATGCAGCACTGTGTCAATTTCAAAGTTGGTACTCAATAAATATTTCATGAGAGAATGGAAGAGTGATGGGAGATAAATTTACATTATTTTAAAACTCTTTCAAAAGTTCTGGCAGAAAGTTCCTTTTCATTCCTGTTTCCAAAAGGAAAAAGTATTTTTCCAAAATCCATATTTAGATCAGGGAATCTCAAGGTTTGTTTTTCCAGTTTGCTTTATGTTTATAAACCTAAATTTAAGTGATGAATAACTTGAATTATATGGCATAGTACAAGTGGCCTTGGAGGTAATCTAGTGTAGGGAGACAGCTAATATATGGCACTCCCAGTGCCGCTCTCCACCTCCTGCACCCATAGCAGACAGCACTAATCGATCATGGCACTCCTTCTCATTAAGCCCAGACTCAGCCTTAGAATTCTCAACTCAGCACTTAACAAACATACTGCTCTCCGGAGTTAGTGGTCAAGATGAATCCTGCTTGTCATTCTTGGTTTATTCTCTCTTATTACAGATAAGCAAAGTGAGTCCCAGAGAGGTTAAATGGCTTTGCATAGGTCACAAAGCTAATTAGTAGTAAAGGCTGAACCAAACCTTATCATCTTAGACTCTTTCCAGTAGAATACACTTCTTGTTTCTATAGTTGATCAATAGGAATGAATACTTCATAGAAAATGTTAGTTTTATTATATGTGCATGTGTGTTATATATTAGATTTTACATTATATATAATGGTTTAGAATCTCCACTTAGTATTTCTCAACCAATAGTGTCACCAGACCTCAATTGGTATTTTGTACCAAAACAATCTTCCCTTAAAGCCATGGAGGCATAGTTTTTCAAAACTCAGAACAGCTTAGTCCAGCTCACTGGAATAAACACACTAAATTATTTTGCCATATTTGCCATAAAAAGCAGTAAACACAAAAAAATACAATGAAAAGCAGCACAGTCAGTTTAACTGGTATCTTTCTTATAGCTTCTTAGGATAGCAAAGACATATTTGAAAAAATATCTATGGAAATTAGAATATAAGCAAGACTTATCATCTATATTAGTTTCTCAAATGGTTGTCCAACTAGTAATTTTTAAAGTTTCTCTGTATATTCACATTATCCTCTTCCACTCAGGTGTCACTGCCACCAGTACAAGTAGGTGTCAGATAGGAGCCCAGAACTTCATAATAGTAATTTTTTAAATAGCCCAAATGCTGTAGTTGTCTATCTTTATCATACATAAATGCTTATTATGTGTAAAAGAGCATATGTAAAAGAAAACAAAAAATATATTAAGAAGTAAGTACAAGCCATTGTTTTCTTTTCCAGAGCATAAGCTTCAAATTCTCCAAAGGGGTGGACTTGTTTCTTCCCAGTGGGCCAACAAGGGTATAAGAAAGAAACCGAGAAAGCTGAAATAAATTAAAATCTCAGATTCCTTAGACTCTTTTTCTTTGAGTAGCAAACTGAAAAATACTCTCAAAGAATCAACACCCAGGATACCTCATTACCGGAAGTAGAGAGGCAAATAAGAAAGAGAGTAAAGAAAAAGCAACCCCACAGCCTGAGAATAGATAAAAGAAGACAAACTAAGTTCTTAGACATGGAATCACACAAAGGTTAGCCATTTGAGGAAGAAATGAAATAAACTATTAGCAAATAACAATGATAATTTTGGGGTCGGGGGAATGTCTGATTCTTGTGGACCAAGAAAAAGTGGTTGTCACTGACCTCTGGTTGATATTTGGGCAACATGTTTCCATTTATTTCAATGCATGACTTATAAGGATAGCCGACTTATGACAGTGGCCCTGTAGACATGCCTCTTCAGAGATCTGAGGTATCAAAGCAAAGCATTAGCAATCTTATTTTTGCAACAATCCCTAGGAGAAATAGTGATGGCAGCTATTACAGGTACTAACCTAGTGCTTCTCAGACCCAGTCCAACCCTTCTACCTCTGGCTTTGATTGTGTATCTGCAAACTACATTTCCTAGACTAACTGCCAATGGGAGGAGCTGTTGGAAGACTACCAGGGTAAGAAAGGGAAAAGAGATGCTCCTACTTCAGGTCTGTATCTATCCTTCCAGCATCTTTTATCACTTTCAGGATCAGCTGTGTGATCCTCTTAGAAATCCAAGCACCAGCTGTGAGTCAGTCCCTCTTCCCTGACAGCTATCTGTTCTATTCTTTGCTCTTGAAAGAACAATGACCACCTCTATCACTTTTAAGCTGGTGTAACTAACACTCCATTACCCATTTCTATAAACTGTTACATGAATTTATCACTGGGAGACAAGAAGGCAACACAATGACATGCTTTGCTACACATGTGTGAACTGAATAAAAGATGCACAGTGACCAATCACAGACAGACTTTGAAAGAAGCAATGTGATTGTTCACCGATCATGATGCACATCTCTTATTTACACAGTGATTTCTGGACTTAAGAGCTAGTGGTGAAGTTTATACTTTAAGCACTCACAGTTAATATACTGTGGTAACTGATTTTAAATCATAGTGGTGTGGGACTGGTGTTATTTAAGTAAACTGTGGCAAGTGAAATTCATGTACATTGGGGTAGTCTACAGCAAAGACTGCCTGTAGTTATTTGTATTAAGACTCAACTATTTGAGGCTTCATAACTTCATTTCTTTTGATTCATAACTCATTCATTCCAACAAACGTACCTCCATACTTACTAACCTTTACTTTTGAAACGAATTCATGGGAAAATGTTATGAATGAGGGCTATCCATTCCCCTCTATTCTCTATTCTCGCATGCTATGGACACCTTTCCTAGTGTTCACACACTAGGGGTTTCACCCATGGACTTTTTTCACTGTGGGCTGCTCTACTCAGCAGACTTTTGTTAAGTACAGCCAAAGATTAGATGAGAGTGGGCACCTGATGCACACATAGATTATAGTTGTCTGGGACAAACTTTGAATCTTTGTTTACAATTCTTCGTAACTCCTGTTTTAGAATTCTACACCCATGCTCTTTCCCATGTGACATTGCTTTATTAGAGTAAGAAGAGTATATTTACTACCATATTGGTGGCTTTGGTTATGTGCCTTGCTTAAGCTGATGAAATATGGGTAGAGGTGACAATGTGCCATACTGAGGTTTCAAGAGGCATGACTTGTTCAATTATCCTCCATGAGAAGAGAATGCCCAGGAAGCTGCTTCTCCTTCAGCCTGGGCCCCAGAATGAACATATATGAAAGAGAACTAATGTCAACCCGTAGCCTCACGCAAAACTTCCCAGGTGACCCCAGTTCTAGATCAGTGGAATCACCATCAACCTGTGGACATGCAGGATACTAAAGGCTTATTGCAAGCCACTGGGATTTTTTTTTGTTTGTTTGTTTCCTTGCACATCTGTGGGGTTTTTTTCTTTGTTGTTGCTGCTGTTGTATTTGCAATAGCTGATTAATATAGGACAACAGAGTGCATTTATTTAGCTAATTAGAAAATCTCCCCAAAAGTGTATACTGGAAAGTACAGAAAAGAGTTTCTAGCTAGTAGAGAGAGCAGAATGGAGTAGAGACACAGAGAAGCCTGAGATACTATGGAAAAAGAGGCACAGTGATTGTTTTCAACGTTGAATAATTTTGGAATTCCAGGCCATATATACCTCTGAAGCCAGTTTTCCCCAAGACATTGAGCTCATAGGACGGTACTTGAAGCAGCCTGAGTTCTCTGCAACTCAAAGAGCTCAACTCTCATTTTTCCACAGCTGCCATACCTCTTTAGATTAGGGTTTCAGAGTATATTAGAAGCAGGTGGACTGCAGAAGGGGAAATGAGGAGCCTTCCCCAGGATTCTCTATATCTAAAGCAGACCAGGTCTGAGGGTAAATCCAATTCATATTTCTGAATAAGGCCCTGGGAGTGGATGGTGGAACTACACTGCATCCGTTTTCCTTAACACTATCTGGGCCTCTCCTTTTTCTTAAGATATGGAACCCACAGGAAATATTTTCCACTTCCTGAGCCTTTCAAATAATTATGAATCCATTGAGCCATTACCATTTCCCAAAAAAGCCTTAATCCACATAATTTCATCGGATTTTCTCCAATTTTAACTCCATTTTACATATGAGAAGACTGAGATTGACACTGTAAATTATTTGCTTGAGGTTACATAGTTTCTGTAAACCCAGGTGCTCCATCTCCCTACTCCAGACACCTTATGTTGGTTGTCTTTAGGAAGTAGTGGCAGGAACCAAAGTACCAACTCTGATTTTCATTACCCTGGCACTAAGATATAGTCACTGAAGGAAACAAATAGTTCAGAGGGGAAAAAGAACATTTTTCTTTTACTTGCAGCAAGCATAAACAAACGTCTTTTCCCTTACACTGGGTGTTTTTATTCTGGTACTAGGCTTTGTTGTTATACTTTTCTTCCCTAGGATTCTCTCTCTCCTCAATATCCCTTCCTACACCTTTTTTTATTTTATAGTTTTCCTTCTCCCTTCCCCCAGAAAAATCCAGGGCAACCTAATCCATTTATTTTACAAACATTTGGGTGCTTATTATGAGCAAGTTACTTACATTTTGTAAATAGAAATTACTGTATTCCAGTTGTGTTAAGATTTCTAGGGATTGGGTGAAAACAGCGATCCACATACCCCAGCAGGTCACAGCTGCCCCGAGTTCTGAGCAAAAGAACTTTCTATTAAAATTGACTTAAAATTCCCATTAGTTCCATGCATTTCTGTTGGCCACATCGCACTTAAGCCGTCCTCAAATGATCAGGCTGTGGTGACCATGTTCTAGCATACTCTATCACGTTCTCACAACTCATTCTGTCCTCCCTTTCCATGGTGCACCCTGAAATATCTATCAGTTATAAACAACTTTTCTTATATTCTTAATCTCCTCCTTCCCATTGATTCTTTTCCTTCAGTCTATAAAATATAGACCTTTCCTTTATCCAGCAAAGTCTTTAAGCTACCATACTAAATTTTGCCTTCTGCTTTGAATTTCCTGCATTCAGTCTCCAACAAACATCAGTCTGACTTCTCCTTCCATGAAATTGCTGTGGACTTTTGAATTGGTAAATCCACTGGTCCTTTCCACCTTGATCTTATTGACTTCTTATTTTATCAAGCCCCCAAATGTGATGTTCTCTCCTTCACTGGCTTTTGTGACATCCTTTCAGTTAGGTCTTTTTTCTAGCAACTCTTTTTCATCTACTTCAGGGGTACCCACTCCTCTAGCCCTTGCAAATACTGGGGTTTACCATCCTTAGCCTTACCACTTTGCATGCTACATGTCCTCATTGGGGAATCTCACTCATGTAGTGTATATGGTGCTTAGACTTGTATCTGCATCCCAGACTCCTCTCCTACTCTTCAGATAGCAGACATCTGCCTGCAGGATATTCCATTTTGATATCCCACAAGGCCCTGAAGCTCAACATGTCAGACAAGAATTCAATTCCCTTTTTTGTCCTACAAACTTGCTCCCAATCCCACTGGCCCAACTCAGGGTATGACATGACCACTGACCTTGTTGCTCAGCTTAGAAACCTGGAGTCTCTGCCTTTGTTATGCCCAATATCCTTCCTGCCTCCAGTATATCCTCCTCATCACTGCAAAAATAATCACTTCACATTTCCTTGCCCTCATCTCTGTTTTCCTTCTACTCCATCCCCTTCTTTCTTCTGAACTTTCAAACCATTCAATGCCCCCCACTCCAACATCTCAGGATGAAGTTCAAAGTTCTTACCATGCTCTGAGCCTTGTTTCTTTCCAGACTCCTTCTATCCTAGTTTCTATTTCTTTTAAAAGCCTTTACATCCCAATTGCTTCATGTTCCTGGCCACTCCTCTCAGTATTTATTTTCATTAATTGATGTTTATGGGAACTTCTTCCCCCTAAATTTCAGGAGAATAGATAGAGCAGTAAAGGATTATAAAAGGGATGGCAAGATATTTGTTTACTCACTGGCTTGAGAGGGCAAGAAATAAAAGGAGCTGTGTTAAAAGATGCTATGCATTGGGTCCCAGGAACAAAGATTGATGAGTTGAAGAAGGATCATAGACTTCCTCAGACTGCAGTGCAGCTTTCTGCCCTGAAGGTGTGGTGTGGGTAGGGGAGAGGGACACTGTGAGGTTTGGATGTATCCAGTAAAGCAGTGTTTTAACAGAGGCCACTGTGATTGGCAGTAGAGACTGTGGTGAAGGGTCCAGTTGAGTCTGGTGTGGAAGAATGAGAGAGTACTAGTTAAGGCTAGATATTTGGGGAATGCTCAGGTATAACTGGGAAAGATGATAAAGGTGGAGCGGAGATGCTATTCACCATTTATAGGGTGGAGGCCATGCAGCAAATGATATTCCTAAGAAGCTGCAAAGAAAACTGGAGTCATCTAATGGAAATTCTTTGAATTCTACTACCAAACTTTCTAAAAACATGAAATTTTCCTCCTCTCCTTGTCTCTATTACCTTCTAAAGGCAGTTCTAAATGTGCTTTGGATTTCTTCTTATTCCATGTTTTTGGGCACTTTAAACTTATCATTATTGTTCATTCTACCTTCTTATAAGGATTTTTCTGTAAAGATTTAAACATGATTTTATGGCCTCCCTTTATCCCACTTGTCTTGCAAACTCCTAATCTTTCTTCTACCCTTAAAAATCTCAAAAAACCTGCCTATACTCTGTTTCTATATCCTTACCTTCCTTTTACTTTTTAGCCCATCCATTTTGGCTCCCATTTCCATCATTAAAAAATAAGCAAAACAAAACAAGACAGACAAAAGCATATTTGAGAGTCAATGACTTCCTTATCCTAAAATCCAATGGACATTTCTCACGTTTCATCTTACTTTGCCCTTTAACATTTGACACTTTATCACCACCTCCTTCCTAAACCTTTTTTTTTTTGGCCCCTATTTTTACCACCATTCCTGGTTTTGTTCCTACCACTTTGGCTGTCCTAATTCACCTTTGCAGAATCTGCCTACATTATCTGGATTAAATGTAGACTTCCTCACTCGTGTATGTGATCTCTAGGAATCTCATTCTCACCTATAGATTAAAATTTCTGTAACTAAATAATTCTCAAATTGTTTACCACTGCATTGCAGTTGCACTGGGCTTCTTTTTGTCCTCAAATACACCATATTTTGTTTGTGTATGGTATTTTTGCACAAAACTGTTCGTTCCTCAAGAATATGCTCTCCCTCTAGTAAGCTCCTGCTCAGCTTTCAGATCTCAACTAAAAGATCACTTTTTGTGGGAAGAATTTCCTGACATCAATAGGCCAGGTTCATTTCCTTTATACTTCTCTTTTGAATGATTTCAAACCCCCTCCCTCCCATGAACTACGGTAAAGGGCAGGGAAAACAAGGTGAGCATCAGTTGTTTTAATCTTCACCCACCTTTTCATAGGTGAGCTCTGCCATTTCTCAATATGAAGTCTCTTTCAGGCAGCAATGCTGATGGGAAAAACAAAAGAGTCACCATGTATGCAGAACTACTTCATTTACTGGCACGGGGTGGGTAACCAGTGGGAGAAGTAAGTCTGCAGTACTTCCAGAAATTTCTAAGTGTGCAAACTGAATTGATTCCTTTTATATACCTCAAGTATTTGCTCTCAGGACTTTATTCTTTATGAGAAGCATACATCTTTCCAAGACATTTCCCCAGATTGTGCCCTAAGATGGAACTAGATGTTACTCTGCCTTTACTTTTTTCTCAATTTAAGCTTTTTGAGATAATTTAAATTCACATGCAGTTGTAAGAAATAAAGATCTCGTGTATCCTTTACCAAATTTCCTCCAATGGTAATATCTTGCAAAAACTATAGTACAATGTAACAACCACCTACTGATAGCCAAGATGCAGAATATTTCCATTACCTTAAGATCTCTCATGTTGTCCTTTTACATTCACACCCACCACCTCCATAACACCTGGAAGCTACTAATCTGTTCCCCATCTTTATAATTTTGTCATTTTAAGAATGTTATATAAATGGAATCACACAGTAAGTAGCCTTTTGGGATTGGCTTTTTTTTTTTTTTTTTCCATGCAGCATAGTCTCTGGAAATTCATCCAAGGTGTGGCATGTATCAATAATGTGGTTTTGGGTTTTTTTTTTGTTTTTAATGCTGAGCAGTATTTCATGGAATGAATGTTATCAGATTAATCATTCACCCTTTGGAAGACAGGTAGATTACTTCCAGTGGTTTATTATTGTGAACATTTATATACAGGTATTTGTGTGAAAATAAGTTAAATGCCCAGGAGTATAACTGCTGGTTGATATGATAGTTGCATGTTTAGCTATTTAAGAAACTGCCACACTGTTTTCCAGACTATACAATTTAACATTCCCACCAGCTATCTATGAGTGATCCAGTTTCTTTTTTTAAAATTTTTTTAGAGAGAGGGGGGCAAAAGCAGAGGGAAAGACTCTTAAGCAGGCTGCACACCCAGTGCTGAGCCTTGTGCAGGTCTGGATCTCAGGACCCTGAGATCATGACTTGAGCCGAAATCAAGAGTGGACACTTAAGCTACTGAGCCACCCAGGTGCCTCAATGAGCAATCCAGTTTCTACGCATCCTGGCCAGCATTTGGTTTGGTCACTTTTTCTGTGGCCATTCTGATGGTGTGTAAGGACATCTTATAGTGGTTTTAATTTCCACTTCCCTAACAGCAGAGGATGTGGAATATCTTTTCATGTGTTTACCTGCCACCTGAATATTATCTTTGTTGAAATGTCTTTTGCCCATGTACTAGTTGGATTGTTTGCTTTTTATTGTTGAGCTTTTAAGAATTATATATTCTAGATACCAGTGCTGACACATACTAGATGTGGTTTGCAAATTTTGCCCACTTGGTGGCTTATATTATCCTCGTTAACAGATTCTTTCACAGAGCAAATTTTAAATTTTGATGAAGTCCCATTTATCGTGTTGTATAGACCATACTTTTGATGTCAAGTTTAAGAACTTTTGTCTAGCCCTAGATCCCACAGATTTTTCTTTTTCCTACAAGTTTTATAGTTTTACGTTTAAATCCTTGATCCATTTTGAGTTAATTGTTGAGTGAGGTGTGAGTCTTAGGTCATGGAGAGGGGTGCTTGTTTTTGCCAATGGATGCCAATTGTTCCAGTATCATTTGAAGATTTTATTTCCTACATTCAATTGTTTTTGTACCCTGTCAAAAATCAGTTCAGCATAGTTGTGTCCATCTTTAGGAGATCTCTATTCTGTTCCATTGATCCATGTGTTTATCATTCCCATGAAGATCCCTCCATTATAAATACAGTCTTGATTAGCTTTGTCTGGAAACTGGATTCCTTTTACTCATCTTTTTAAAAATTGTATTGATTCTTTTGCCTTTCCATATAATTTTTAGGGTAATCTTGTTATCTATTAAAAAATTGGGATTTTGTAAGTATTATATTAAACCTGTGTATGAATTTGGAGAATGAACACATTTATTATGTTGGGTTTTCCAATCCATGAACTCCAGCTCTCCATTTATTTAGGTCTTCTTTTATTATTGGCATTTTGTAGTTTTTAGCATACAAGTCCTGTACATGGTTAGATAAACATTTAGGTATATCTTTTTTTTTTTTTAATGTATGGTTGTAACTAGCATTGTATTTTAAATTTCAGTCTCCCAAGTGTTCGATGTTAGTATATGGAAAAAAATATTACTCCTCTGTGTTTATGATTCTTAGTAAGCCATAGCTAGAACTGCACACAGGAAGGCCCTAAGTGTTCACCTTTTGGAAAATTCCCAGGTCCAACTGGGCAAGAGCAATCACAGGTAGGTTACACAAGTATACAGCACAGTGAAAATCTTAGGAAATTGAACTTGGCTGGGCATTAGGTCTGAATGGTGTGGCTTATGCTTTATGTGGTAACATAAATTGCGCTGAGGTGCTCTTGTGGCAGATAAAAAAGGTGGGTCTTTTTTTTGGAGGGGGGATACCGTAGAACCCATTCAGGTTGCTGTCATCACCCCTATATTGAGTGCTTCCCCATGAGGAACGGAAGAGAGACCCTGTATAAATATACTCTTGGATGCATGTTTTTAATATATCTTTTTAAGTAGGTTCCATGCCCAGCACAGAGCCCAACACAGGGCTTGAACCCACAACCCTGAGATCAAGACCTGAGCTGAGATCAAGAGTCAGACACTTAACTGACTGAGCCCCTCAGGTGCCCCGGATGTGTACTTTTAATAAATTTTCTTTTAATACATGATGCTCAATAAAGCTTATCAGTTGGGGGGATAAACCAAAAATACAAATGCATTACTTGCTTATAGGCTGTTTCTTTCAATTAGAACTTTCACAAATGCAGGACTGAATCTAGTCTCCCCATCTTCAGCACCTTAGAAGGCTCTATTCTTTTGTGAGTACCCCCTAATTTGAGGATTCTCTCCTCTTTCTCAATGGATACCTTGATAAAACAAAATTTAAAAACCTACTCTAGGTTAACCAAAGAACTGTTGGTTAGGATGCTATTTTGTTTTCAATATATGTAGTTTTCATCCATTTAGTATTACAAATATGACATACGTGAGGGTTATCATGGCTAACAATCAGATCAGTACTCAAAGAATATTTTTAAGTTACCTGTTTGATGTTTAAATTCTTACCTCATTCAGATATGAAAATTGCTAAGTGCCAGAGATCTTCTTTTCTATCATTCTTTAATTTCTGTTAACTCTGAATATTAACTTGATAAAAAAAATAAAATGTGAAATTGGCATATTACCTACTAGACTTATCACACAAAAACTAAATACTGCATTAAACTTAGTACAAATTTGACTGCTATCCATTTCTAACTCCACAATTGCAGACATCTCTAAGTATTTCTTCCTAACATCAACTTCTAATGAAAAGTGATGACCATGACGTCTTAAGTCATAGATATTACTTTAAAAAAAAAATAGGATGGTAACGTCTTGAAATTTTTGATTTAAATGAGAGCTTTGGAATAAGTAACATTTTAACATTAAAAACGTTTCAAAAACATGGGAGGTCTTAAAAGCTGACTTTGTAACTTGTACTCTATTCTTCTTGAAGTCAGAAGTCTTTTCGTTAACTCCATTTCTTAAATTCAAAATCCTCAAAACAAATACACTGCATACTACATTTTAGATAATCAGAATCATGGCTCTCATAGCACTAAACACAAAGTGCATTCTTGCATACTTCAATAACATATTCTAGGTTTCAAAAAGATGAATCAAAGACTGGCAAGAAAACTCTGCCACAACACTGCAAACCCTCAAATACTGGAATTAATGTCATACAATATAGTGTATTAAATATTAGATAAAACATCACCATTACGTAAATAGCTCAGGAAAATGTTCATGGTTTGCAAGGGATTTTATTCTTCCCAAGAAAATGGGTTATCTTTTCAATTTTCTTTTTTTTTTTTTTTTTTTTTTTGCCTAGGACATATACAGAACCCATCATCTTCCCATCTCTATGTAATTTCCTTCTTTCAGTCTATTCCATGCTTTATGTTTCAGGAACAAACGTTCATGAATTTCATGGGGGAAAAATCGTTTTCCTGAAGAAAAGCAGTTTGGAAAGTTGAAATAAAAAAATATGTGGAGTGTGTCATTGCTATAAATTACGTGGTCTTTGTGTATTCTTCTAGTGCTTGTAGTATTGAGAAATGGAAATTCCAATCCTGATTCTGCCATTTATCTTATTTAATAAAGGTAAAGATTATCTGTCTTACCTTTCAATAGACTAGTTATGAGACTACAAAAAAAATTTGGTATGGTATACAAAATCCTGGCAACAACATATTGTGAAAATACTAATAATAATGTCACTATTGCATCAGAACTGAACTATTCTATTAAGCATAATTTGGTTCCTGTTAAAATATGAATATAAATTCAGTTTTAACACATGCAAAAAACCAAATTTATGCTGTTTTCCAAAGCTAAATTATGAAAGTACCTACATGTTTATACATCTCTGCTTTGTAAAAGATCAAACTGAAAATGTATCATGAGTTTTAAAAACAAGTATACTTTAACCCAGTTTTGGGAGAATATATCTTGAAGGAATAATCAAAGATATTCGAGGGCACAGCATCATTTATATTAAAATAAAGAACGGAAAGGTAGGCCCTACACACCCAAAATAATGATTCAATACATTACGACTCATCTATAACTGGAGGGGCTTTAAAAAAATGGTATCAACCTATTACCATAAATGAAGAAAGACTACAAAACAGTATACATTATATAATCCCATTTTCAAATGTTCTGTGATCATTTATAAATCACAGGCTATTACCCTTTTTAATTTCTAGCTTTTCTACAATATTACACGTGATTTTTAAAAAAAATTTTTTAAAGACCAAATTCATTCATACTTCATGCAGAAATATTTTTTCAGGTTAAGTAAAGGTTGACAATATGCTCAATCTGCAAATATTCCACAGGGGCTGGATATGTAAAGTATATATTATGTAAGGCATGTTTTAAAAATAATTTTACCCAGTACATCATTATTAACCAAAGTCCTCTACTATTTCATAACCAGATTTAACTAGATTTTTATCGAGCTTATGCAGTTTGAGATGATAATGTATTTTCTTGTAGAAGCAGTGTCACAAGTGGAAGACAGGTTATTACCAAGCTTATTTAACCCACGTTATAGATGATAGAAGGTATATCTGCAATGAAAACAAAAAAACACAAATATTGCAATATTTATCATTCAGTGAAATTAAATATGAAATGAGCATGCTGAATGCAGGAAAAACAGGTCAAATCAGATCAGGAAAACAAACACTGAGATGAAAACTGAAAATTACAGAGGGAGGTGCTGGAAACTTTCAATGGCTTTGGAGGTTGACATTCAGTTTACACCGAATTTCACTTAAGACTATATGGCAGCCTTTCTTTGACATCACAATGGTATTTTATCTCTATTACTCATGATAAGGAGAAACATTCTGGCCCCCAAATAGAATAGAGACAAATCCTAACAGTAAAGAGGCAGGAATTAGGGAGAAGGAGGGTATGGAGGATTTGTATATGTGTTAGAAAAGGAGTCATTAGGCCAATAACACATTGGTACCAAAGGCAACTTAGAACAATTTAAAGTGGGAATGGAGGGTAGAGATGGGAAGAGGCAACCTGGAGCCACTTGTAGATATATAAATATTTTCAGAATCCTCAACTGTGCAACACCTGAGGGCTGCAAATTTTTCTTTCTATTCCATATTAATATAATTGATGCAAGATGCAGAACAATTTTAAAAAGTTAACAACTGTTTTTAGTAAGACTATTTTATTTAAAAAATTTTCAAAATATAAAAATAATAAACATTATGGATATTTAACAAACAAAACAACATAATTCAACTATAAATAATAAAAATGTTGACAACCCCACATAAACATGTAATACTATAAACATTCTAAGCATACAAGAGTAGTTTTCTAGTTCAAGTTTTACCTTTTTCAGTTCAAGTTTTATTATCACTTTGAAAAATAAACAAACAAACAAAAAAAGCTGCTACAGCTTAACCAATTACTTTCGCTCCACTCAAAGAGCAGGGAATTTTTTCCCCATGCCAACACACATTCGTGAAATGGGATACTTATGGGCACAGGTATTAAAAACTGGAACAATCCAGTCTCCAGACAAGAAAAGACTCCTTTGGTGTTTTTAGGTTCAACAATCCACAGAACTTGAGTAAAACTAAACCACTTATTAAAGGAAATCTTGTGCCAGATAACATGTTCTGAAGTAATATCAGACCCAAAACAGGTTCAGGATTCTGAGAATCAAAAGTAAACATCTATGAATGCTTTGCTGATACTTAAAAATTGTATCTTAAGAACATTCACTAAGGTGCTGGAATGAAGTTTTCTAGATGTAGAAAACAATCTACATATCAATGCAAAACTTGTACAACGTAAATAATACATCCCTTTACAACTCATCAAATGTTCTATTAATATGTAAGAATTACCCTGCCTCCTGTTCAGTAAAAGACAGATGGGAATTTGAAGCAGAGCAGGATTACACCATTATTTTAGGACAAGAAAAGTTTTCCACTTGAAATCTGGGAAAACTGAGCCATGCTGAATGTTATCATTTTTTTTTTTTTAATTCTAGCCAGATTAAAGTTCCTCCTATCAAAAGAGCTAACGACAAACAGAAGAAACTATTTTCTTTTTTGGAAGCTGGGCACAAATAAGTATACTGTAATTCTGTATCATATCTTTAAATTATGGGGTGTTTCTAACGGGCTGGGCTCTTTACCTGACTCACCACAGACAACTTTTATAATTATGCTGCTAGATTAGAGTAAGTCACAAGTGATCATACATTAAAGCCTAGCGAAATCTAGATAACAGGTTCAAAAATGATATTGAAAGGTTTTTTTAGCACCAATAACGTTTTTCCTAAGACACTTGAGGGGCTGCATCACTTTAAAGTATTATTTATCTTGTAAACAAGACCAAAAATATTTAGTTGATCTGTATTTTGAGCATAAATATTTATAAACTCTATTTAAAAAAAAACAAATATAGCCATGACTAGAGCTAATAGTGTAAAATCTAAGTATATTGAAAAATATAAAGATATATAAAAGGCTTCCATAATGCAATCATGCAGAGGTAAACCACTTCATTCAATTACACAAAAGTGATTCTGTACAGTTATCTACACATAGCTCCATGAGAATCCTATTCAGGAAAATGAAATGATGAAAATCCTTCTCTTTAATTAATCAACATATAGGAATTTAAATATGTAACTGACCTATTGGCTCTCACAGAAATTTTCAAAAAGCACAATGATCTTAATGAGAATCAAATCATCTCGACTTCTGATTCCCAATGGCATGTTTAATTTTGTTTTGCTTTATTTTGTTTTTAATTTAAAAGCAAGGGAAAGAAAAAGAAAGATGACAAAGTAAAGTTGAGGGTGCTGGTATTTGGTCCACATCCAAGAACCAATCAAAACTGTTCACAAGTATGGTCTCTTCAGACTATGTTCTTTGGGTTTCTAACCTAGTAAGAAAAATCACTATCATGGGGGAAGAGAATCTTCCTTCCTTGAAAAGAAAAAATACTGAACTCATCTGGGAAAGTATCTTTGAATTCCTTGTGGTTATATGCTAGTTTGCAAATGTGAACTAAAACAGAAGTCTAATTTTAAAAATGCCCTGTAGGCTATTAGGTCATAATTATATTAGAAGACCTTCCAAAATATGTACTTTTCCTTTAAACACAAGCCTAATATTAACCAAGCTATTGTCAACTAATGTGGATCAAAATAATTTACATTATGATTGATGTGTTCATTCTTTTTATTTTCCATGAAGACAAATGCACTGCACACTCAAGAAAAAGAAGTGTTTGCAGAATAGTCAACTTTGCGCACAAAAAAAATGTGAAAATATGAGCATGGCTGAATGAAACTAAAAAACAAGGGTGAATAGAATCAAGTATAATTTGGACTTTTCTAATAAAGTATAACTTCCAAACTTCTCAGATGCCTCATGAGAATCTATGAAGGAATACTCAGAAATTAATTTTCCAAAAGCTTCTTTATATGATGCTCATTACAAAAAGGGTATTTGGGGTGAATATTTAGGATAAGATTTAATCACGCTCTTTATAAATAATTCTAAGCCATACTGCTTATAAATATTATGAACATACACCTTTTAAGACAGGAAAACTATAGTCTTTAACAATGTTAGACACACAACACAATTTCCCCTTGCTTTTAAGATTGTCTTTGATGTCTTGATTGCAAGTGAGGAAAATATGGAACAACTGTGTAAATTAGACATTTAATAGACATTTCTCAATATTTATAATCCACAGATCATCCTGTATTACTTGAAAAAAAAATTCTTCTCCTCGGTTTTGAAGAGCTAAGAAATTTTTGAAAAAATTATTTGGGTAAGTGGCCTTGGCAACAATTTCAGTTAAGTATATTTAGAAGAAATAGGCAAATTATTACAGTGTATAAAAAAGTATTTTAGCATCTGTTCAAAATTATTTAAGTGACTACCCTAACCCCAGAAATGCATCCTAAAACCCAGAAAAATTAAAAACAGACCCATGCTTAACTTTTTAATCATTTTCTTCATTCTAAATTGTTCATGCTAATGAACACAGTATCATGGCTTTACAGATTTCCTAGACACAATTTTCAACTTGGCTGAGACTGAACTTATATTAGGGAGCCAAGAGGTCTTTTTCCTTCTTAATGTTTAAAAAATAAATGGCTATAAAGTAAGGGGAGAAGACGTTTAAGGTAAGAGCAAGGTCAGACAAAGCACACACTCAGACATACTTCTGGACTCAGATGTAGCAATTAGAGAACTGTGAAAAGACAAAATATGAATTATAGTACATGTAAACATCTATTCAAATTGATAAAGAGCAAACATAAAATGATAGGATGATATTATAACAGTCGTCTCCAGACAGGAACAGGTCTTGCTGTTGTAGTCACAAAGCTAAATTCAGGCAATGATGATCTCTCTCTGCTGGAAAAAGAGAAGACTATTAAAAAAAACTTTGAAAATAGTAAATAAATCTGAAAACTGAATCACACCATAAATTGATCTCCAACTTTTCTAAACATTAAAAAAAAAATCTACTTGAGAAAGGAATCAAAACCAAAGTTGCAGACAAATCTGACAAAGAATAAGCTTTGGGTTAAATGATTTTAACAAAACCTCTCTGCATCATGCTTCCTTAAAACATTATGCCACAAAGATCACAGTGCTACAACACGGCTGTGATCCACAATTTCTGTTCAGGAAATGCAGTAACTGACAAGACAGTCAACTGTTAAAGTGTGCGTAGGCAAAGTAACTTTAAGAAATCATGAACAAATTCCAAGATAGTGTATATAAAAATAAAAGCAAGAACACTTTTCTTAAATTTCCCAATGATTTCAAAGTAATTGTGAGGTGTATCTAATTTCCTTAAACTCCCATGTGATAACAATTTCATTCTTTAATTATACTATAGGACATAAAATTCTGTACTAAGCACAATGATTAAACAACCAAAAATAAAAAGGAACACATCAGAATGAGACAGTGCTACTTAGTATACAAAGGAAGACTAACTTTGGATGATGGGAAGTTAAGTGGATGGATGAAATAAAGTAATAGGGAGGGAGGAATTAGGAACAAGTAATAAATTGATAACAAAAAAAAGTAAAACAAAAAAATGATTTCAATTACACTACGTAATGAATACATATTACTGATAAACTCCAAGAAAGTTATTTACCAAATTCAGAACTTTTCTACTAACCAAGTATGATGTTTTATTAGAAAATAGAATGGCAGTCATTTCACCAAGATTTCTTTCTTAGAACTTTTAGGTAGCAAGTTTGGAAGATAATCTCTTGTCATCTGATAGGTATATAATGATGAGAGAGGGAGAGAGGGGGGAAAAAAACCTACTCTCCTCTAAAAGCCTGTATACATACCTTAGAGCAACTAGCCAGTTCAAGAAGTTAGCTAGAACAAGGTAATTCCTGAGATCTGGGAAAAGGAAATTTTCTCTCTGCCTTACAAACATCATTCACTGATGATTTAATCCTAAATTTTTGTTTTAATTTGTAGGGCTTTAGAAGAATAAAAGCCCTGAGAAAAAAGACCAAAAAGTGAACTAATTTAATTAACTAGAATTTCATGCAGGACGTTTTTGTTTTAAAAGATTAAAAGATTTTTGTGTAAGGGAAGAAAAAAAGTTTATAAATATTTCTACAAATTCTAGAAGGACTAAAACTAATTTTCTACAACTGGTTCACATAATGTATATGGGGAAGAAAAAAAGAAAATATAAATTGGTAAAGTTTGTATAACACTCTAAAATAACCATTGATATTTCAACATACCAAACAAGCAACTGTTTTGCTTTCTTATGTAACCCTTAGAGCCAATGATTAGTTTTCCAAGTAAGATTGGAAATACAGTCCCCATAAAACAGTTCTAGTCACAGGAAATTTCCTACAATTAAGCTCAGCCATACTTTCTACAGGTAATCAGCCTAGAACACTGAAGTTTTGTCTTTATAGTAAACTACTGGTTGATACACTTGATCGTATTACAATAAAACAAGAGCTATGGAATACTCTCCCATTCCTGCAACATGATTTCATTAAATAGCTGGGCATCAATTAAATACTAAAATTAAATTTTAAAATCTTAACAATTATTCAATAACATTTAAACAACACTGCTTAAGTAGACATAAAATATTGAGTGAAATATGCAAAATGACAACTCAACCATCCCTTGAGGTAATCCTAATCAATCTTTTAACCAATAATATACATTTCTCTCATTTATTTTTCTTGTAAGTAGCAGCTACCTACATTGCTCTGATCCTTTTTTCACTTCAAACTCAGCCCAGATCTATACTAAAGCAAAGAACTTGTTGGGAGAATTGTAGAATTAAAAATGTGTTTCAAGTTTTAGGGAGCATATTCTAACAGGAAAGAGTTTTAAGATTTTGAGTTTAGAAGCAAAAGGAAAAGTTGTAAGTAGAACGGGAAAGTCTAGTCAATAAGGAAGTTTAGCTATACTTTAGAGGTTAAATGAATTTTGTGCCAGCAAAAGCAAGCATTTGGGAACACTATATACAAAACTGTACCAAGACATATTAATACAGATTATTATAACCAAATCTAAGTTGTTTCCATTAATAGGACGACAGAAACAACAATGATATCAACAGGTAGGGAGAACTGGTACAGGTATATTAAATTGTTTTAGATCAAATATACTACCAAGGAAACTACAAGTGTGAAAGGGACCTTAAGATCATCTAGTCCAACCCCTTTCATTTTACAGACAAGGAAACACCCCTGGATAAGTTAAGAGACTTGTCTAAGGCCAGAGTTAGCTGCAGAACTGGGACCAAAAGCTAAATCTCTTAACTCTTACCTGGTAGCTCTATGCTAGGTCATCTTTGGATATAAAACAATTAGTGGGATGGACTAGATTGGTGGCTCTTGGCATTTCTATTCTTACACACTGACAGAAAATAAAGGCTAGTTTACTCCTGAAACTGACTGCAACATTTAATACTCCAAATTATTGTCTTACTTAATTGCTGTGGAAATTCCATTAAGACTACATGTATATTCCTCCACCAGTATTTGTAACCCGACTCTTGCAATACCCTAACTGTTCAACTGTTTAGCAAAATGGTCTCAATAACTGAGAAGACCTTCAGGAGAGATTTTTGAAAAATTGATAAGAATTAACAAGGGAGGTAATTGTCACTCCATTATTGGAGATTTAAATATGCATTCATTCATTAATTCATCCAACAAACATCTGAGTGCCCACTATGAGCCAGGCTTTGTGATAATCACTAGAGATAAAAAGATGAATAAGACATGGTCCCCTTCCTAGAGGAGCTTGTAATTTAGTGGGGAAGACAGACATATAAACCAGATAAATTATATTACAACATAAGTACTGTAACAGAGATATGAACAAAGTGCTGTATTAGAAGGGAAGGTAAAGGTATAAACTGGCTAATGACCAAGAAGTCTACCAACTTTGTGCAAGAACTACCACATTTACTGCGAAAACAATCTCATGCTCAATCAATAATTATTAGGAAGGAGTAGCAATGTAGAGTTTTTCTAAAAAAAAAAAAGTTGGCACTGAAATCAGAATGCCTGTATTCAAACCTAGTCCTTTCACTCACTCGCTGTGACTTTGGGCAAGTCACTCCATCTCTATTAGCCTAAGTTTCCTTATCTGTAAAATGGGAATTAGCAACTGCCTCAAAGGGATACCTTAAGTTTTAAAATCAGGACACATGAAAGTATGTGCAGAGTACTAGTATTTATAAGCATATTCATTAATTTCAAAAATCCAATAGCAATTAAGTATTTTTATAGTTAAAATCATCTTAATGATAATAAAAATGTAATCATGAACCTAATGAATGTCTGTAATATTGAATCCTCATTCTTTGGGACAAAATTGAAACACACTTGTTTTCTCATTCATTCAAAGCAACATGGCTTAAAACATTTTAATTTTAGGTTACTAGAGAATTTAGGACTAGGGAAACTGATAAGCTATTTATGGATTTAAATAAGTAGGAGGTAATTTCTGTTACATTATAATGGAATTTTACAATAATTTTTAAAAATCAGGCTAAAATTCACTAGTCAAATTATAAAGCCAAAAATCAGCATGGAGATTTAACTGGCCTTTGAAAGATTTTCTTTCTTTATAATACCTGTTTGGTGTAAAGAGAAGAAACGTGAGCCTCTGCCAATTTGGCACCTTTCACGACTACTAAAAAGAAAAGAAAACAAACTTACCTAATGAATCAGAATAGCACAGTCAACATACAAGAGACTACATAAAAATATATCATAGATCTAAGTAAAGAAGTTTTTGAGTAAAGTCACTATTTTGACAAAAGAAATCGATTTTGAAATTTTAAATATTAATACACGTACCAACTGCAAGCCAAAACATTCCTATGAAATAGTATTACCATCAAAAACATATATACAACTTTAATCCTAAGTGTGGGAGGAAAAAATAAAAGAGGAACAGCATCCATTAGTTACCCCACTGACAGAGGATTATGGTGTTGGAATTACAGTTTGTGACTGTGAGGACCCCAGTACGGGAAGAAAGTGATTTTTTTTTTTAATGTGACACTGAATATAATCACTATAATCTCAGGAAGGGCAGAAACACTTGCAACTGAAACGATGAATTTTGAAAGATAAATATGTAATCTCCCACCCCCTCATTCTACAAAGAATGCATTTATTTCCTGAAACTGCTGTATCAACTTTCAATGATCACGTTCATTTGCCAGAGAAATCCACTTAAAAATCACAATACTGTTGCAAATGTCAAAGATTTTTATACAAGTATAGGAAATGCACACTTAAAATATCAGACTGGAACACTTACCAAACAGTGTTTTCCTAAAGTAGTATCTATAGTACATTTCTTTATTCATACATCTTCAAATGGTCAAGTTTTCTTTCATACATCCAAAATGTAATGTGATGTTTTCTTATTCACCAAATGTTAGCTCTACTTGAAGTCTGGTTCCAAACTAATCAGCCTGCTTTTAAATTTTAAGACATCTGTTGAAAATTTATAGGATCAAACCAAACTGAAGTGGTATAAATCTTTAACATTGGATTGTACATTATTGTAAAGGTACCAGTAACCATTATTAATAAGTTAGTGATTATAGCTCCTTTTGTGATAATTGGGGGGAAGGGTAGATCACCATCTGGAATGGTCTATTTATTTTAATTTTTTTTTCTTTTCTTTTTTTTTTTTTTTCCTTTTTTAAAATCAAGGAACATTGTCTTGGCCTTCGTGGGGTTTTTTTTTTGTCATTGTTTTTTTTTTTTTTTTTTTTTTCTTTTCTTTTCAAGAGACCATTCCACTTTATTTTTAACATCTGAATGCATAAGGACTCATATGCAAAGCAGTCATACACCGTTATCATTAAAACCCATATGGTAAAATACATACACAAGTCCAACAAAAGGCTAATACATAGTAAAGCCTAAGCGTACTACTATGTAATATTATGAATACATAACTTGGAGACTTTAGTTAGAGTACTATGTTATCTATTCATTTTTGAAAACATTCATTAAGATTTTAAATGCAAATTCATTCCTTATTTGGAGTAAAACAAAATCCTCTAAGTTATAACAAGTATTGGTCGTAAGTTTTTAGACCTATTCATTAAATTACAAAGAACCCAAAGAATTCCGTAATGTTCAGTAGAAGTATGTAATAAAAACATTGCATATGTTTCTAGTGTGATGTCTTTAGCAATTGTTTACTGAAATAAAATGCAAACATCAATCTTTCAAAATACAGGATCAGAAGGTAGTTTTCTTCTCTTTCGTCTATTTCTGAAATCCATCTTCATCACATTTTACCAAAAAATTGTTTTTTACAAATATGTAAAAGTACATTAGATTATACTAATGAAACACAGGTAGAGTTCTAGCATATGCAGATCAATGATCAGTCAAATCATCTTCTCCAAGAACGAGATTCATTGTCCTCTTCTTCTTCATCATCATCTTGAAGTAATGAGTCATCCACCAAAGACTCTTCCTGAAACTTTAGGTTAAAATGCATTTAGGAATTTACCCAAAAAAAAAAGAAAAGAAAAAAGGTGACACTTTTAAATACTGATTTCTCTCAACAGAGGCGAATACAAAAGGTATTTCTATAGCTACAATATTCAAGAACAAAGAAAAGCAATCTTTATCCACTCAATGGTTTCTCAACAGTATCTATTCTATTGCTTATATTGAACTGCACTAAAAAAAATATCCAAGTAAGCCTTTGTACATGCCATTTCTCCTGCCTCACTTGCTCAAATTATGCCATCTTCTACACCTGTAGAACAGTGCTCAATACTTTTAGTTTTTTTAAAAAAAGAAAACATCAGTAAGTCTTCTCTGACTTACCCTGTCTGACCTTGGACACTAAATCAACCAAAAACTTTTGTAGAAACGTCTATCAAGATTTATAGATTTATATTTTTTTCTGCTATATGTAACAAACATTTCTTTTATAGCATTCCTTGCTTTTCCCCATTCCCTTCATAAAAGCTTCTCAGACTGCTTTTCAAACTTTTCAAAATACCTAATACCAGGAGCTCTCCTGCTTTTCTCCCCATTCAATTCAAACTCATGGAAGGACAAAGGTATAATCTAAAATATAAAATGACAAATCATGTATATGAGTTTCAAAATACACATTTTATTCTTGCATTTGACTACGGATATGTATAACAGCCTCGAATGCTCTTCAAACAAAATGAAGTGCCATTATGAAAATCTAACAAAGGTAAAACATGGAATCAGTTTCCCCACCTTACCTTTATTTATTAACCTCAACTTTTTCCTACAGCTTATTTCATGATCAAACAAAAAAGAGTTATTTTTATGTTTATGATTTCAAAGGGCTCTACCACTTTGTTGTTCTTTATGTTCACACCTCTCAGCCATCATACTAATTACTGTACCCAAGAAAAATGGACTGTTCCATACCTATTCCTCTTCCACACCTAAAATGCCTCTCTCAACTCTATTCCCAATCCCAGCTCTTGGTTATGGAAAGCTTTTTTATCACTTAGGGTTCAGCTCCACTGTCACCACCTTCTCCAAGATTCTTCTGGACAGAAATAATCACTCCTTCCCCTGGGTTCCCACAGCGTATTGTTCAAATCTTTATTGAGCATATCACTCTGCCTTTCATTATAATTAGTTTCTTATGTGTCTGTCACCACCCCCCTTTTCAGATTATAAGCTCCTTGATGATAGGGACCGTGTCTTATTCATTTTTGTGCCTATCACAGTATCTATCATATAGCAGGCATTCACTCTAACAAACTAGAACGATATGAATTAAAATAAAGGAAACCTGAAATGTTAATAAAGCAAACGAGTAGGATATATCCTCTAAAACTTAAAATATTACAAGATTTCCTGTGGATAAAAATCTAAAGAATAATTATTATTTTCTAAGAGTAAATGAAAACTGAGTATATATATAATTTTTTCTTTCTTTCTCTCTCTTTTTTTGGATTAGCAATCCATAGTTCTCATTAATCCAGAAATTTTAAAGTTGTCTGCATTTATCTGACATCTCCTGCCTAGAATATGGCTCAGGAATAAAAGTTTTTTATGTTAAAATTACAGCCATAAAATCACATTTCATATAAAAATGTGAACATTTAAGGGCCAAAACAAATTAAAAAAAAAACAAACATACTTCCTCTTCATCAGGTTCAACTTCTTCTGTTTCGACTGCTGAAATATTAGTTATTGGTTTATTCCATGCCAGTTTTAGATCCTGCCCTTTGAAACGTGCTCCATGAACTGCAGCCTAAAACAATTAAGAACATTAGAATGTAGAACATTAATAATTTCTGAAAAAAACAATGAAATGTTATAGTACCTATTATTTAAATTAAATTGGTAAAACAAAAGTGAAGACAGCTATCCATTTACTTTGTGGTTATTTCTCCATTTACTATTTATTATTATAATTTATAATTTACTTTTTATGGTTCTTTACCTTCTAAAATCAGCTTTGTGGTTGGAAATACCTTTAAAAAGAAAACAATAGCAACTTCTCATGTTTGAGCAGAGCTATTTTACTACCGGCCAGTATCTAACTATAACTATGTCTACATGTTTACAATACAATGACAATGGCTGATCAAGGCAACAATCTCAAGGCATTTCAAGATCCGGCTGTAGGTTCTGAATCGAAGTCCAAATTAGGATCAACAGGCTAAATGTATTTTATTGCATTTTAATTCTTGTTAATTTATGAATGACAGAGTAACTACAAACTGGAAACCTTTAGCAAATATAAGAATAATTTCACATGTGTAAAGTATCACCTTATTTTAAAATTACATCAGTAAAGTATCACATTATTTTTAAATATACATTTGACATATCACTCTTACAAAATTAAGTATCGCCATGAAGAAAAAAACCTTGAATGTTTCTACTGAAACTAAAGTACTTCCTAACAAAGCTTTCAGAACTATTATATAAGATAAAAGTTAAACTTGGTATTTGCTACATTAAGTGGCTGATTAGGAAATCGTGCATTCAAATTGAAGTAACATGAACTAATATAAAATCAGTGTTAGCAACATACCAAAATAACTCGTAGTCACAAAACATTTATAGCACAACCTCAAAGTATAGCATAATGTGAAATCTAGAAACAATTACATGTTCAAGACACCGAACCATGAGTTGTGTGATATTAAAGTCTCCAGGTATAAATTTTAAATCAGCACATATAAATCTATGATAAATTTAAGAGATTTCATACCTATTAAAATGCAGCTCATGAGTTTTTAGTCCTTGGCCTCATCACAGTGTCATATAACTAAAAAAATTTTAAGTACTTATATATGATATTTAAGTTTAGAAACAACTTGTAATTTTTTAAAGCTAAAACTATTACATAAAAATATCTTACTATAAGGAATTCTAATAGTGTCATGCGAAATGTCTACTCATAAAACTCATCTTTTCATCCAGTTAAAAAAGGCCAAAAATTTTACTATTTTCTATAGTAAGTTGTTGACAAACATTTCTGATGACCTAATGCTGTAAATCTCTATATTTAGCACATATATCTTCAAATTTATAAGGTGAGTCTACAAACCTCTTGAAGTTTTCATTTTAATATTTTATAGGATGATTTTCAAAGGTAGGTATATTTAACATTTTATCAACATTCTCCATTAGAAATCTTTGACTATTTGTATAAATTTTTGAGATAACCGAGTTCTTGCTTTTTAAATATGCAAATTTATTTTAGGTAATTTGCAACATAAAATCCTTAAAGTTTAAAAAATTCTGTAATCTACCTACCCATTTTATTTTTTAAAAAATTCAAAAATCTCACGTTACATAATGTAAATATCATGATCCTTGATTGTCCCATCCTGAAGACATAACCACCACTATCCTATGAAGAGTTGGAAAAAAAATTCTGCAACACATTAAAAAAAAGTCCTATGCACATACGAAAAGGGTTTATGTATATACATATGAAGGATATGTACATGGGACTTACACCTTCTTTCTTATATTATTAATCCAATTATTTCTCAGACCCTTTTCATAGCCATACCAATCGATTTTTCACTTCTCTTGAATGGGTATTTATATACACACCCACACCATATTTAAACTAATTTCTTGAATGGAACTTTGTCCTATTTGTTTGGTAAAATATTCTTTTCTCAACTGGATCTTGATTTTGTTTACAATCCATGTTTTTATTAAAGGGAAAGGGTTGCTACTGTTCTTTTTGTCATAAATAAGTTTAGATTTTCATGTACTGTAATTTGTCAGTGTTTATCTTTATGGCTTCCAAATTGTGCCAATCCTTTAAAAAGTCCCCTCCACATTAAAATTTTGTTCAGGAATGCCCTAGCTTTTTACTAGTCATATGTACTGAAAAAAGAAAAAACTTTTATGCACCTTTATTTTGATACCAAAAATAAAGTCATAATGTATTATTTTTTCCTAACAGTCAGTTGTCCTAACATTATTTATAGATCACTCAGTAAAATTAAATTTCCTGATTTAAATAAAATATCTCCTTATAATTCTCTACAATTCGTTTATATATTTAGGTCTTTTTCTGGACTCTATTTTGTTTTATTATTTGTCTATCCATACAATTACTATATTAATTATTTCATAATGAATTTATGAAATTTATCACTCTTCATCCTTTTCAGAATATTCTTGGTTATTCTGACATTATTTTGTCCTTATGACCTCTGGCATTTTTTGGCCAAGTCCAGTATTATACTTACTATTGCTTAATAGTATAATATCAACTAGATCAGTGCTTTTCAATACTGTGGCAGTTGCTTCAAGAGTTCTGCAACCATTTTATTAAAATGTACATTAAAAAATGAACTTTGTAACTACTTATAAAATGTTAATAAAAAACATGTTTAAATGTATTCTATAGGATGCTTATTTGAGCAAGGTGGTAGTGATTATAAAGGTGGAAGTGGGGCTAAATGTAAAAATATACAAAATAACAAAGGAAAGTGGGGGAAATAACTTCAGAAGAAGATAAAATTAAATTTGCTCATCTTAATGAAAATAGTTGATAATCAAAATGAAAAACTACCCAAAGTACCAAAGTAAAGCCAGAAAAGAAAAAAAATACAGGGACGCCTGGGTGGCTCAGTCAGTTGAGCATCTGCCTTTAGCTCAGGTCATGGTCCTAGGTTCCTGGGATCGAGTCCCACATCCATCGGGCTCCTTACTCAGCGGGGAGCCTGCTTCTCCCTCTCTGACAAATACATAAAATCTTAAAAAAAAAAAAAAGGGAAAAATATAAACAAATCCTTTCTACAGAGAAGAAAAATGTTTTACAAAGATACATGGTCTAAAATCAGTAGACCCTGGTATTTTCACAGATTAAACATTTAAGAAAATATATCTCCAATGCTACTTAAAATTAACTCAGAGCACAAAGAAAAATGGAAAACTTTTCAATTATTTTTTATAAAGTCAGGTAGTATTGATACCTGATGAAAATAATATCCCCCCCCCAAATCTACAAACTAATCTTACTTCTGAAGACTGAATTAAAACTACAAATAAATACAAGAATAAGACCTTGTCATTTCCAACACATGATGAATCTGGAGGGTTATTATGCTAAGTGAAATAAGTCAGAGAAAGACAAATACTGTATGATTTCACTTATACGTAGAATCTAAAAAACAAAACAAACACACACTCTTAAATACAGAGAACAGACTGGTGGTTGCCAGAGGGGAGATGGAAAGGGGAATGGGCGAAATACCTGAAGGGGATTAAGAGGTACAAACGTCGGTTAAAAAATAAATGTCACACAGATGAAGAGTATAATATAGGAAATATAATCGATAATATTGTAATAATGTTGTATGGTGACAGATGGTAACTACACTTATGGTGAGCGCTGAGTAATGTAGAGAACTGTCAAATCACTATGTTGTGCACCTGAAACTAACAATGTGTGTCAACTATACTTAAATAAATTTTTTAAAAGTATAAAATAAAAATAAATGAAAAAAAAGGGAACAGATTTCATACTTCAGGGATTTATCAAAGAAAAATACAATACAGTGGGGATCTGTACCAGAAGCAAATGGTTAGTTCAATCTCAGGAAACAATATAAATAGATGAGGGAAAAGAACCCCTCATATTTCTACAAATACACAAAAGTTATGATAAAATCCATTTCTGATCAAAAACCAAAAATCTCTACAGCTTTCAAAAAACAGGAATCATTTATATTTTACCTTAATCTAAAAGCCAGCATCATATATATACTAAAATCATTAGAAATGTTTTCATTCATTTATTATTTTAATTCATTTCACAGGCAAGACAATGAACGACATTTGATGAGTAAAGACACAATTACTACTACTGTTATTTAACATTTTTCTAAAGGTACTAACAAGTAACAGAAAGTAAGAAGTTATAAACATTGAAGATGGATATGATTACCTGAAAAACCCAAGACAACAAAATTAAAAAACTATCAAAAGATAATTTGATAAGATGGCAGCTACATATTTGATAAAAACAAAGTTTTTCCACATACAATCAAGAGAAAATACAATGGAAAAAAACACCTCATTTAAAGTAACTAGAAGTTAAATGATTGGGGGAAAACTAATATATTTATTTATATAAAGAAATTATATATATGTTATATGTATTTTACATTATATATCACTATAGTATACATTAACATTATATATTATATAATCTGCAAAATATGTACATTACCTGTATCTATTACATATATGTATAAATATATATACATATAAAATCTATATAAAGAAAACCTCTAAATGCTCTTAAAGGATAAAAAAGGATTGAAATACAATGATGTTCTAGAGGAATATTTGTATCATAAAGATATTAATTCTCCCATAAAGTATTCTATCTTTTTAGAACCTGGTAAGTTTATTCTAAAGCTTATATAAAAAAATAAAAAATTTACCAGGAAGATGCTGAAAATTAGCAATAGCTGGGCATAGTAAGAGGGAATCCAAACAACAGCCTTGACAAACTATTAAAATAAAAAGTTTAGCTTAATTAAAGCAGTGCGGAAGAGGCACACGAAAAGAAAACTGATCAATGGAAGAGAACGAGTCCTGAACATGCCCCAATAAACGTGGAAAATTTTTACATACTAAAGGTATTTCACCTAAGTTTGGGAAACTAGCTTTCACTCAATGAAATCAAGTAGGCTCCCTATTTCACACCTTACACCAAATAAAATTCGTATGAATTTTCATAAAAATCTTTACAACCTACAAGCTAATTTTCTAGAAAAAAATTCAGAAAGAAAAAAAATCAGAACTCAGAAAAATAGTAGGCAAATGACATTAACAGCTGACAGAAACAGAAATAAAGAGCATTTAAACAAATATGAAAATGTTCAATTTTAATCATAGCAGTAAAGTATATTAAAATGAGTTGCTATTTTTACCAAAATAAAACCGATAGCCTACTGTGGCTTATGTATCCCTGTGTTTTATATAAGCAAACCACTATGCAGAGTACACAATGGCACGTGTGTGGGGAAAAAGCACTCTCATACATCTTTGGTGGGCAAGCAAATGTGGTACAACCTATATGGGGGGGTGCGCGGATGAAAGGAGCAATTTTAAAACTATCCAACAAAAATTTAAATGCACATATTCACATATGACACAGAGAAATATGCACCAAGAATATTCACTGCTGCACTGTAAAATAAAAACAATTTAAAGGCCATCAACATGGCTGATTAAATCTGGTACATCCGTATGTGGAAAATTTCTCACTTTTCAGTTATGTATGAACGTCTGAGGTACCTTATCTTATACTTTGACTTTGAAATACTGTGCCATCTATTGATTACAGAAAATACAGAGACATTCATTCGCTCATCGAGGACAACATTCAGAAAATAAGAACAAAGAAATATTTGGAAATAAACATTAGAAAAGGTTGATAATTTTCTTTTCTTGGGAAGGCCTATCATTTACCTTGAGTTTATAACCTCTTATATTTTCGGTGTTAAAATTTTCTTTATTTTATAAAATGACGGTGATGGTACATGAAATCCGTTTTGTATTTTTTAAGCATTCTTCCTTGAAAAATTAAAAACTGGCGCCTCTATGTCAAACACACTAATTTTTGAATTCCCGCACTTCAATGGTCCCTGAAATCCAGAAGTTTGAAAACCACGGCTTTAGCCTGTATCTTGCTAGGAGAAGATAAGCTTCGACCTAATCTTCTATTCTTTTCTACAATAGAAGGTTACAAAATTTTAAGATTTTTTTTGGCTTAAGGAAATGATTATGGATTAACAACTTCTGTAACTTAAAACCAAATGTCTATCATAGCAATGGTAGTTCTTCCTTTCAGCCTATTAAGTAATTCCAACTAAAATGGTATTTACTCTGAAAAGATAATCCTTATTAGATATAATTTGTCACTTCTTCAACCTCCACATAATTCAATGTTTTAAAGTCTTTGTCATACATTAATCCCTAGTCTTTTGAATTGATTGCTATTCATTTGGAAAACAGATGCATTGTATAAATATATATACGTACATATAAATATATACATCTGAGGTAGAAAAAGCAACACCCAAGAAAGAAGGCATATATGTCAATATATTTTCCAAAAGCAAAACTTTCAAAAATTATTTCAGAGGTAAAAGGTTTTTTTCCCTCAGCCATATAAGCAAGAAGTTTTAATAAACTTTTAACCATTTGTACAATGACAATTACCACTGTTTTACTGCCTAGAAAACAGAACATAAAGAGACTTACTCAAGCTACCTAACATTACACTAAAAATTATCACTGAAGCCAACAATTAAAGGAAGCTTATTCTTATACTCAATAACACCTTTGATAGAAAACTTGATCAAAGATCTATTTTTTAATATAACATGTATATATACATGTCTATGAAAGTTTTAAACTCTCATCAATAACATTTTTTATTCTCAAAAAAGATCTTTAAGTGAAAGATTACCCAAAAGTAGACTTAAAAAAACAAAACTCTAGGATCAGGAACTCCTATTCCATAAAACTATCTACCTCCTACACCACTAATCTTGACACTAGTTATTACAAGGCCCCAGCTGAATACTCCACTAAGACTTTTCAGACCTACAGTCTTTTACTGGTTACAATGCCCCAAGAACAACTCCTATAAAGCTAGGTCCCCAGTAAGGTATCATTGTGCTGTCAGGAGTATTCAAGAGAATAAATCAATTTAGAAAGTTTTTTAAACTTTAATTTAGACCACAATCCACTTAAAACTTCTGAAAAGCATACTGCTCTTCCATTCACATTAGGTTAACTGTTTGGAACTCTTACTGCATTTTTCCAAGGACAAGATGATACATCTATTTCTCTGCAATCCTGAAGAAAGAACACACAAGGCTAAAAATGTGCCTACAAATCTCCCATACTCATATCCATTTTCCTTCTTTTAATCTTTTAAACGCAGATGAAAGACAAGGTTGCATATACTCATTCTTTGTAAAGACAATTCAAAATACATGGTTTAAGATAACTATATTAAAAGGACCCTAACAGCTGGAGCAATGTATCATGCCTTGGGCAAAAAGTTGTAGAGGCTTAGTTGGAGGTATGCTAAGCTTGGGACACATTAGAGTTCAGCCTACTGGGATTAGGAAGTAGAAGATGAGGGATGCTTTCGGAGATCCACCATCAGGATTATATCTCAGCTTCTACCTTATCTCTCATTACTCTTTCTGCCAAAGCAGACTTTGTTCTGGGGCAGCTGAGAAAAAGGATAATGGAAAGTCGGGTGGCCCTATTCCCTGTGAAAGAGAAAGGAAGGAGAATGGCTAGTGTCTCAAGACAATACAACTTAATATTCAACTTGGTGACTATTCTAATTCTATCATGTTATAAATAGAATTGCCTAACTGCTTTAGGACATTCTTTGTGCCATGAATTACTTCATATAACCTCTCTACTGTCGAAGCGTAGCTATTTAGTAAGTTAAAAAAATTTCCTTTACGTTAAGACTTAAAAGCAATATTTATAAAACATTTAAATCTGAATTTTCAATAAATTAGATTATTTCTAATACTTACTGCTTCAGCTTCTGCTCTTGTCTTGAATGTAATTACTGCATGGAGTGAAGAGTCATCAATCTGACAATCTTCAATTTCACCATATTGCTTTAAATTAAAAAGAAGTATTTCCTCCAAATAAATATTTTGAAACATCCAAAATCCTAATGGCTTTTAAAATACCAATAAATGTAACCCAGAATATATAATAATTCAAGGTGATTAACAGAAAAAAAAAGATGAATAATTCATTTTAGTACTTGATACTGTAAGATAAAGAATGGACCTATTTATAATTCTATACTTATTAGAATTAGGAAAACTTATACTTGAATGAACTATTCTTTAAAAAAATAAAACAATGGTTATATATGGGCTTCCTTATTGCCCTTCTTTCATTATTCCGATCCTAGAATATGCTAAATTCTTTCTAAAACAGAATATTTAATCCTCAGGATATTCTATGAGTTTTTTGTGTCATTTCCAATTTAAAGATGGTGGGGAAAAAAAAAAGATTCAGATGATTTAAATAATTTCCCCAAAGTAATTAAGTTAAATACCAGGAGAGTCCAGGTCTTTTAACATTCAAACTGACCTTGCTTTCACTCCTATTACATACTCCTCTACACCGCATGCTCTTTTAAAAAAAAAACTCAATAAATTAAATTATGCTTGCTTTTGGTTTGCTGGATTTTATTTTTTCTGTATGTAGAAGGATTTTTCTTATATCATATTTCCTTTAAACAGCAACCTTTATCACAGAAAATTCTAGTCCTTTATATATCATTACTAATACCTTCCTTCTTTTTACCCAAAACCAAAATAACTATAATCTCATTAAATACACACACGCATGTGCGCGCACTCTCCCCATATTGAAAATTTCTGTAAAGATAACCAACTCTAGCATCGATCAGCTCCTTTCAGCTCTGTCAGTTACTAGCTATGTGAACTGTTGCTGCTTAATCTCCTCATGCTTCATCTTCTTCATCTCTAAAGTGGGCATAATAAAGGTACGTCCTCAAAGTTGCTGAGATAACTCATAATATAATGAATTATATAAGGCACTAAGAATAATACCTGCCACAAAATAAATGCTCTGTAACTTTTAGCTATAATTTTTTATCACTAATACTACTACTGGTTCCAGTGGATAAATTAATGAAAGTATTTTGTTAATCACAATCTGTAACAGTCAGTGGTCCCATAATAATGTAGTTTTTTTCCTGTTACTTGTCACATGTTCAAATCCCAGGTTGAGACCAAGAACTAAACTTTAAACCTGCATTCTTAAAGACTGATTATTTTTAAAAGTGCATTACCACTACTAACTTTGAAAGGAGTTCAAATCTCTAAATGCATGCAAGAATCTCCATTTAGAGGCTCTGGATATTTACAAAACCAAACCATCCTAGTCTCACTAAAATACATACATAACAAATCACCTGGTTTATTTGGATTATCTTAACATATTCTTTGCTAGTTTCTTGATTAGCTGTGTAACTGCATGCAAAACAATTATCTGGATCTCCTTTCCTTTGTGAAAGGGGTAGGGGAAGCTGGTGAGAATTGGGCTAGATTATCTCTAAGATCCTTTCTAGTTCTCTGATTTCTTTCTTTCTCCCTTTGAAGCCATCAAGCATAATAAGACTTTCCAGACTCCTCGTCCTTAAATATTTATTTTAGTTATTTCTCAAATACATATCATTTCTTTCAATAATTCCCTATGTCTTGACAAAGTATAGTTTCACCTTTGTAACTTCTGTTAACAGCTTAGAATATGATTGTCAAACATTTAAATTTGAATTTCCAAAAGATTCAATTATTTGTGTACCTACCTATAAGCTTATTGATCCTTCAAGATCTAACCTACCAGTTTTCCTACCTCATGAAATTCTCCTGTACTATTCTTTTTCCGTCATATGCCTTTCTAAGTTACTAAAGTACTTACAGTTTTTAATAAATTTAGCTTGATGATGTGATAAATTATGTTGCAGTTTAACTGCTGTGTGTTAAAACAATATATATAAAATCCTTGAAGGTAAAGAACTGGTTATTTCCTTCATATCTCCAGAGCAGTAACTATAGTCCTGAAGGCAAGACCGATGCTTAGTAACTAACCTTTGCGATACCACTAAGAATCACAACATTTAAGTTGAAAAGGCCTTTAGGCAGGTATAATTTCCATTCAGCACAGGAGCCCAATGGATCTCAGGAAGTCCAAGTTAAATAATGGGTTAGCCAGGACTAGAATCTCATTCTCCTTTCTCATAGGTCTACATTATACTGACTCCCTTTAATTATATCCTGCCACTGAGCAAAGGCAACTTAAAGATCATATATCAAAATTTTGTCGTTTCATTTCTAAGGTCAGCTAGATCAAGAATACAGTATTAACAAATAAAATTCCATCTTAATTTTTAAAAATCTGGGTGGGCTATGCGATGTGTTGAATTTTCTCTTCAAAATATGTGTCAATTGAAACTAAACTATAGGACATCCCCCTCTGAAATAGCAAAATTTAAATTATTCATTTCACAATATCTGAAGGCCTACTGTTAAGAATAGCAACATTTCTTCCAGAGAGCAATAAACAAACAAACAAAAAAATCCCTCAGGTTTTTTTTTAATAATTAGCAAAAGATTATTCCAGATTAATCAAACCCTTTGGTCAGATTAATGGGTTTAAATTACTCATATTTTCATAATTTCCCCTTCAATATCCATTATCCCCAACAATGATTATCAGTACGTGTTTTGTTGGACAGTAAGAAAGTACCGCAAAATGAGGAAGAAGATCTTCTCTATCACTCTCTGTAAACGCAGAAATCTCCAATGCCCTGGGACGATGATCCACCACAGCATGACCAGGCACACCTCGACCTCGACCTCGACCCCTGCCTCGGCCATGAGCTGCACCTCGACCTCTTGAGTGAATTCCTCTACCCCGACCAGATGAAAGAATCCCTCGTTTTGCAGCCTTGAAGAGATCAGACACACAAGTTAAACGTCACAATTTCTTTTTTTTTTTTTAAAGATTTTATTTATTTGACAGAGGTAGAGACAGACAGCGAGAGAGGGAACACAAGCAGGGGGAGTGGGAGAGGAAGAAGCAGGCTCATAGCAGAGGAGCCTGATGTGGGGCTCAATCCCACAACACCGGGATCACGCCCCAAGCCAAAGGCAGACGCCTAACAACTGCACCACCCAGGCGCCCCTAAACATCTCAATTTCTAACATAACCCACGTTTTATATATATATAAAGTCAGAGTAGTCCATCTTTTATACAATTTGACATCATATTCAAATACCGGCCTATGAAAGGAACTCAAGTTAGGGTTTTAGTTTTAAAAGTGGAAGCAAATTTAGGTAGCTAATGAAATTAGAAAACAAAATAACATCAATTTAAACAATGTTTTGAAATTATTAAATGTGCCTTTTTCTACTAAGTTCCTCCTTTCCAAGATATCAGACTGTATCATAAAAAGACCAGCAATTCTTGATTTCCAAATAATACACAATGTTAAAATATTACTTAAGCAGTTTAATACATACGTAATACAACTTTTCCACTTACAACTTTAAGTGTATTTGTTTGTCTGTTGACTTCAGTAGGTGTAATTACCTCAAATTCATCATTTTACTCACTTATACTAACATCATTTTACAACCAATGTAGCACAGTAACTTATATCCCACCACATTGTTCTATATAAATAGTATACCATTCCTTCATTGCACAAATATTTAACAAGCACTTCCTATGTGCAATTCCTTACCTTCCTGAAACTCAAATCTTAGAAGGGCAAGAGACATTTAGCAACCAAGTTACTTAATAATATTACTGAGAAGTAATTCAAAGAGTAAGGAAATGCTTTAAAGACTTGAACAGAACATTAAAGGTTGGCAATGAATAAGATACTAGAATGAAAGCTCCATGAGGATATTTTTTAATTGTTTTATTCTCTGCTTGATCCCCAGCACTTACAACAGCAGCTGACAGACTAGATATTTAGTATGTGTTCAATGAATCAAAGAAGAAACAAAGAACAAAAAGGTAAGGGTGAGAGGTGGGGGCTACAGCATGAACAAAGGAATCAAGATGGAAAGAAACACAGTGCTTCCAAGAATACAGGAAATCCAGTGCAGCTGGACCACATGGGATGAAAAAATGAAGCTAAATAGGCAGAACCAGATGATGAAAAATTTTAAGGACCACAATTAAGGATTTTTAATTTTATCCCAAGAGCCATGAAAATCCGTTAAAACACTTTAAACACAAAAGCAGAGTGATGCAATCAAATCGGAATTTAACATGTTATTCTGGCTAGTTTTAAGAACAAAGTAGAAGAAAGTTAAGAACAAGCTGGGAAAACAGTCAGTAGGCTACTAAAGTAGCTCCAACAACTGAAAATGGAAGCTTCATCTACAGTGGTGGCAACACAGAGAAGTAAACATATTGAAGATATATTTGGAGGTAATATGTATAAAAATTGGTAAGTAATTAACATGGATAGTGAACGAAAGGTAGGAATCCATGAAGATTCCCAGATTTCTGGCTTAGGTAACTGTGTAGATGAAATTTAGGGGCAAGAAAAATTCAATTTTAACAGGTTGAGTCTGAGGATGTGAGATATCAAAGTAGAAATGTCAAGCAGGCACCACTGACAAATCTCTTCAAGTATAAGTGTTTCTTCATCTAAGGACAGTTCATCTTAACATTTGCTAAAATAATAATCTAAAATCCAAATAATAAACTTCACAGGTCAAGGATTAATGTTCATAATGGAGAAGCACATACAGACTTATACTCTGAGGAACACTGTCTCAAAATGTTCCTGAAAAAGGGGATCCATGGACAAACAAATGTGAGCAATACTGAATACTGAATAGGTATATTTAGGGATTCACAAAGCAAAAACCTCTAAAGAAACCCTATGGCAACAAGCATGTTTAATATAACCCTTTCCAAATTTATTTGGCCTCAAAAGCTTTTTGCACTAATATCTGTTAACAAAAAATGGAATTGGTGTGGTCAGTGACACACTCTGGGAAATAATGCATTACTGCATATTCCAATGGTAACTACAAACTAAAGTTTACCCGTCACAAAAGCAAACCAGAAAATGCCATTCAACATTTAGTTATATCATGATAGAGAAACAAAACATGGACTAATGAAGAATATAGGTAGAATTATTATTTATTTACTAAAATTTCTGAGCCAAAATTTTAAAAATAATAACTTGTTGTTTTTTAAGGTGCCACCAACACAGGCAAGTAATTGCCATAATAAAGAAAACACAATTTCTATATTAACATGAAAGAAATCTATCTTTTCCAAAAACTGTTATCTTGGCCAGGACACAGAGGTAACCCTATCAAGTTTCCAAAGAATGCAAAATGAATGCAGGTTTAGAGAACATTCTGCGATTTCCTATGACAGACAAGATAGAGCCTTAAGATAAGCACAGTCGCTGCTAAACAGTCTTTAATACCTGGATGCCAGTACTAAATTCAGAATATGCCCTATTAGAAAAAAAAATCATCAAGGTGATAACAAATTTGGAAAGAAAGCATAATTCTCAGATGGAGGCAAAATAATCTAAAATATAAAAAATTTTAATTGTGCCATCAATCGTAAGTGTAGACAAGTACCAACACCATTAATGACATTAATGTCTCTGTACTTCAAAATCTAATTCTGATTTTTAAACATCTTTTTGCTAAATGTTACACATGCTCATTGTCACGATCAATTTCACTAGATTTTTCTTACATAATCGTATAGCTAAATTAGTAGTTTATTTTCTTTTATAAATATCCACAGCACCATCTATAGGCAAAACTTAACTAAGCATGTTTTTAATACAGTTCTCCACTGAAGTCTGATCCTTATAGCAACTCAATATAATATGTCTATATATCCACAGAATATCTCTGTAAGAATACCTGAAAAGGCTTTAATAGATTTTGGGCCCAGGGAGAAGGGGAGACTAAAATTAGAAAAGAAACCAAACTCACTAGAAGTGGAAGGACTTGGGTGTACTGCTGCCACCCCTCATTAAATAAAAGATTTTCTCAACCAGTTCTGAAAAATTTGCTAACTCCTCTCTTTCCTATATCAACTCCCAATATGTATGTCAGAGACTACCAACAATTATTGACTAGAATGAGGGGGATATATTTTCAAATTGACCACCATGACTACATCTGCTCCTCTTTAGCATACTGTGTAGTTGTGGTGAAACATACTTCCAGCTGTAATTCTGTATACTTTCTCCTAAGTTCAGTGACTTCTTCTCCAGCTTGCATCTTCTTATATAAATCCAGTTCTGTGTCAAGCAATTCTTTCTGCATCTAGAAAATGGTAATTAATATTAAGTGACAATAATATCCTACATTTATTTTAAAAACCTTCTTTTTAATAAAGAACTGTTACACATTCCCATTTAATCCATACATTCCTTCTATATCTCCAGTCCTACCACCCTAGTCCAAGCCATCAGTCACTTCTGGTCTACACTATTACAGTAGCTTCCTAACTTGTTCCTACTTCCACTCATTTCCCTATAATTCATTTTCCATACAGAAGCCAGAGTGGGATTTCTGTGGACTGATATGAAGTAATTTTCAAGAAATAACTGTGGGGAAAAAAAAAAAAAAAAAACAAAAACCAAGGTGTTAAAAGAGCAATATATAGTAATGCTTTTACACAGGAAAGAATACATACACACACACCAAGAGGGAGGGAAGAATGGGGATACAGTGGCAGGAATCAAAGGGAAAAGGCCTTCTTTATATACGTTTTTAATATAATTTAACTTTCGAATCATGTTAATGTTTTATTTATTCAAAAAATAAAATAAAGTCAGAAAGAATGAAAGGGAGGGGGATCCAAAACTGACTATAAATAGAAACACATTTAACTTTATCAAATTGATGACATAACCACACAAAAAGGAAAAAAAGTAATCCTAGGCCACCGTTCTGACTCTATAACCTTAGTTGAATATACTGTGAGCTTGTAAAGAATACAGATAAATTATGAATCTTTTACTTAGTTGTTGGAAGTGGTATTGCTGTAGCAATTCGGGAACTATGTGGAATATATTAAATGACTGTGCAAATGAGTACTATATATTGATGTTAGTTGGAAGCAAGTTGTCATTATGGGAACAGGAGATAAAATATGGAATAAGAGGAGGAAAAGAAGAACCTGTGGTAGTGGATAGAATCAGAAATATCAATATGCAGTCATGATTTTATACATATACATACATACACACAACACCAAGTATAAATATTATGTAATGAGATTTTTAAAAATCACTTACTACCACATGAAATTATCTTCCTCACTTAGTCGCATCCAATGGATTGATCTACCTGAATTTCCCCCCTTTTAATCAAGTCTATATAATGCTGTCGGAATGTTACTTTTTTTTTCTCTTTTATTTATTTGAGAGAAAGCGAGAGCGAGAGAGACAGCATGAGTAGGGTGAAGGGCAGAGGGAGAGGCAGACTCCCGCTGAGCAGAGAGCCCAATGCGGCCGATCCCGGGACTCTAGGATCATAACCTTAGCCAAAGGCAGACACTTAACCAACTGTACCATCCAGGCACCCCTCTTCTTTAAAATTTTATTTATTCATTTGAGAGAGAGAGAGTGAGAGAACAAGCAGAGGGGTAGAGGGAGAGGGAGAACCAGATTCCCCCCGAGCTGCCTCTGGAATGTTACTTCTGTTTACTAACCTTTTAGACTATGAACTCCTTATAAAATGAAGCTCAAACTCTTCACTCAAGTATTTTATCAAGCATTCAAGTACCTGTATGACTTTGTCCTCAAGCTATCTTTTCAAGATTATCCATAACTATTCTACTAATTACTGACTTTCCAACTGTAATCTAAAAGATTTAAAAGATTAATAGAGAAAGGATTTAAAACATTGAGTTTGCATGCCTGTATATATTTACTATTAATAAATGAAGGAGGGGAAAAAATATTAGCATATAATAGTCAGATTTTAAGCAAAGGATATTACCTAAAAGGAAATCAATCTTGAAATAGTGTACCATTTTAATGTTTTTTAGTAAGTAGTAAAATGAAGAACAACACAAAGTAAAATACCTGAGTCTTGGTTTTTATACTTTTTGGAAGACAGCGTCCAGGAGAAGCAGCTTTGACCTCATCTTTCAACTTGGTAATATTTTTTGTCAAAACCTCTAAAGTTTTCATTATTTCTGCTTTATCTTCAGACTTCATTGCTTTGTTTTTCTCCAGTTTTGAAATTAACATCTGTCAAATTTTTAAAAAGAGAAAATTAAGATACTTATTCCTCATAGTAACAAAGCAAACACAGCAAAATAAATACAAAAATAAATAACTACTAGTTTAGTTTACATATTCATGGAAGGCTTACAACTACTAAGAAGAATAACAGATTTGGTGGTGCTATCTCAACTCAAGTCTTAATCTTGGCACACTTTGTGAAGAATTACACATTGCCACTGGTCTCTCAGAACATAAGTTCAAAGCACACAACTATAAGAAATTCAATCTGATCACCAAAAATTGTCAATTTGAAGTAATATCAATAATTTTACTTTCCAATCCATTTGTGGGTATTACTGCCTCTAGTATTCCCACTCCAAATGTAGTCTGCAACTCAGAAAGAACCAGAGGAAGTTTTATGGTTCCCTTCACAGAATGAAATCTTAAAAAATTAATTACCTTCTTTGTCACAGGAAAGTAACTGGCTAGCCTAAGAATGATATCCCCAACATGGACAGGAATCAAAACACAAACAAGGTACTATTATGGAGTAGAAGATAACACACATTATAGGTTTTCTGAGTGAAGGTGGTTTCACAGTTTGTGGTATAAAGTACTGTAATTTCTCTTTATGAAGTATATCCAAACTTAAATTAGAAATTATAAGCGAAAACATAAGAAGTTACTGTATTTTCAACATTTTGAAATGTCATAACCTTTATTACTAGACATAATCAAAAACTGACACTAAGTAAATATCATAAACTACAGCAACCCTGTACAGAAGAAATAATGCAAACCATGCAAATCATTTTACATATTTCTAGCAGCCACATTAAAAAGATTTAAAAATAAAAAAGAAACCCAAATCGGTAAAGTTAACTAATACTGTATTTAACTCAATATATCCAAAACGTTATATTTCAACAAAAATTACTGAGCTGTTTTACTTTTTTCCTTCGTATTACATCTTTGAAATCTGGTATGCATTTTGTATACATAGAGCACATATCAATTTGGACTAGATACATTTCAAGTACTCAAAAGTTGGATGAAGCTATTAGCTACCATACTGGACAACACAAACCAGAGGATCCCAAGCCTATTAAAGAAAGGTACATATTTCAACACTGAGAAAAAGGTTCCAATTTACTATCTGTTGACAAACTACTCTGTAGCAACATATCTGGATAAATACTCCTTATTTTCACTTCAAACTGACCACCTCAGTTCCTTTAAACCATTCCAATCCCCAATTCAGCATTAAATACATGCACTTCATCTCCAATATATTAATCAACTGATATATATCTTATCACTGATAAATACCTTATCATTGATAAATATTTCAGTTTTACCCTTTTCAATTACATAAAATATATTTCTTAGGATTATCTATATAGTGTGAAATAAAATTTACTTAAAATTATGACACCATAAAAAAACTTTGCCAATTCTAACTTTAATATTTTACCTTCTGTGTTTCAATGTGCTTTTCTAAAATTTCTTGTTTCCTTTTCCTTACATCTTGCTGAAGTTTCAGTGCCTCCTAGAGAAAGAGACCAAAAATAACATTAGAATATTTACTGTTTATTTTTCTGATAAACAGATACTCCAGAGGAAAGAAATGGTTATAGATGCAGCTTGATAACAATTTGTAAATGTAAAGTTTTGCTTTCTACAAGTTAAATATGTATGTAAGTTTCAAAGATCAATCAAGAGAAGTTTTCGTTCCCCCCAAAATTAGTATTTACTACTACACTATGAAAAATAAAAGTTCAGTGGCAGCCAACATACACTTTTCTTATAGTTCTATTTTGTGATAAGCCTTAAAAAAACACATACATGCAGAAAAGCTTTCCTACACGCACATTTTGTACACTTCTATCTGTATTTACCTGTTTTTTTTTCTGTGCTTCATTATTGTCAACTGCAGAGGTGGAAACAAGTAAGGTTTTCTGTGCAGCCTTCAAAGCAGCTGGATTATACACTGTTTTAGTTAGGCCAGTAGATGTAGACAACACCTACCAATACAAATTCAATTTCTTAAAAATGTATCAAGCATTCATGATTACCTGTCTTTCTACAAAACTCAATTTTAAAACACTTTTGTCAAAATTCAGTACACTGAAATAAATGTATTATATACATAAAATAACTAAATCACATTTAGTGATTTGAAAGGAAGGGTATGACTGAGGCATAAACTATAAAATAAAAAAAACCTAAATAGCATATACCTATAGGAAAAAAAAATACAAAAACCTGAAATCAAGAAAAGACATTGAAATTACTATATCACTGAGAAAATATTAGTTGCTAAAAACATTTACTTAATATTCCTAGTGACTAAAGCAAAAACTGCACAGAAGAGCATGACACAGGAGGAAACTGGATATTGTCCCTCAATTTAACATGATCATTTGCAATTTATAGTTCTGAAATTATCCTTTCTTGAGGACTTAAGAAACTGCTTTCTTTCTCCATTCCTTTGCTTGCACTGATCCCTCTGTTTTAAGTGACCTTATTCCCTTAAACCCAGCTCAGGTTAAGCACCAAAAGTCAAGACCTCCACAAAGCCCTGATCATTTATTTCTTTTACCCAGATAATTCCATGAAATTTTATTGCTACAGCTATTCAAATATTTAATTAAAATGACCTAATGATAAATTAATTTATGTGTCCCTCTCCCTGTCTACACAGTAAAGCCAACAAAACCATGTCTTTCTCCTCTTTGTGCTTCTTCTAGTACCTAAACCTTGTTACCAACTAATTATGAGACCCTGGGTAACTTCAAACACCTTTTTTGGGCCTCGATTTGTTCATCTATAAAATGAGAATGTTTAAGTTGATGGTATCTAATGTCCTTACAAACTCAAAAATTCATTCCATGATGGTAGGAATTTTTTGCTTCGTTCACCACTCTTATCTTCAGTGCCTAGAACAGTGTCAGGGCATGTAGTAAATACTCAATGAATACTTTTGCACTAAATTAAACTGAAATGATCATAGATTGGAATGTACAATCTACACAAGGATCAATTCAAGAAAATAAAAGTGTATAGGCTACCTTTTTTATTCTTCAAAAGCAAAAAGTTGTATGTTCCATGGTGTGGTTAGTTACCAGTTCTTAAGAAAGAAGTCTAGAGATCCCTTAAGGGAAATCCATGAATGTTATAAAAACTAAACATGGAACCATATGTGTGAACAATTTAACTATTCAGAGGAAAAAACAGTTTCCAAAGTGTTAAGGGAGTTTCCAACCTAAAAGAGGTTAAAAGAGCTACACAAACAGAAGGCTATCAATGAGAAAAAGAGCCCTACTTTTTAGCCACTAAAACATAAATATCTGGGTTTATCAGGAAAGTATCACTCAGACACTATTTTCTAATGCTCTACCATGAAGTTAGATTAGGGAACATCACAAAGATTAGACAACTCGACACTATTCTAAGTATTCAACAATGTTTTAGCCCCCACGTAAAATGAAAACCTAGAATACTGTTAATCATACTGGTTCCATACAATGCAACTGATGTTCAAAAATAAAGGTTCTTGACAATACTTGATGTGTATCAAATCTGATAATTTTCTTCAGTTACGAAAAATAATACTCAGATATCACTAACAAATAATGAAATGGTTGCATTCAGTAAAATATGGACTAAATACAGATTTACTTTGCAGTCTAACTTCAGTCACCATTCTCTGTAATACCAGAATAGAATTTCTTCCATGCTACCTTACCATACCACACAATGCTAAACTGCACGATCATACAAGGATGACAGAGTGACTTTATAAAGAAACACAAGATAGTGTGCTAAAGACAGTCTGAGTGTCTCATAAACTGTTTCCTTCATGAGGGCTCCATAAAAAGTTGAAAAGTTGTGACCAAAAAGATTTCTATACTCAAATAAGTTGGAAATAATATAAACCTACTTTCTAGTTTCAAAATGCATTTTACCATAAAAGTTGTGAGAAGGCCTGAAGTAAAGAAATCTGTGGAATTTAATTTGGCATTTCTCCAATTTCAGTGAGAAGGGAACACTCCTTTTCAAAGTATACTTATTAATATCTGATATTAGACTATGGAGTGCTGATTCAAAGTGAATGAAACTATATGACAAGAACGAGAAGACTCCTGTACTCCTAAAAGCATCTCACTTCCTTGTTTCATCCAGGAACTGCCTTCTATACAAACAGAACATCAGCTAACATATTTCATTGAGCTCAAGACATCACTATGAAACACATCATCACAATGTACCCTTACTAAAGACAAAAAGGTTGCCAGCTACAACCACAAACACCAATACGATGCAGCCTAATTACAGTGTTGAAAGGTGAAAATAAAAGGTCTTAGAAACAATGAACTACATGATCACAAATACTGCTCACTATTTGAATCTATTTGGCTCTAGAGTTTAGATAGTAAGAGTATGAATAGCAAGGGATATCTGTATTTTCAAAAGACTAGGATGGAGTTATGATAAAAGAGAAAAAAATCTGTTAAAAATGAAACCAGTGGAAGGAAATGACAAATTCAGCAGAAAAGAAGGTGCTACAACTCCTAAGAACGAAGTCAAAGCACAGGTGGTAGCCTTTCAAGCCACCACACCGTCTCTATTTTCCAAATGGGTATTTTTACATACTGACCTTACGGCATTCACCTATTAATTCCAAAGTTTGGTGAATTCTTTTGGATTTTTCACATTTACTATCATGTCATCTGCGAGTAAATACAGTTCTGTTTCTTCTTTTGCCATCTTTTCACCATTTATTTCATTTTCTTGCCTTACTATACTGGTTAGCCCCTACACTAAAAAAAGTGATGAGAGTGGGCATCCTTTCTTGTTCCTGATCCCAAGAGGGAAAGCATTCAATATTTCACTATTCAGTATGTTAGCTGTAGAGGTTTTATGAACATAAACTTTATCAAATTAAGGAAGTTCCTATTCCTATTTTTTGCACTGTTTATTGTGACTAAGTAATAAATTTTACCATATGCTTTTCTACTGAAATAATCATAGGAGGTTCTTCCCACCCTTCTCCCCCCTATTCTGTTAATGTGGTGAATTAAGCTGATTTTCAAATGTTAACTCAATATTGCATTTCTGGAATAAATTCTACGTGGCCAGGATGCATTATCTTTTTTCTTATCACTGAGAATTTGCTAATATTTAGGATTTTTATGTGTACATTCATGAGCTATTGCTTATAATTTTCCTTTATTGTAATATACTTGTCAGGTTTGGTGTCAAAGATCTGTTGAATTCAAAAGGTGAGCTGAAAAGTATACGTTTTGTTATTAAAATGTACCTCACCACTACCTCTCACTTTCTAAGACAAAAGTCACTTTCTTAACAGGACAGAAGTTCTAATCCATTAACACCTCTTTATCTTATTGCCTATATAAAATATTACCAGCCATAACTACTATTAGTTCTTGTAAAGAAAAAGAAAAACAGATTTTTTTCATGGATAAGAATGGAGGGGGGGAAAGTATCTTGTAAAAATTATTAAAAAAGAACTTGGTTCCCAGAAAATTCAGCATAGCAAGTAATTTTATAGAAATCATATTTCTCCAATCCTGGTAATGATTCTGACTAGAGGGATCACTGCATTAAAAAAAAAAAAAAATCAAAAGTAGTCAACAACAGTTATAACTGTTATATTTAAAGTAAAATTACACAACAAATGCAAATTAAAAAATCAAAGGGTTACTTAGATGACTGCACTTTATAGTTACGGAAACTGAGAGAGTAAGATTTTTTCAGGATCATACCTAATGTCAGCTGCTAAATCAACAGCTGAAGTCTCAAAATGACTTGCAATGTTCCTTCAGTATACCACACAATTTCCCTTTTAAAAGTTCAATGGTGCATACGTTACATATCATAATGCAAAGAGACCAAGATATATATTTTTACCTTAAAAAAATGAGGGGTGGAGAGAAAGAAACTAGTGCTAAGCTGCTAAGGAACAGTAAACCCTGTATCACAAGTCTACTACACCTGAAACTGATAATGATACACAAACATTAAATATTCAAGTGATTAATCATTTTGCCATCTGAATCTTTAAGAAGGGTCTTAGGGAGATAATCTGGACAGTCTAAGTCTTTCTGTGGACTAATCAGGATGGTATGGACAGATGCCACCTTTATTCCTGATAAATAGCTCGATCTTGAGAGGTACTCAAACATGATTTCACTGATCACTCTTTCCAAATAATGCCTATTTAATAGCTACTGCAATGCCTTAAGATTTAGCAGTATCAATTAGGCTTTAAGATTCCTCTCTCAACCCTCTCACAAAAACGGACTTTTAGAATAAAGAAGAATCACTGAAGGGTTTTCTCAATGTTGTTCAGAGTAAGGGGAAAATTTTTACATTTATGTGCTTATTTGCTTTAAAAACGACAGAAGACACTGTATAGATACTAGTTTTGACTATTTCCCAGCCTTCAATTTGATGATGGGAAACATTCTTCTATCCTTCCTAAGATTTCTCTGAATCACTAGCCTCTAATGATTCTTCAGCAAAAACCCCTACAGAATGGGAAGAACCAAGAATAAGCAAAAACAAAATGCTATTCCATAAACAGGTTCACTGAAGATGACTGAAAGTTACACACCTGTAAATAACTGCTTTCCTTAAAAGATTCTTTACAGCATTTACAGTATTTTTTTCATAAATAGCCCACTACCATTAGTGATTTTTCAGTGGCAACTATATTAGTAAATGTATACTACCAATTCCAAATTTGTATCCCTTTTATCCTAAAGCTATATAAAACACAATAAAAAAACAATAAAAACAGAAGCAAACATACCAGAAAGTTTCTGTAAAAGCTGTAATTAGTACAGGTCAATTTCAGAGTCTAAATCTTGACATAAACAGATGCTAAGCATAAAGTTTTCAGACCTCTCCAAAACTGGTCAAAACTACACAAAGTGTAACAGACCTATTTTCTTTATTCCTTAGTTACTTATCATCAAGGAGGATAAACCCAATCAGAGTAAATATTTAGATACCACTAAATTCAGTAGCATAGACTAAGATATAGACAAATTCAGGGAAAAAAGGGAGGCATCATATAGAAAAATTTTGAAGATTTTACAGAATAGGGTAAAGAGATTTTCAATCTTTAAAAGAATAACTAGAATTCACTTAGAGGAAAATGCACTCCAGAAAAATCACCAGCAAAAAAAAGAAAAAGGCAGGAAAGGTTGAGAAACAATGAGCAGAAAAGGGCTTGCTAAGGTAGAAAGAAGGACTAACACGGAGGTATACGCCCCAAAAAACCGAGGTATGATGAGCTAGGAATGAAGCAGTTATTTAGCTGGGGAAACGAAAGTTCCTGTAAGAAGTTCACATTAAAATAAGTCTGGGAGTACAATGGTGGTAGTATAAACTACAGGAGGGGCATACAGCTAGGATACCACATCCAGAGACGGGGAAACTGAAGGTGGTGGAGAAAGAGAAGTGGATGACAAACACAAGCGAATGACTCTCAGGCTTTTAGACCGCACAACGTGGAAAATGGTGGTATAACTTTCAGAGGTTGCGGTGGGGAGGAGAAGTTAATTTATGTGGGAAATCGTCAATTTTTAAGCACATTATGCGTGAAGTAGTGCTGAGATGCCCAAGATGAAAATCTGAAACACAGAATGAGATTCAGATTCAAATTTCTAGAATTGCCTTAGTTTAACGTGGTAAATAAGGAAACGAATATACTGAAGAACCAGTGGAGAGAGGTTAGCCATCTCTCACGGGATGCTCCATGTAACACACGGAGTCAACTTCTTACATCATCTTAATAATGGAAAGAGCCATGGATGTGAAACAGAGGAGACCACATTCCAGTCCGGACTCAGTAATTCCTAGTGCATCCGTTTGGGCCTTACCTTCCTTTTAAGGTGAGGACACAGCAACGAGAAAAATTATCTAATTCTATTCTGTGATTCCATATACCTCAAATAAAACTAAAGACCAGAATATTCACTCATACCTAAATAGAAAAAAATAAATAACACATCTACATAGAACTATAAGATAGGTCCATGAATGGTCTTATCAGTATTTACCCAATCATTTAAAAAAGGAAATGACAAATGACAATTGTCAGGCTATGTACAATAGCTGTTAGTAATAAATAAAAAATATACATTTACATCATCCTTTCCAATTAAAAAATGCTTTTAAATGAATCATTTTATTTAATCCTCACAAAACCCTGTGAGTAACACAAATTTATAATCATCATTTCACCAATGAGGAAAAAGAATCAGAAAGGTTAAGAGCACTGCCCAATATCATGCGGTTAGTAAGTGAAGAGCCAGAACTCAAACTCAGCTAAAATTCCTAATTTGTGGCCTTTTCCATTAGTCTGCCAGAGTTTTCAAGTTAAAATACACAATATCTCTAAAGAAAATATAGTAAATAAAAAGAGAAAATGAAAAGAAGGAAGCACATGGAAACACAGTGAGAGGCAAATATTAAAATGCTGATGCAAAAAGTAAAAAAAGGTAGGCAAATATTTTTCTTTTTCAGCACATGGAAAGCAAAAAGGTAGGAATAAGAGATACAGATACTATTAAGAAGCAAGAGTTTAGAACTATGCAAAAAATTAAAAAATTAAGATGCCACCTGAAAACATTTATGAAGCCAAGACAAACACATCATGCTATTATTCTTCTTACCTTTTCAGTTGCTGAAACAGATGGCTTTGATACAAAACCCAACCTGTCCTTCACAGATAACTTAGTTACATTCTAAAAAAATTAAAATGGACATATTCAGTGTTTCCCCAAACATACAGGTCTGTTGGGATTTTGAACATTCTGATTTTACTAATATATACTGACTCGTTAAGTATACTGATGTTAATCACACAAACTTTGGCCTTTTTCAAAGACAGAGACAGAAAGAAAATGTGTGTGGAAAAACAAACAGTATGCAGTATTAATCATAAAAAATTATGATGTAAAGTAAGGTTTGAACCAGGTATTTATTAAAGTCCCCTCCACTGATACAGAATCATAAATTCTTAGAATTCTATGTTAACAAGTAGAAAGTGTGAACATTATAAATATCAGATTTGAGTAATTAAAATATGTGCCTGCTTCTTGAGTTTAAAAATAAGTCATTCTTTCCTAAAGTATGCTTTTATAGCCAAATACACTGTATCTGGTGATGATCTGAGATAACAGGATGGCAAACTATTATTATTATTGGGATTTTCTTAGTAACTAAGAATTTATCAATTTCTATTCTGCATGTTTTCACAGAATCTCATTATCTTACTCTTCGGGAATTACCTAGGAAGACTATTTTAATAAACTAGTATCCTAACTACATCCTAATGCTACTTTAAACAGCAAATGCTGAAACATCTAGAGACAAAAGAAAGCTAAGTTTCAGAGACTGAGGGTACAGAAACAAGAACTGCCACTCAAGTGTAGAAGGCAGTGGGAAGGGAATGACATGTGGAGAAGAGAATCTGAAAGTCAGGAATAAGTGATAGAAAGTTCTGAGAGCTGCATAAGTAACTTGAAACAGAATTATCAAGCACGCTAAAACCTGATGGCTTACGCCTTCCCTTCCCAAAAGCTTTTGGTGCAATTTACTGTATCATTTTCTCAGGAACAGAATTCTAGTTAAGTAAAAGATGATGGGAAAAATAAGATTTAGTGTACTGAATTTCATTTTTCAGGCAGTTTTGCTTGAAAATAACTCTTCCACAAAGTGAAAGGGAACTCAAGTATTAACTAGAGAGAAGAATTTAAAATTCAAATACTACAGGAAAAGTAGAATGTGAAAATCTTATGCTAATGGTAAAAAGAAAATTTACAGGTGGAGTTCATATATGTATAGACTGTGATATTTCTGTATAAAATATATACAATTAACTATAATTCAAATCACACGGGAAACTAATTTGCTGCGAACCTGTTACAGGACAGACACAATGGTAAGACGTTTCATTTACCTGAGGAAGGTCTGAACTGGCACTCTGGGCTTCTGCTGGTTCAATAGTATTTGAAGGTACTGGACCCAACCGCTCTTTGACCGACTGCTTCACAACAGGCAAAATGGGCTGCTGGACTAAGGGCTGCATTACCTCAGAAAAAGAAAAATATGTTAAACAAGAGGATTAGTTCATGAACATGTCAAGTAACTTCTGTTGTCATTAAATTGCCCATGCAGACAGTTCAAAAGCGCAGCTTATAATCAAAACCTGTCTTCCAAATTCCTTCGCACATATATACAGATGTTTTTCTTTGCATAAATTAACTTATTTATAAAGTAAATAATGAACAGGAGAAAATTCAATCAAGAAACAAACTGCTATAAAACCTTCCTACAAGCAACTGATCTAACATTACTTAGTGACAGGCTCAGTGACTGAAAAAGAGAAAGAGGGAAGGAGGGAAGGCGAGAGGAAGGGAAGGATTTCCAAGATGGACACACGGTCTGAGTTTCTGGAGTATGTACAGCTACCATATACTGAGTGTCTCCTATCTACCAGGGATTTTTCTATATCCTTTACATCTCATCATCCTATAATTATCTAAACTATGGATTAACTTCACAATAAAATGAGAGAACAGGTTACAGACATTAAGTAAGTTCCTGCAGTCTTTATAGTTAACAGAGGTAGAGCCAGAATCTGAACTCAAGTCTACCTGACTGCAGTACTTCTGCTCTTAAACACTATGCTAACAGCTTTCTAAGAAAAGCACCGAATTTCACACAAATCTCTCTCTTACCTTCGGAGAAGTAGTTTGTAACTGCTGGGTACTTCCTTCTCTGTGCCAATAAACCTTAATAAAGCGATTGTTCAGTACTGCTTCTGTACTTGATATAGCTTTCTTTGCTTCTTCATATGTTGCAAATTGGATAAGGGCGCCTTCAGGATCACCATTATAAGCAACCTAAGATTTAAAATATTAAGAGTGAATTCCAAAAGATTTAAAATATTAAGAGTGAATTCCAAAAGAATCCACTGCTTCATCCAGTAAAATTCCTCAAGAGATGAAATTCTGATCCTTCCAGGTAATATTCTATCTTTATTCTTTCTTATATCTAGATTATTTATCATACTTTACTTTCCCTCCTGAAGAAATGTTAACCAAGGACTATACA
>NW_024423344.1:51984101-52018447 GCF_017311325.1 Ursus maritimus
AGGTTTGAACCAGGTATTTATTAAAGTCCCCTCCACTGATACAGAATCATAAATTCTTAGAATTCTATGTTAACAAGTAGAAAGTGTGAACATTATAAATATCAGATTTGAGTAATTAAAATATGTGCCTGCTTCTTGAGTTTAAAAATAAGTCATTCTTTCCTAAAGTATGCTTTTATAGCCAAATACACTGTATCTGGTGATGATCTGAGATAACAGGATGGCAAACTATTATTATTATTGGGATTTTCTTAGTAACTAAGAATTTATCAATTTCTATTCTGCATGTTTTCACAGAATCTCATTATCTTACTCTTCGGGAATTACCTAGGAAGACTATTTTAATAAACTAGTATCCTAACTACATCCTAATGCTACTTTAAACAGCAAATGCTGAAACATCTAGAGACAAAAGAAAGCTAAGTTTCAGAGACTGAGGGTACAGAAACAAGAACTGCCACTCAAGTGTAGAAGGCAGTGGGAAGGGAATGACATGTGGAGAAGAGAATCTGAAAGTCAGGAATAAGTGATAGAAAGTTCTGAGAGCTGCATAAGTAACTTGAAACAGAATTATCAAGCACGCTAAAACCTGATGGCTTACGCCTTCCCTTCCCAAAAGCTTTTGGTGCAATTTACTGTATCATTTTCTCAGGAACAGAATTCTAGTTAAGTAAAAGATGATGGGAAAAATAAGATTTAGTGTACTGAATTTCATTTTTCAGGCAGTTTTGCTTGAAAATAACTCTTCCACAAAGTGAAAGGGAACTCAAGTATTAACTAGAGAGAAGAATTTAAAATTCAAATACTACAGGAAAAGTAGAATGTGAAAATCTTATGCTAATGGTAAAAAGAAAATTTACAGGTGGAGTTCATATATGTATAGACTGTGATATTTCTGTATAAAATATATACAATTAACTATAATTCAAATCACACGGGAAACTAATTTGCTGCGAACCTGTTACAGGACAGACACAATGGTAAGACGTTTCATTTACCTGAGGAAGGTCTGAACTGGCACTCTGGGCTTCTGCTGGTTCAATAGTATTTGAAGGTACTGGACCCAACCGCTCTTTGACCGACTGCTTCACAACAGGCAAAATGGGCTGCTGGACTAAGGGCTGCATTACCTCAGAAAAAGAAAAATATGTTAAACAAGAGGATTAGTTCATGAACATGTCAAGTAACTTCTGTTGTCATTAAATTGCCCATGCAGACAGTTCAAAAGCGCAGCTTATAATCAAAACCTGTCTTCCAAATTCCTTCGCACATATATACAGATGTTTTTCTTTGCATAAATTAACTTATTTATAAAGTAAATAATGAACAGGAGAAAATTCAATCAAGAAACAAACTGCTATAAAACCTTCCTACAAGCAACTGATCTAACATTACTTAGTGACAGGCTCAGTGACTGAAAAAGAGAAAGAGGGAAGGAGGGAAGGCGAGAGGAAGGGAAGGATTTCCAAGATGGACACACGGTCTGAGTTTCTGGAGTATGTACAGCTACCATATACTGAGTGTCTCCTATCTACCAGGGATTTTTCTATATCCTTTACATCTCATCATCCTATAATTATCTAAACTATGGATTAACTTCACAATAAAATGAGAGAACAGGTTACAGACATTAAGTAAGTTCCTGCAGTCTTTATAGTTAACAGAGGTAGAGCCAGAATCTGAACTCAAGTCTACCTGACTGCAGTACTTCTGCTCTTAAACACTATGCTAACAGCTTTCTAAGAAAAGCACCGAATTTCACACAAATCTCTCTCTTACCTTCGGAGAAGTAGTTTGTAACTGCTGGGTACTTCCTTCTCTGTGCCAATAAACCTTAATAAAGCGATTGTTCAGTACTGCTTCTGTACTTGATATAGCTTTCTTTGCTTCTTCATATGTTGCAAATTGGATAAGGGCGCCTTCAGGATCACCATTATAAGCAACCTAAGATTTAAAATATTAAGAGTGAATTCCAAAAGATTTAAAATATTAAGAGTGAATTCCAAAAGAATCCACTGCTTCATCCAGTAAAATTCCTCAAGAGATGAAATTCTGATCCTTCCAGGTAATATTCTATCTTTATTCTTTCTTATATCTAGATTATTTATCATACTTTACTTTCCCTCCTGAAGAAATGTTAACCAAGGACTATACAAAATGCAAACTGAAACAACAGTGAGATACCATGTTTTGCTCCTCTGTATTGAAAATTTTCCTAAATTAATTTTACCAAGGCAGTTAACCTGTATGAGGAAAAGAATATTCTGAAAACTTTGTGTCTACATCTAAATGTGGTAAATAAAACTGAATTGCTGCAAAAAAGATACTCTGAGATCTTCAAGATTAGTTAACTATGGGGTAATATGTATACCATGGGCCCACATATTTTTTTTTAAAGATTTTATTTGAGAGAGAGAGCAAGTGAGAGAGAGCACGAGCGTGGGGAGGGGCAGAGGGAGAGAGAGAGAAGAGAAGCGGACTCCCTGACAAGCAGGGAGCCCAATGTGGGGCTCCATCCCAGGCTGGGATCATGACCTGAGCCAAAGACAGACGCTTAACTGACTGAGCCACCCAGGTGCCCCAATTATTTAATATATTTCTTGCATGTGCTAATTGATTGATAAGTAGATAGACACCGAAATACAAAAAAACTAAATTAATACATGATGTATTTTTAACAATAATAGGATTATGGGGATATATAGGGAAAGGAATGAGAAGGACATGAAGAGTTGAAAGGGAAACATTTCCTTAAATTCTATATAAACTTCTATTGCCCCACACCAAGCAAGCATGCAATTTTTTCATGTTCTTTTTATATTATTTTTTAAATGTCAAGAAAGCAAAATTTTCCAAATAATCAACTCAGCTGTACTCTCTTAAACTTATTTTTATCAGGTTATGGGAAATAATTATTTTAGTTGAAAAGAACATCATACAAACTGGAAAAAAATCCCAACATTATTTCAACATTTTCAACATATCATATAATGTAAACTCAGTCCTAAATAACTTCACAAATTACATATACCCAAGCCAAGGTTTAATTTTAGGTGAAGTCATATACAAATTATACTGATATTTAATCCTTAAGGATGTTCAAAAGTGATATAGGAAAAAGTAAATGTTTAAACTAATTAAGGATTACGTGGTATTTGGGCCCCGAAAATATCTGTTACGTGCTTCTCACTACACAGGCAGCAAAAAAAACCTGACTAAAAGCATTCTGCTGTAAAGCTTCAGAGAAACTGAGGAAGTGAACACTATTGAAGACTAGATTTTCCTACTCTTATTATTTAAAGTCTGCTATAATTTTATAATAACTTTTTTTTTTTTAAAGATTTTATTTATTTATTTGACAGAGATAGAGACAGCCAGCGAGAGAGGGAACACAAGCAGGGGGAGTGGGAGAGGAAGAAGCAGGCTCATAGTGGAGGAGCCTGATGTGGGGCTCGATCCCGTAACGCCGGGATCACGCCCTGAGCCGAAGGCAGACGCTTAACCACTGTGCCACCAAGGCGCCCCTATAATAACTTCTATTAGGTAGAAAGTATATAATAATATGATCAATCAAAATTCCTGCCTTCTGAAAGCAAAAAACTTAAAATCACACATTGTTTCAAAAAGTTTCATTTCATTCCAATTTTCCAAATTTTGAATGTCACCAAAATTTTCCATATTCCTTTATAAAAGTATTTAAACTCCCTCCCTAAATAATTAAGCAAAGACAAAAGAATTACTTCATAGCTCTTACCTGTAAGTTAACCAAGGTTCCAAATCGACTAAAATGTTCATTAAGTTTGCTGATATTATTTAATTCTGGAGGAACTTTTCTAAGTTCAAGTTTAGTATTTTCATTTCCAAACTGAACCTTCTTCTGGAAGCCTGGGCTGTTTGTTCTATTAAAATTTGGCCTGTAACAAAAATCAAGTCGATTAATACATTTATTTATAAATCCTGACCCCTATCAAGTACAAATTAATGAAGTTCTACAATTTAAGTTCAATCGTTTTTTCAAAACTGAAATTTCTGGTTGATAAAGAAAATTTAAACTTTCTTCCAAAAACCGAAATTTCCAAATTAGTACTGTATATATCTTTCATAGAAGCTAACTGAGAAGGGTTCTTCTCTGCCATTTATTGCATTCTACTTCAAACCCATGCCTACTTAGGCAGGAAAGGTCCAGTGCTCTTTCAGTAAATTTGCATATACAATTTTTGTTGCACTTCTACAAAAGCAAGCTCACTGAAATGTATCCTATTCTAAAACGCTGATTAAAAACAAGGTATAACTGTCTCAACCACTTTCCAACTTAAAAAAAAAGTCAAAACTGTAAACCATACATTTGGCACTTGAAAAAGGACAAAACTGTGGCCCAGAGAGGTTATACCGCTTGCCTTAATCACAGAATTACAGGCACAGCCAGAACTAGATATTATCCATTATTAAATGATGTTAAAGCTCTGAAAGTGTGATCCTCTTTCTCTCCTTTAACTTGCAAGCTTATAAGACAATCATCACACGCACTCCAGCATTGATTCCTTCCCTCTTTCTCTGAAGCCTTTCCCTAGACAACTTTAATGTCTATCCAGCCTCCCCTGCTCCCCAAAAGATCACTTTTCAGCTCTTAATAGGACTTGCCCACAGGCTAAAGCCTCCTCCCAAACCTGATCCAACTTCCTTCCCTAAGAGTGGGCTCATGAATATCCTTCCTATAGGTAGTTTTCAATGACATCTCTAAGTTAAGCGGTGTTTTTTTTGGATGTGGGGAAAGGCAGAAAAAGGAAAAACTGTGTCCTTGTCTTCCACACCATTTCTATATGAAAATGACTTCCAAGTATCAATTAACTTCCAAATTAGAAATCAATGTACACTATAGTATGAGACTGCCTATAGAATTATAAAAAGCTCATTTTGAAAGACAATACTATACTGCCAAATAATATTCCAGTATCCTAAAAATCACTGTACAATGAAATTCCTCAATTTTCCCTGCCAGCTTACTTATCAAACCAGGTCTTCTTTGTAGGAGCTCCAGGCTCCCCGGAACCAATGGTTCTTTTCCTCGATTCTGAATCCACTACTATCCTCATACTGCTTTTATTAGGAGGCTTTTCTATTTGAAAAGAAAAGAGAGCACAGATTAATATTTTCTGTTTACCACAGCTACTTCCTTAAATGCATACTGAAAACAAAATTGTCTTTTTGTACAAATATATATTTTTAGAAGAAATAGAAATAAATGTATATTCAAATATAATACTCTAAGGGATTTTAACTTAGTCTGAATTAATTTCATACCTAACTAAAGAAAACTCAGTAATTCTTACATGGCAAATTACAATAGGACTCTGCAGGCCACCTCTTTTTGGGACGGGAGGGGGAGGGAGGGGGGGAGGGGGAGTGTAAAATCCAAGCCACTGTTTCCATTTGCCATCACCCTCTCCATAAATAAATAAAGCATCTTGAGGCTTTGAGTTCATAGTTTTGAAACCAAAAGCACAATCTAAATTTAACGTTTATTCAAATTTAAATTTATTCAAAATTTAACATTATCCCAATGACCTTTAAGAATTGGTAACTTTAAGAAAAAAGAATTGATAAGAGTTGTGATTGAAGTAAGGTGCCTATTTAAATATTAAAAACAGTAACACAAAGCATATTTGATTTAAAAAGGTATTCAAGATTGAAATGCAGTGCAAAAGAGCTATATATATATCTGCTACTTTCAACACTTTACATTTACTTAGTTGGAATGTGACAAACATAGGTACATTTAACCTGCTATTCCGGAACAACACTAAAGCTTACAACATGCAAACCTTAATCCACATAGAAAAATATAATTTTAAAATCCTTTTTAAATTTGGGTAAGTTGACTGCATACATTCTATTCAGTATTTCTTTTTTTTTTTTTTTTAAAGATTTTATTTATTTATTTGAGAGAGAGAGACAGCCAGCGAGAGAGGGAACACAAGCAGGGGGAAGTGGGAGAAAAGGCAGCAGGCTCCTAGCGGAGAAGCCCGATGTGGGGCTCGATCCCAGAACGCAGGGATCACGCCCTGAGCCGAAGGCAGACGCTCAACGACTGCGCCACCCAGGCGCCCCCTATTCTTAATATTTCTAAACACATAACTAACCAAAATAACTTAAGTTCTTTCAGCACAACCTCTCTCATGGGTGGCTACGACTCTGATCTCCACACTGGAGATCGCATCAATCCCCCCTACCACACATAAACTCTAAGAGTCAGTCCTCAATTTCTAACTAGTCAGTTTTCTTTGGCTATCTAGTTCTGGAAATCCTCCAAGTTTCTCAAAACTCGTTAGAGTACATACAAAGTACAAATTATCTTCATATCAAATGTACTTTTTAAATCTAAAGCATTTCCATTAATGAAACTACTATTTGATTTCTGAGTCTGCCCACATCCCTTCAATTCATCTTGCATATATTTCCTCTCATTTCTGAGACAACCTTGGTACAAACTTGCATTACTTTCACCTAGTCTACTGTACTAACTGGATTTCTGCTTCTGGATTCTCCTTCCAGCAACTCGCCCTATATAAAGAACTAGCAAAATCAGTGCCACAGAACTCTGCTGCTTTCCTTCATCTTCAACCTCTTCCTCTAAACTGCCACTTCCCATCAACACTTAAGCAAGCTCAAATCACCCCATTTTTAAATGAAACCTCATAAAACTACTTCCCTTCCAGCTACCGCCTTCCCTCTCTCCCCATCCTTACAGCTATTTCCTAAGAGATATCTACACTTGCTAACTTGCTTCCCTACCACCCATTCACAAATCCTACAAAAACTGGCAGCTGCTCTCATTACTGCACTTAACTTGTTCATCCTAAATTTGCTGATGTCCTAACTTGTTACTTAAGCTTATAAATACATCCCAGTGCTTCTCTTACTTGACCTCTTGATCATTAAATACTGTTGATCACCCTCCTCTCCTATCGTCTCTTGATTTTCAGGACTCCTCACTCCCTGTTTTGGTCTGTGCCTTTTTTACTTCATTTTCTCAGTGCCCTATGTAAGCTCCCCCTTCTCTGCCCACTGCTTCAAATACTGGCATTCTCTAAGTTACTTACTTGGACTTTCCAATCTCACTCTACACAACCGCCTTAAGACATCTTATCACCATGGCTTCATTCATCATTTTTAGTGATTCTCAAAGGGAAGGAGAGTATATCAGACATACATGAGAAGGGCTTTCAAAACCTGTGTCAGTCAGGTTTGCAGATTTGGGTATGCCTCATTCCATCTCCCTGTACCTCCCACAATTACTAATGGCACAAAAGAAAAGATTAAGAACCACTGTTCTACATGCTCATGATTAAAAATCTGTATTTTTTAAACCATCTGTCTCTTATAGACCTGACACCCAGATCCTTCTCCGACTGGACATTTCTCTTCAAATGCCCCAGGACACAACAAATTAAACACTTCCAAAACTAAATGTATTTTCCTATCAATCTGCTCTTTCTCTCAATGAATGATATTATCAGCTGCCCAATTATCCAGAGCAGAAACCTGGTGTCTTTAATTTCATCCTCTCCATTTCACCCATTCTAAGTCCCACAATCCAATAATGTCACCAATACTTTCCACTATATTTAAATCTTTCATTTCCCACTGTTAGTATCATACTCCAGCTACTATACTATCATCTCTTTTTCTAGAATTCTTCAAATGCCCTTAACTGGTCTTTTACCTCTCTCCACATGTCTCCATCTGTTCCAGTCATAAAGCTCTTTCAGTTTCTCAAAAGTATTATGGAGTGTAGTGCTTTATCTACCCCTCTCTCTGGCTAACTCTGACATGCTATGTTTCCACGGCAGATCAGGTAGATACACCCAGTATCTAACACTGGTGATGTTCGCAGTGCAAGCTGGCAGTTTCTTTGCCCAGTGGTATCTTCACAGGAACAGTTCTGCAACAGGATTTATGGCCTTACTCCTGTCTCCCAAGCCTGGTTCACTGGCTTTCTTGAAGTTTTTGAGCTATCGAATATCCTTTTTTACTTTAATATGTTCTTTATCTATCTGAAGGTTCACTAAGAAAGGCAGTGAAATATTTTTCCCCCAGTCATTGTGATGTGTTTGCTCCAACTTACCTATATTCTCTCACTCAGATTCTCTTCCACTGTTATTTATTTATGGAGTGTTAAAAACAAAAGCAAGTTCTTCTTGGTATACAATTAGCAAACGTGTGTATTAGTTATATATACTGAGTTTCCCCCCCTGCAACAGCTTTTTAATAAATTGTTTTTATGCTTAAAATTTTTAGCACTGGTTTTGCTGACAGCAAATGGAAAACCACTTAAGCCCTTATTCTTACCTATATCCAGTCAAGGAACATCAAATTCTCTACCTCCTTAGATATCTGGAAAGAACAATTCTCAGAGTCTTTCAGTCACTTTTATTAGTAATTCTAAGGTATCAATGGGCCTCAATTTTTTCATTTGTTTAATGATGATGACGACTCATGAAGTTTGAAGTATGAAACATAACAATATAATTATCACAAAATAGTCTAAGACATTTAAATTAAGGCCATCAACTATGGACTATAAGAAATGTACACTAATTATATAATAAATAATATTAAAAGCTTTTATGTATCTGTCACCAACCAGGACAATAAATTTCAAACCAAATGGGCACAAGATTGGGCAAAAGATGGAAACATTTTGGGGGGAGGAAGAATGAAAAAAAGGGAGGAAATAGAAGTATAGGTACTAAATGGGTTGCTAAATCAGTTCTGTGGTACATAAAAACAATGTTATCAGTGGAAAATATATTCTTAAACCAGGTCACAAAATACTATGTGATGTATATGAAGAACAGTACTAAAATAATCACTGCTTACAATGATTCTATAGGAAAAGGCATTCAAATTTCTAACTACACATACTATTACTGTCTCAATAGGGCCACTTCCCGTAACTTGTATTACACACATGTGGAGCTGAAATTACCATAACTGCAACTTCTACATGGTAAGATTTATATGCAAGGAGTATGATCCCTCTTCCTTTTCTTGATCACTAACAAAAAAGGTTGCCTGGCATTGGAATGAGTCTAATAAATACTGGTCTGCAGTAGCATGTATTTTTGCCACTCCTAAGCAGCAAGGTAAGAAATGACTTCATGTGGGAGGTTCCCGTAAAAGCAAAGAGTATTGGTATGATGAAAAGAAAGGTGCTAAGTAGTGACCCAAAGAAGAAAGGCGTTTTCTCTGAACTAGTCAGGAGACACTTGGGAGATGAAGAGCCACCATCTTAAGTGGCTTATAATTTTCATTTATAAAAAATCTTATATCCCTTACATGAAACTCCTAAAAAATATTTTTATTATTAATGATAGCTATTTGAATTCCTCAATGAGAATTTAAAAGGTGTGAAGGAGGGGCGCCTGGGTAGCTCAGTCGTTAGGCGTCTCCCTTCGGCTCAGGGCATGATCCCGGCGTTATGGGATCGGGCCCCACATCAGGCTCCTCCGCTATGAGCCTGCTTCTTCCTCTCCCACTCCCCCTGCTTGTGTTCCCTCTCTCGCTGGCTGTCTCCATCTCTGTCAAATAAATAAATAAAATCTTTAAAAAAAAAAAAAGAAAGAAAAAAGTGTGAGGAAAAGGTGGCATCCACATGAAATGCTTTCCTGTAAAATCAAAGATGATATAAATTAAATTGGGTATAAATTATAATGTTCCTCACACCTCTGTAAGTCCTCTGAACACTCAAGTTAGATGCAAAATTTGATAGTTTCGTTGAATAAAAAAATACAAAGTATAAGTAATCACAAGCTTATTAAACCACATTAAGTACTATTATTTAACAAGTTGGACTTTTATTCACGATTGATGAGACATGACTTTTTCCCCCCCTAGGAAAAAAAGACAACAAAGCAAAACTACAAAGAAAGTGGGATTTAAAAGTTAGTTGAAGTAGTTAGGGAAAAAAATATATTTTATTGGCCTACATATATTTCCCATTTTGGATGACAATCCCTCACTTCCTGGTATCTGTAGCCAATCTCCCTCTTTCAAATTACTGTGAGCTCTCGCCCCTCCTCTAAACCTTCATTATCAGTTTGCATCTCCTGTAGAGCAGTTTTGCTGCCCCAGCTTGTGACTTTATCATCTAAACTTTTATCTTCTTCTCTCATTTAGAAATTTTATCAAAGTCTGTGTCCTCTAAAAAAAATTTAAAAACTAATAAATCACTTCCTAAAACATAATTCCTTTTGATTAAAGTATTATAAGCAAACCAATATCAAATTCTTATATGTAAAATACGTACCAAGCACAAGTTTTTGAAAGTTTGTAAAACTAATTTCATTATCCAATCTACAAAAAAAAAAATCTATCTTCAGGAATTAAAGCATTACTCAATCTGAGGACCCCGAGATCATCACCCCAGCCAAAGGCAGATGCTTAACCGACTGAGCCACCCAGGCACCCCTAAAGCATTACTTTCAAGAGTTTAAATGAACCAATTAAGACTGCAAATGACAGGGGTGCCTAAGTGGCACAGTTAAACATCTGACTCTTCATTTCTCTTGACCAGGCTCAGGTCATGATTACAGGGTCATGAGATCAAGCCCGATTCTCTCTCCCTCTGCACCTTCCCCCCAAAATAAGTAAATCTTAAAAAAAAAAAAAAAAAAAAAAGACTGCAAATGATACAAAATACCCCAAAAAAGCTACCTTAGAAAATATGTACTTTCAGGGTGCCTGGGTGGCTCAGTCGGTGAAGCATCTGCCTTCAGCTCAGGTCATGATCCCAGGGTCCTGGGATTGAGCCCCAAGTCAGGCTCCCTGCTCAGCGGGGAATCTGCTTCTCCCTCTCCTCCCAACCCCACCCCCGGCTTGTGCGCACGCTCATTCTCTCACTCTCTCAAATAAACAAATAAATAAAGTCTTAAGAAAATAAAAAAAAAAGATTTATTCTCCTTTAAAAAAAAAAAAAGAAAATATGTACTTTAAGGAATTTCTTTCCCCTTGGGTGATAGAATAAATGGTCAACAGTAACACAAATAGATAACCACGCATTATTACCTTTTCTCTTAAGAGAGACCAAAGGATCAGAGGAATAAACTTAATCACCGCCCCTTACTCAACCCCAACAAATGCAGGTCCATATTCTTTCTAAAATAAATGTAGGTCCATATTCTTTATAAATGTTTTGCCACTCTTGATATGAAAGTAAGAAGAAAAGATTAATCATAGTACCTCTGGGTGGCAAATCCATATCCCCTGATGTTAGTCCTATCAAGTTAGGCCTTTGTGCGTGCACTCTGTGTCTATACATAGGTCTGGAAGTATTTGTTATGCTTGGGGCTTCGGGATTGTAGCCATCTGTGTCATATGTATCTGGTAATACAAAAACTGTAATTAAAAAACAATTATAAAACGCCACTTGGTAATTTTTTATATTGATAATAGAAAAAATAAATTATATAACATTACTAATATAGAGCTAACATACTATAAGAAAATTTAGTTTTCTAAAAATATAAAAAGTTAAATAGAAAATGTAACTTAGTCTTTTAAAAATCATAAATGAGGACTTACATTTAACATACATTCACCATGTCTACATTTTATATGATTTTAGTGAGAAAAAATAAACCTAACAGAGCTAGTCACTCTCTAGACATTTTTAAATTCCTTATCTAAAACTCTGCTCTAAAACGTCACTACATTATGAATATAAAGAGGGGCAAAACTGCACCTGCAGTAAAAAGAGAGGGTGGAGCAGGAGGAGGCTGGTGATGAATGCCAGTTGTTACTACAGTAGGAACAGAACTGGTTGCAGAGTTTGGGGGAGCATCCATGCCAGATGGCTGCAAAGGAGGAAGTGGAGGTGGTGGTCCTGTCAAAACCAAAGAATAAGAAATATCATCTGAAAGCAAACAAATAAAATAAGTTATTGTATATCCAAACATGATATTCTCATTTATCAGCAAAATTATAATATCTATAAACTCCAAGTTCTTACAATTATATTAGTTTTCTAGGGTAAAATACCCTTTACCATATTCCAAAACAGGTGCATCTAAAGCTATAAAGGACTACTGAGAGCTGGGATTCATCAGGGATATGCTAAGTCAGGGGCACTCCAAACCATAGTAAATCATAGGTTTGGCAAAGCATGTAAAGTGGGGGTATATTCTAAATAAGGGTATCGTGCCCTTGGTTTCTAGCAGGCATCTTTAGGATTATTTCAGGTATTTTTAACAAAAGCAAGCATCAAACTAATAACTTTTAAAAAGGCTATGAATGGACAGATAATAGGTACTGGCAAAAAAATATATTTACTTACCTGTGACAGGTGGTAGGCTGGGTGGTAATGGGCCTGGTGGTGGCACTGGGGGTCTCAAATTCACAGGTGGAGGTGTAAGAATTGGTGGTGGTGGGGGAAGTCCAGGAGGAGGTGGTCCTTCAACAACTGGCGGCTGTGCTGGAAAAGGCAGCATGCCAGGAAGATTCACATCTTCTACAACTACAGGGTCACTTCCGTGGTCAAAAGGACACATGTCTCCTCTCATACAGAAACCCTTTTCTGTAAGGAAGAATAATTAGAAATATGGAAAGTGTCAGATATATAAATTTTCGATAAGTTAACAAAGATAAGATATTTAAAAATAAGAATATTTTTAATACTGGGCAAGTTTAACTAACCGTAACACAAGAGCTAATTTCCAATAACATAAAAGAATTATGAAGTAAATATAGCTAACATAACATTAAAAAAGTATATCCACAAATTAAAATGAGTATACCTAGCCAACAAGAGGATAAAAAACTTTTACATACTTTCTGTCATTAGAAGCATTTCTTTTATTTATTTTTCATTTCCTTTATTTAAATCTCACTTAAAACTTTGAGAATATTACAACTATAACTTTAATACAATTAACAAAATTTACAGGAAAACTTTGAGAGTCTTCATTTCTAATTCTTATAGGTGATATTCACATTTCTAGGTTCTAATTACATGCCAATAACCATTTATTTCTAAAGAAATGAATTTTGTCAAGAATGTTTCAGTAGCAGATTCCCAGATAAACAACTCAGTAGATACTACTCTTGTTTGGTAAACTCCAAAAATATATTAAGACTTATGTGTAAACAAGCACCATCTTTAAATGGATTTACAGTAGTCAGTAGTGATTAATGAAGGTTTAAATAACACTGAGGAATTCAAAAAGTGCCTAAGACTAACTTACCACCATTAACTGGGCTGTCTGTGAATAACTGTGCAACCTAAACTTACAGAATTTAGACAACTGGAAATACTAATTCAGTACTTCATGGAAAGAATAAAAGACTTACCATCATAGTCTCTACACCGTTTCTTTGGCATTGGTGGTCTTACGTAGGAGTTATGGTCCACTTGGTCTTCATGAAATTCAGACCAACTTTCGGTAGTGTTATTACCATGATGAGTAGGAGCAATTACTGTAATAGTGCTGCTCAAAGTAGGTACAGGGTAGTGACTAGATGAAATACTAGGTACCGAAGAGACTGGAGTATAATTGTTTTCAAGTGGATCTGTTCTATCCAGGTCGTATTTAGGTTTTACTAGATCCCTTTCTGCAATAAAATATAAATAACTTACAGAACTATACTCTATAAAAAAAAGTCTCAAAACTACAAAATAGTGGTATTTTTGCTAAACACAGAGAAAATGTTCAAATTTTCTTTTGAACAAGCCTCCTTTTCTTTTAAAAACTACTAAATGAATACACAATGTTCCAAGATAAGCCATTTCTTTTCAATATGACCTTAACTATAAAATCACACAAAATTTGCTGTACTTAATGAGCTGTTTTTTCTTGGAGTGCTGTTTACAGAAGAGATTTTTTATTTTCTTCAGTGCAATCTTAGTATGCATAACTTCAGCCCACAAAACAAAACATACAATAAAAAGTATGGTTATTTTTTCTGTGATGAACATTTAATTGTAATCCACCTAAAGAGCCTAGCATGGCTTTTGAAATAAATAGTATACACTATTAATAGTATTAACAGTGAAAACTATTTATTGAAGATGGAAATAGATGAGCCAAAAGGAAGGAAAAGGAGTTCATATTAAACATGAACAAAACCATTAACTGGGTTGTGTATGGTCCCAAGGAGAGAGAAAAGGTATTAAGGAGATTAGTTAAGTGAAGCAACGTGCAGAAAGGCCTAGTATACCTAGATCACAGGGAGGGAAAATTCTAAGAAAAGAGGAACAGGGAAGTATAAAGCTTATACACAAAGGCCATACATATTATTTCCCAAAGACTAAAGGTACAATAAAGGCTGGAAGAGTAGCAAAAATCTAAGCTTGAGTAAAGGTGTTTTACTTGAAAGTGTTTTAGTTGTTTTACTGCCTATGGTATCTTCCTTTCAATAACACACACTGGAAAAAAAATTATACATGTTGGAAATGACATGCTCTTGCAAATATGCTCATCTGAAATGAGAATTTTAACTGTTTTCCCAATTTTAAAATATAACTCTTATATAATAAACTGAACATATTTATACAATTTAATGAATTTTATCTATGTATATACATGCGAAACCAATCATAACCAAAGTAATGTACATAGATACATACTCATCACCCCCCAAAATATCCTTGCATTCCTTGGTAATTCTCTGCCCTTTATTCCATCCCAGGTGACCACTGATTTGTTTTCTGTCACCATAGAAATAGTTTGCATTTTCTAAAATTTTATATACATGTATATTCTTTTTTGTCTGAGCTTCTTTCATTCAGTATTGTTATTTTGAGATTCATCCTTTTGTGACATATATCAAAAGTTCCATCCTTTTCTTCCACTGTATGGGTGCATCAGTTTATCCATTCACATGACATTTGGGTTGTTTCTAGTTTTTGTCTATTTCATTTGCATAGAGTCTTGGTGTGGAAATACACTTTTGTTTCTCTTACATAAATACTTCAGAGTTGGAATGGCTGGGTCATTTGATAGGTGTAGATTTAAATTTAAGATGCTGTGAAAGTGTTTTCCAGAGAGTTCCAGTTTATCTTTATCCTCACCAATATTAGATAAAGTCAGCCTTTTTACTTTTAGTCAATGTAATGGGCATCCATTGTGGTTTTAATTTGCATGAATAAAATTTTTAAAAGAAGTTTTTAAAAAAGTATTCACTTGGACCACAAAATACATCAAAATAGAAAAAATGAAGACAACCCTGACAAAAATTAAAACCATTTTTAAAACCCTCAAATACAGCTTATTCACAATAGAAGAATGCTCATCAGAACATACAGATAATACGGATTATTTACCCCGGCTTCGTGTTCTGCTTCTGCTTCTAGTCCTGCTTCTATCCCTATCCCGGTCACGAAGCCTCTCTTTACTCCAACTTCGACTCCGACTCCTGCTGTAACTGCGACTTCGGCCTCGTCTTCTATTGTACCGGTCTCTATATGAATCTCTTCGAGGAGGGTTTCGATCATAATCTCTTTTGCGAGAACGATCATCTTTTTTCCTCTCATCACGACTTCTAAAGAAATAAATGATCACTTTTAGGAAAATAATTAAGCAAATACAGAGAAAACTCATTAAATTCAGAAGTCACATTTAATTCCTATAAACACTATGATTCTTTATTCCATCACATATATAGGAAACTCAAATTGAGAAAACTGGACATGATCTGCTCAAGAACTCTAAAACCCCTTTGAAGGGAAAAAACTCTCAAAGTCTCAATCCTTAGCCTTAGACACAAAGACATCTATACATTTAGCATAGGTACATCACGTCTCCTAGCACATGCTGTCCTGTACACACACAGCCTCATACTTACAGGCATGTAGCGCATCTATTGCCCACTAAATGCTTTTGAAGCCTTAGTGGGAAAAATAATTTATTCACACTAAAGGGAAACGTCATGCAAAAAAAGTGCTCACATCAAGATTTCACTGGAATTTGAAGTTAGAAATAAATATAATAATAATGTTTGCCAAGCACTACTCTAAATCTCACTTCCAGGACCTATCAATCTGACACAGATACTCTTGGTAAGAAAGGAACTGAGTTACACTTTTTAGACCAATAGAAGAGTAGACATTATTTGCCCCTAGGTGAAAGATATCAGGTCTAAGCATTCATATAAAACATATCCAGTGTCTAAACACTGAACATGGTTCAATCAATCAATCAATCACCTATTTTCTCTGTATCGGGAACTTGACTGGGGAGGACTATGATTTAGCCTTCTGGAAAACTTCTTCTCTCGCTCTTCCTCCTTTGTGATCTGATACACAAAGAAAAATGTGCATTAAGTTTAGCAAGTTATTCCTTGCCATGTTACTATTTCAGTGATTTAATTGATATTAAAATACAGACGTGAACTTGTTCTCTTCTAAAAGCATGAAAAAAATAAATTTCTAAGCATAATCATTTAATTTAACCATAGAAGAAAGGCTTGCTGAAAGTTAAAGTCAAATTCTAAAGAAACTCAGAAATGTTTATCTTAGATAACAGTGGTGAGAAAACACTTAGGCAAATGTCCTCATTTTAACATTATTAGTAGAAAATCAATTTTATTTCTTCTTTCAAAATCCCAACATATACTCATGTTTTGGTTTCCCAGATTTGGCTTGGCACCATACACATTAGGAAATATAGCAGAATGCATTAGAACTAACCAAGTCAGAAAAAGATATAAGAGAAAATGATATGTAAGGTCAAACAGTTCTCCAGTTCTCATAACAGTATAGCAGCTATATATTCCTCTTTCCTGGAGGGAAAAAAATAAATACGAAGGGACCTCCATTCGTATTATATTATTAATAGAGCAGCCCTGTAAAACATTTCCTTGATAAGTGCTACTTTTCTAAGGCCAGAATTACTTTTCTAAGGCCATGCTATACTGTCTAGAACAATGGTTACATAGACATTAATAGGTATTACTAGAAAAAAAAGATTTAGAGGTTAAAAAAATACAAGTAATACTGAAAATGTGGCTTCTGCAAATATGATAGGACTCAAGATTTTACATTTTTATTTATTTTTTTTAAAAGATTTTATTTATTTATTTATTTGACACACAGAGAGAGAGACAGCCAGAGGGGGAACACAGTCGGAGGGAGTGGGAGAGGAAGAAGCAGGCTCCCAGCAGAGGAGCCCGATGTGGGGCTCGATCCCAGAACCCTGGGATCACGCCCTGAGCTGAAGGCAGATGCTTAACGACTGAGCCACCAGGCGCCCCAAGATTTTGCATTTTTAATAAGAACTCTAAGACAATCTGATGCAGGCAGTCTACAGGCTACATAACAGTGTCCCAGTTTATGCCAGTTGTTCCAACATCCCTCTGGATAACAGCCTCTCACTGTCAGAAGTGTCCAATGTTGCGGGATAAATTAAATGGAAATCCTATCAATAGGCCAAACTCTGAGAAACACTGCTTAAAAGCCTTCTTTTAACAGTCCGACCTTTTTTTCCTTATAAATACTTTCATTCTCCTCTTCCCACCCAGTTCGACCCTCCCCCACCCAAAAAAAACAGGGTACAATGCACCTTTTCCCTTCTACTTGCTTCAACACACACTTGCAAGTAATTTATGTTGACAGATCATCATATTCCACAGTACATACTCAACTGGGAACTTTTACTATACCCACGGTATTTTAAATCCAGGTTGTCATCTGACATTTTGACAGTTCTGAAAGATCGAGGATAAATATCTTTCACAATTGGTCAAGAAAACTGTGGAAAAATATTATGTCAATAGACGTAAGACTAAGGTTTTGCCATTAATTCGTTTTGGGGGAAGACTTACTGCTTCTCAAATCAAGAGACAACTACTTAAAATTTTCTAAGAATTAAAATATGATTTGCAATAGCAAAAATCTAGAACTAACCCACCAAACTTCCAATGGGCAAAACTTAAAGAAATTACTGTGTATCTCTATGTGGTGTAAGCAGTAGCCAGGACAACAGCCACTATTCCTTTCTTCCTTATTAGTAGAACCCCCCTACTGCTAGGTATAAAATACACACAAAATTATTTCTGGTCTTCCCTTGCACAGAGAAGTGATAGGGGTGTTTTATGTGCATGTCTGTGTAACTATATATGTGTACATGTGTGTAAATATGTTCAGATACAGAAATAAAAATATACTTGAGAATTACTATGTAATGTTATACATATATTTATATTAGTACATAATAAATATTACTTACATAATCTGGATAGAAAAAAAGAGTATGAGGGGAAAGAGCCCAATCACATCTTCCACCACACAACAATCTCTCAACAGTAATAGGAACTGCCATTTATTGGGGCGCCTGGGTGGCTCAGTCGTTAAGCGTCTGCCTTTGGCTCAGGGCGTGATCCCAGAGTCCTGGGATACAGCCCCACATCAGGCTCCTCCGCTGGGAGCCTGTTTTCCTCTCCCTCTCCCCCTGCTTGTGTTCCCTCTCTCGCTGGCTGTCTCTCTCTCTGTCAAATAAATAAATAAAATCTTAAAAAAAAAAAAAAAAAAGGAACTGCCATTTATTGAGAACACACTATGTGCTACATACTACGCCAAGTGCTTTATAGACACCAGTTTATTATTTCTCATTATTATTATTTCAACAACCCTATAGTATTTCCATTTCACAGCTGAGTAAACTAAGGCTTGGAAAAGTAACGTTTCCAAGGTCATAAAGCACTGATTGATAAAGCCAAAATTTTAACCAAGATTTATTTGACCTAAAGCTTGGCTAATTGCAGAAATATAACAGTTTAACTATTAATTATTTTTGCTCGAATTACAATCTTTAAACATCAAATTGAGAAGATGTGAATTTTTGTAATTATTAAGCAAGAATGGCAACCTTGTATAAAAGGTAAACTCTTCAAAATCTCTTAAAGGATGAGGTCATGCCTGCTGCCCTGTGAAGGTCCTTTTATGTGACTACCTTAAAAACAGTCCCCTACAAAATGCAGGTGGGACAGAAACAAATAGATCTAATGTCAATCTAATTATTTTCACAGAACACGGATAATGCAAGTCCATAGCTGTAAGATACTATACAGAAAAGAGTTAAAAAGCAAGCCTGAGATTGCTATCCTTAGAAAGGCCTGCTTATTATATAAGGTAGACCCTTGGCTAGTGTTTGTGAACTTTGATTTCTGGAGGGTTCCCATCATTCCCTGATAAGAATAGCTTACTATATACTATATGCCTAAATTGTTTGTGTCAAGGATATGGTTTTATGCTGAACACATGCTTTCCTCTGGGAGTTTGGAATTTTGGTACATAGTAGGCAGAAGGTGTGTCTGTGATCAGCCCTAAATAAAAATCCTGGACACAGAGTCTCTAATCAATTTCCCTAGTTCTAATGTGTTGAAACTGCTTGCTATGTGCATCCTGCATGACTACTCGGAGAAGCCTCTGGAAGCTTATGTCTGTTTTCCCCCAGACTTCGCAACACCTCCTTTTTCTTTTTTGCTGATTTTGCTGTAAGAAGTCACAGCCATGAGTACAACTAGGTGTTAAATCCTAAGACTGCTCCTAGGGATGGCCCTGAGGATTCTTGACACAAATACAGAAAGTAAAACTCAGTTTAATTATTCCTTATATGTTTTTAAAGAACATCTAAAGTTTAATACACAAATCCTTACCTCTTCTTTTTTAATATCTTTTTCTTGGTGCTGAAAAAATTCTACCTTTAAGCTTCCTGATGATGGCTGCTCTGGAGGAGGTAGATAACTCTTTGTATTCACAGCATCAAAAAGCTTTTCCACAAATATCTGTGTCTCTAAAAAAAAAAAAACCACACACACACACACACAAAAACACAAAAACCACAGATTAAAGACATTTGCTAAGATATGAATTCTCCCCTTCTATACATCAGAATTCAATATGATGAAATATACATTGACTTTTATAAGTCTAGAAATTATACTAATAATAGCTTCCGAACCAGTGTGTCATGAGACAAATCCTATGGTAATATTAATCCATTCAATTTCAGGGTAGTGGAACTAGGATGGCCAGAGCTTCTGGGCTACTTGCTTCCAGCCATGACTAGTCTCCATGTATGCTGCGCTCAGAGTGCCAAACATAAATATTATTATTATCTAGACGGTGGCAAAGTGAAAAAAGTTAGAAGCACTATCTGGACAACATTCCAAGTAGTTTCTTAAGCAGTACGATCTTTAAATAAACAAGCATTCATTTACTTAATCTTTTAAGGAAAAATATCAGCATGCTTTAAGAAAGAGGATAAAGATATTAATGAAAAAGGTTTTCATTATAAATAATCAGTAATAACACTTCAACTTTGTTACAATTAGAGTCTGTTATCTTATTGAGTTCCTTTAATGTTATGGAAAATCTTGCTTTAAAGGATTTATTAAAATAAACTAGTATTTTTAAACCAAAGATTTTACCTTTTTGAAGAAATACATCCAGTTGATCAATACATAATGCCTTTAACTCTTTCTCACTTTTGTCTTTCTTTACCAAAGCGAGAACATATTTTGCTAGGGCTGATGGATCCGCATCACAACTGAAGAAAAAAAGCAATGTTGAAGGAAATTTAGCCATAAACAATTGCACAATCTGAAAATTCCAGTTACAAATAGACTTAGTTGGTACGATAAATAGTTAAGTGGATTAATATATTTAAAAAGCACCTACCCCATGGAAGGCAATGAAGAAATGTAAGTTCTTGCTTACAGTAATATATTTTATACAATATACATAGCCATTATTCCATATCCTTCCACATATGTACTAATGTATGTATTTAACTCAGTAGACTTTATTATTATTAAAAAAAGAAGTTATTACAAAGTAAAAACAGTACCAGAGCATCAAAAACTAGTATTAGCGTGGAACCAATAAAAATACAAAAAGCACCCTTCCCTTCCCCCTACACTAAGAACTAAATAAATAGCTAGAAAACCCAGACGGACAGGGCACTAAAGGAAAACATACTACGAGTTTAGAAAAAGACCCAAATAAATAAATATATGAATTCTGATTTTATGAAGTTGGCATCCAAGTCAATGAGCAAGAGATGAACTACACAATAAAAGATACTGAGACAAGTTGGCAGTTATCTATTTAAAAACTAAGTTGGTTTCATAACTGATTCCATAGACCACAATAAATCTAAAACTGAAAAACATAAAACCACTAAAGTATTAGGAAAAAAACAAAAAAGTAATTTTATAACTCTGGAGTAATGAAGACTTTCTGAGTAATGACAGAAATCTATATTACAAGAGTAATTTGATTATACAAAAAAAAAAAAAGCAAAAACTTTGGAATGAAGAGAGTCAAAAGACAAACAGTTTAACTCATTCTGAAAGGTGAATTCTCCTAATATGTAGTTTTTATCAATCAGTAAGACCAAAACCATAAGAGAAAAAAGACAAAGAATATGAACAGATCCTAAACAGAAAAAGAAAAGGAGGTCTAAACATAAGTAAAAATACACCCTCATCCATAGGAGAAATTCAAACTTAAGCTATACTGAAATACCATTTTTCAGCTATAAAGCTGGCAAAATTTAAAGATATGAAAATATATTCTGGAGATAAGACTATGGGGATACAAGCAGTTTTTAAACACTGTGGCTGCTATGAGGAGACTGGTAACCCCTAAGGTATGGTAGCATACAATACCAAGTGCAAATGACCCAGCAATTCTACTTCTCTGAAGTTACTTTACAGACATACTTACATATTTAAAGCGATACATACACAAGTCATTCATTGTCACACTGGTTGCAAAATAAAAAATGTGCAAATGTCCATTTACAGAGGACTGGAAAGAGAAATTACACTAATCTACACAAGGGAATTGAAAACAGCAAAAAGACACAAAAAAGAATGAGGAAGTTTTCCTATCATAGAGAGATTTTCCTCATCAATTTGTTATATTTAAAAAGGTAGAGAAAACCTGGTATCATGTTACCACTTATGTGATGGAAAGAGAAGAGATAGTACTAGAAGTCCCTGCAACAGCCATCAGACAACAAAAAGGGATAAAAGGTATCCAAATCGGCAAAGAAGAAGTCAAACTGTCTCTCTTCACAGATGACATGATACTCTATATGGAAAACCCAAAAGACTTCAACCCCAAACTACTAGAACTTATAGAACAATTCAGTAATGTGGCGGGATACAAAATCAATGCTCACAAATCAATTCCATTTCTATACACGAACAATGAGACTGAAAAAAGAGAAATTAGGGAATCGATTCCATTTACAATAGCACCAAAAATCATACACTATCTCGGAATTAACTTAACCAGAGAGGTAAAGGATCTATATTCCAGAAACTACAGATCATTCTTGAAAGACATTGAAGAGGACACAAAAAGATGGAAAAACATTCCATGCTCATGGATCAGAAGAATAAACATAGTTAAAATGTCTATGCTACCCAGAGCAATCTACACTTTCAGTGCCATCCCGATCAAAACACCAATGACATTTTTCAAAGAGCTAGAACAAACAGCCCTTAAATTTGTGTGGAACCAGAAAAGGCCCCAAATCGCCAAGGAAATGTTGAAAAGGAAAAACAAAGCTGGGGGCATCACGTTGCCTGATTTCAAGCTATATTACAAAGCCGTGATCACCAAGACAGCATGTCACCAGACACACAGACCAATGGAACAGAATAGAGAGCCCAGAAATGGACCCTCGGCTCTATGGGCAACTAATCTTCAACAGAGCAGGAAAAAACATCCAGTGGAAAAAAGACAGTCTCTTCAATAAATGGTGCTGGGAAAATTGGACAGCTAGATGCAAAAGAATGAAACTTGTCCACTCTCTCACACCATACACAAAGATAAACTCCACATGGATGAAAGACCTCGATGTGAGACAGGAATCCATCAAAATCATAGAGGAGAACACAGGCTGCAACCTCTTTGACATCGGCCACAGGAACTTCTTTCACGACACATTTCCAAAGGCGAGAGAAACAAAAGAAAAAATGAACATGTGGGACTTCATCAAGATAAAAAGCTTCTGCACAGCCAAGGAAACAGTCAAAAAAAACTAAGAGGCAGCCCACAGAATGGGAGATGATATTTGCAAATGACACTACAGATAAAAGACTGGTATCCAAGATCTATAAAGAACTTCTCAAACTCAATACATGAGAAATAATCAAATCAAAAAATGGGCAGAAGATATGAACAGACACTTTTCCAATGAAGACATACAAATGGCTAACAGACACATGAAAAAATGTTCAAAATCATTAGCCATCAGGGAAATTCAAATCAAAATCACATTGAGATACCACCTTAAGCCAGTTAGAATGGCAAAAATTGACAAGGCAAGAAACAACAAATGTTGGAGAGGATGTGGAGAAAGGGGATCCCTCTTACACTGTTGGTGGGAATGCAAGTTGGTACAGCCACTTTGGAAAACAGTGTCGAGGTCCCTCCAAAAGTTAAAAACAGAGCTACCCTATGATCCAGCAATTGGACTACCGGGTATTTACCCCAAAGATACAGACGTAGTGAAGAGAATGGCCTTATGCACCCCAATGTTCATTGTCCACAATAGCTAAATCATGGAAGGAGCCGAGATGCCCTTCAACAGATGACTGGATTAAGAAGATGTGGTCCATATACACAATGGAATGTTACTCAGCCATCAGAAAGAACGATTACCCAACATTTGCAGCAACATGGACGGGACTGGAGGAGATTATGCTAAGTGAAATAAGTCAAGCAGAGAAAGACAATTTTCGTATGGTTTCACTCATTTATGGAACGTAAGAAATAGCAGGGAGATCAGTAGGAGAAGGAAGGGAAGAATGAAGCGGGGGTAAACAGAAGGGGGAATGAACCACGAGAGACTATGGACTCTGAAAAACAAACTGAAGGTTTCAGAGGGGAGGGTGGTGGGGGATTGGGATAGGCCGGTGATGGGTATTAAGGAGGTCACATATTGCATGGAGCACTGGGTGTTATACGCAAACAATGAATCATGGAACACTACATCAAAAACTAAGGATGCACTGTATGGTGACTAACATAACATAATTAAAAATTAAAAAGTTCAGCAGTAACCTATGTCACTCAATCAGAAAGTACATCTTAAAAAAGACAATGAAGAACTTTGGTTGCACAGTAGAAAACACCTATAGAAAAACCTGACTGCAAGTGAATCAACAGGCCTAATTCAACCATTTGTGTTTTGCTTTGTTGTTTTATAAAGGCTACACAGATAAGTCTAATACAGTGTCAGAACTGACAACTACCCTATTAAGGAACCAGTATAGCATTTATCCTATGTTCTAAGACTTCCTAGTCTACGTTATTGTGGTCATTAAGTACGTCTTCCAATTCTTCAGTCCCCCCTTTAGAAGGTAGAGCCTGATTCTCCACCCTTTGAGAGTAAGCTCAATTTAGGGTCTTGTTTCTAAACAGAACAGCAGAAGTGATGGTGTCTACCTTCTGAGACTAGGACATACAAAGTACAATGGCATCATCCTTGCTCTCTCTGTGGAATCACTTCTCCTAAAGAAAACAACTGCTATGTTCCAAGGACACTCAAGCAGTCTTATAGAGAAAGTACCATGTGGCAATGAAATGAGGGCTCCAGTCAACAGTCAGAGGACTGAGGTTTCTTGCCAATAGCCATATGTGAGTGAGCTTGGAAGCCGATTCTACAGTCAGCCTAGAACCTTGAGAATACTGCAGAACTGATCTACAGCTTAACTGCAATCTCATGATTCAGAGCCAGAAATACTCAGCTAACCTGTTTCCAAATTCCTGGCATAAGAATGATAAATGTCATGAGGTGATAAATGTCTGCTGTGTTACTAAGCTGCAGGGTAATTTGTCAGTAATCATACTTTTCTCATAGACCTATTTCCATTTATTTACAAAGACTTGAAATGGGCTATTACTTACATAAGCAAGAAAAAATTCCATTTTAATGGTACATGGAAGATTTTTTAAGACTTTTTCTTTGAAAAAAGAAATTCAATATACTTAAACCAACACTTAAAAAAATACAGACAAAATGATTCATGGTCATTTTTTCATGTTTTATCATAATGAGCATGGAAATACATCTGTGATGAAATAAGCTCAAAGAAATGGGACAAATATAATCTCATGATGTATCTATAGATACACTTATATACAACAATTCAGTAATACTTCATGAGAAACCATGAAACAATGCCTATTCATGTTAGGTAACCTGAATAAGCACAGTCAACTGAATACTTAACTAGACATCAAGCTAAACATAATTCAATCTATTGAAAATCACTGTGAAACATAATACTACCACTGTGTTATACTGTTTTATTGCAACTTCTGTTAATAAACAAATTTAGAGTCTCTACATTGAGTCCAAATGCTATAATTTAACTCAACATTGGTCTTATTGTTGTCAATTTTCAACTTAATAATGGTCTTTCTAATGACTTAACTGTGACTTTACATTTCTCTTAACTAAACGCCAAATCTATCCCATTGCCACTCCATTACTTTTCCAAATAGGACACTTTAAGTCAATTAAAATTTTAGCAGTTAAAAATGTAGGGGTGCCTGGGTGGCTCTGTCAATTAAGCGTCTGCCTTCAGCTCAGGTCATGACCTCAGGGTCCTGGGACTGAGCCGCACGTTGGCCTCCCTGCTCAGCAGAGTCTGCATCTCCCTCTCCCTCTGCTGCTCCCCACCTTTCAATCTCTGTCTCTCTCTCTCAAATAAATAAAATCTTTAAAAAACATGTATAAAAAGACCTTTGTGATTTCTGTAATTATTATGGTTTATAGACCACAGTTTTATAAAAGAGCAAGACAGAAGCATTCCTGAACAATCACTGCTCAACATCTTCTATAGGAATCTACTGAACTGAATTAAAAAAACCAATAAAATCGCAACAACCACAGCAAATCAACTACCATACACAAAAATTTTAAATGCTTGAAATAGTCTGAAAGACCAAATTACTTTTTAAAAATTTGTTAAATTGCAAGTTATATAGTGGAAGCAAGGTTTATAATTTCACATTTAATGGCAAAATGGGTGAATTTACATTTGAGAGGTAACTTTTCTTAAATGTTACAAAAAGTCATTTCATATTTAGTATTTTAGAAAACAAAAGATATGTACTTGTAAATTACAGCTGAGTAAAAAGACATCTGAACTACAGAAGTTTAATAATATTCCACATGTTATAAATCAAGGAGAAAGAACAAAATACATGTTCTCTTTTCTGTTTTAAATAAAAGTGCCAATGCCACTTCATCTGAACACCCAAAGCAACAACCTGCTATGCAAAATTAATGCAGTAAAAATGTTTAAATTACCTAATCAAAGGAAAATTATATTAAGATAGTAAGGGGTTATTAAAAAAAAAAAAAAGTCTCCATGGCAAGCAAGACTGTTCCTGTGGTACTTTATGGCACTAACTGCCACTGTAGATGATAGGTTTGCAGTCTGAATGAAAAGATCTTGTCAGAGCTAGACTTTACCCTATGCTATGTTACTAGCATTCTACAAACAGTGAAAGAAAAGTGGGACTGAAATCTTCTTTCAGATCAGACAGAGATCAAGAACAGATTTTGAAAATGTTTAAGTACAAAGAACACTGAGTGACAGACTTCATGCCTATCTTAGCAAACAAGCTAAATTCCCACTGAGTCTATGTTCCGTAAGGACTTCTCAATCCAGCAAGTACATAATCTGCCAATAAAGCATCAAACTAACCACGGAGTGCTCCAACTCCAATTACCCGTGCGTGTGCGTGCGTGTGTGTGTGTGTGTTGGGGGGTTGAGAGAGCTGGGTGGGCAAAACACAAAGAAAAACTACAGAATAAGGCAGGCATGAGACAGGACTTGCCAACAGCATTTGTGAAAGGTAGGGTGGAGGAGGAGCAACTAAGTATTTTATTTTAGTAAGTCAAATGAGATAAAGTGTGAAATGGTTGGGGGAAAACTTAAATCATAAAGATGCAATAAAATTAAAAAACAGTACTAGAGAGGAAAAAACCCAGCTCCCCAAGCCATAAGGAGGGCCACTGCTTTCACTCATAGGTGTCACTTTTTACAAATACATAAGCAAACTCAAACGGATTCCTGGAAAATGACCAGAATGGTAAATGGGTATCATTATCAGAGAGCTTACTAGGGATTCTCAGCCTGGAAAATTGAAATGTCACAGACAACTTGGTAGGTTTTCAAATAATTGAAGGGCTATCACAAGAAAGATTACACTTATTCAATACATCCTCCATGGGATATAATTAGACCCAGTAAGTGGAAGCAACAGATTTTGGCTTAAAATAGAGATGAACTTTTTTAATAATCTGAGGCCTCCCAAAGGCAGAATAAACTGCCTAAAAGAAAGTGCGTTTTCCATCATTAAAATGGTTTCAAGCATACGCTGAACAGCTCCTGGCAAATAAGCACTGGACTAGATAGTAAATCCCTCACAAACCGGGAAGAGTATAATCCTTAGGTTTAATTTTGTTTGTGGAATATTGTGCAGACATATGAAATATAATACAGTATTATCAATTAATTTGTAAATATTAGTAATAAAAAAATTTAAGTGACCTCACACTACAGGTAAACTACGTACTATATAAGAGAGTTCTATCAAAAACATACCAAAATCCAAAAACAGAACTTCTTACACAGGTGTAGCCTCTGGGCCTAACACAGTACCTAAGAGAGAATACTGAGACAGAGAGAGAGAATATATACAAATGTACCTCACTAGATCAATAGCTCACTTTTATCAAGGACCCTTTCTTTTTATCTTCATGAAGTACTGAGAATAAAATAGTTGATTATCTTCCAAATATCACATTCATCTTTCAAAAATATTTAACAAGCACCTACTATGTAAGGCACTGTTTTAGATCCTGAGGATTCAACTTCAAAAAAAATTAAGTTCCTATCCTCACAGAATCTACACTGAGGCTGTTGAAGCTTCAGTGAAGGAGACACAACACATATAGAAACACACACAACATACTGTCATGTAGACAAGTGCTCTAAGGAAAAACAATGTAAAGCATGAAGATAAAATATAAAGTAAAAGGAATGAAGGAGGAAAGAACAGGGAAGAGGAGACATAATGAATATATTTTAGATAAGATCATCAGGAAAGAATCCTGATGAAGTAACATTTAAACAGGGATCAAAATGTAGCACAAGCAAGCTTTGGGCTATCTGGAAAAAGGACAGTCCAGGCCAAGGGAGCCCAACAGAAAAGGTCTGAAGTGGATGCCTACTTATACATGAAGCACAGGAGTCCAGTGGGATGGAGAAAAGAGAGCATTCATGAACAGTTGGGATTTCTAATCTCTCACCTATTTTAAGATTTAAAATCAAATGCTCAATGAGCTTTTAACAAATTAAATGTCCAGATCACCATGAAGTCATTCAACTCAATGATTTTATTTTTTTTTAAAGATTTTATTTATTTATTTGACAGAGATAGAGACAGCCAGCGAGAGGGGGAACACAAGCAGGGGGAGTGGGAGAGGAAGAAGCAGGCTCCCAGCAGAGGAGCCTGATGCGGGGCTCGATCTCAGGAACCCCGGGATCATGCCCTGAGCTGAAGGCAGATGCTTAACGACTGAGCTACCTAGGCACCCCTCAACCCAATGATTTTAAAGGTGTAAAAGTAAAATTTTAACAATCTCTGAATCTGTGCTAAGGATAGAGTAATAATAACAAAAAGCATTAGCAGGGGTAACCATCCACGAAGGTCATTCTTTTCCAAAAGTATCTGAGGAGGGAAGTACATACACTAAAAAAGCTGGAGAAACCAAAACAATGCAGAAAATCAAATATTGTAATAAAAATAAAACCTCCCAAAAGAACTGACATGAATCAAATCACTCCTAGATAAAAAGATTGTAATTAGTCTTCCTAACCCACTCTTCATATTAGTTTTTATTTTTTAATTTAGGACTTCAAAATAGTAATGACAAAGAAAACCAAAAAAAAGCTAGCCGACTAGTACATTCTTTCAAAAAGAAGTCTGTTTTGTTTTGCTCAAGTTTCTTGGAGGCTTTAGAAATTCAGTGGAAGATAACTGAAGGAATTTAACCCAAGCTTCCATTTTTGGTAATCTTGAGAAGGTGTAGCTGGAGGTGGCAGTGGAAATTAAAAATTAAATTTAAATATGTTAACTCAGTAACTTTAGAACACGGATATACACCCACATCTGTTCCTACCAAATTTTCACTTTATATTCAAGAAAAATACCTAATTTGCATCAAAGTCATAGTTCCATTATTCTGTACTCAGGATTACTCTTTTAAAAATCCAAATCCCATTGCAACAAATATAATACATACACTAAAAAATTCAATTGCCATAGTTTACTATACAGTTTCATTCAATTCAAATAAGGAGGCAAAAATAGATTATTTGTATGTAGTAATTAGCTACAGCAAGTTATTCATTAAGAATTATCACACCCACTTCATTCTACAAAATCACAACCACAAAATAAGCATATCTAAACATGATCCATCCATGAGCATCATAAAAATCACTTCTCACGACGCACGTAATTACCACAATACATGTAATCACAACACTGAAAACTATTCAGTCAGTTCTTTCATTCCCTATATTACCCCCAAGAAATTGCAACAATGCCTTCTTTCCTTGAGAACGGTAGTCCTCAAACATTTTGGTCTCAGGACTGAGTTACATGTTAAAAACTATAGAGAACTCCGAAGAGCTTTTATTTAAAAGGACTGCATCTATCAATATTTACCATATCAGGAAAACTGAAAAAAATTAAATTATTTTATTTAAAATAACAAATCAAATAAATTAAATAACAAACCTACAATTTAACATAAGTAGCCCTTTGGGGAGGGTGGTAATCAAAACAAGGAATTTAATAAATGGAAAGCCAAATGTAAGGCTAACTTTAAGTATAGCTGGATCCAGGAATTCAAATGATACCAGGACTCTCTTTCCATTCTGCTTTCCCTTGTATTCATTTCATTTTAAGGCACGCCCTCTCCACATGGCCACAAAGATGGCTCTGAGCAGTTCCAGGTTTATATCATTCTGATAGCTAGTGAATCCAGGGAGAGGAATTACCTTCCTCTCCTCCTGCATCATACTACTCCTTGAAAATGACTCATCTTCCTCAGTTTCGGTCATATCCCTATGCAGGGCAGGGATGGGCAGAGTTCCATGACTAACAGCCTCCCCTGAAACTAAATATCCTATTTTTTTAATGAAAAAAATTATATTTCCACAACAGAATAAAAATTTGGTGACAAAAGTAACAATGTTTCACAATTTTGCAAATACCATTAAATGTCTGGCTTAAAAGAAGATAGAACAACCCTAATATCTACTTTTATATTCAATCTGTTGGGATATGCTATGTTGGTTGAAATACATGAAGAAATCTGACCTTGTACAGATACATAGTTAGAAAAGGGAAGACTTCACAGACCCTATGAAAGGTCTCAGGAAAGCCCAGGAGTCCTCCCATCACACTTGAGGACCACTGTTTTAAAATTCATTTTAAAAGTATCTGTTAAGTATCTGATTCAAAGACAATCTTCATCTTCTCGAAGATAAGACCCACTAACTCAGACTGGAAAACTCTATATTGTTCACTGCAAAGAACAGTAGCCTAAATGGCAAACCAAGCACAGACAGGTATGGTTACAGTATCATGTCACAGAACTCTCTCGTAAAAGACCGGGTGAAATGCTGATATGGCAAACCACAACAAAACTCCACTTTAAGTACATGTTTTATATTCCAATTCATAGAAGACTTGAGTTCTCTGGGAAAGGACTCTGGCCTCCAAAGGCCACCCCTTCAGTAACTCATATTTACATTCTACCTACTTATAAACCAGAGCTGAGGTATTTCATACTTTCAGTTACTAAGAGAGAGAGAAAGGACGCCAGGAAATATTTTCTTTCATGACCAAGAAGAGGCAGAATTACCCAAAAGAAACAGCGCTAAGACCAGAAGTCTGAAAAAAAACTAGCTAACTGAACTTTAAAATAATTCAGTATGTAATCTGAAAACTAAAAAATTTCCCCCTACCTGTTTTTCAAGAGCCACAGAATCCCCCTTTCTGAACACTCATGAGTAAACTTTAACCCTCTGGAAGAGATAAATAATATCGAAATTCAACTAAGTAGAAACATTTTATAAATTTTTCCTGAACTGCCAGACCTTAAGATCTGTACATATTTCTGTCCTGTTAAATTGTTACTATTGGGATGCTACGCTTATCTGTTTCCCCTACAGGGATTCTAGGTAACTATGTCTACCTTTTCCCCAGACCCAACTACAGTGTATTGAGAAGTATCAACTAATTATCACATTTTGTAAGATCACACTAAATCAAGACTATTATCAACAAAAACACAAAAAACAGCTCTCAGTTTAGGTCAAAACCAATTATGACATACATAAAGGTGTACTAACAAGTTCAAAGACCTCTCACAGATACAAAAAAAAGTCAATTAAACATCTCTAGCATATTGGCAAGTCTTTACTCTTTGCCTTTCCTCCTCATATATATTCAGTACACAAGTTCCAAGAATATTGCCATTTCTTCTTAATCTCCTGCCAAAGTCCAAATTCAGGCATTTCACAACTCACTCTTAAAGCTATAAGAAAAAACTGCTAACTAATCATCTGTCTCCCAAAATGCTATAATCTAATCAAACCTCTACACACCCCAGTATCATTCTTTAAAAAAAAAAAAAAAAATCTGATCAAGTTATTCCCCAGCTTTAATGTACCTTTCCCAGTATACCACAACCCAGTCCCAATGCCCAAACACTTCAGAATGGCAATAAAATCTTAGTCTGAAATCAACAAAGGCTACGGGATTCGAAAGCCCCTTCCTAACCAAAATGAATAGTCATAATTTCTCACAGAACTGTTCTTCCAATTTTGGCTATTTAATGTCATCAGAAGCTTTAAACTTTAACAGAATCCAATTTGAGAAAGTGCATGAAAAACTTCAGAGACTGGTCACTGCAAGTGTATGAAGTTTTCAAAATGGGATTTATCTCGTTCACTGTCTCCTATTATAAAGAATTAAACTTCATAAAAGGTAAAGTAAGTACCAGTCACACTGACAATTTCTTACAAAATGCCCCAAAAAGGTCTTTAAGTACTTATTACATTTAAAAGTATATTACAGACATCAGCATCATGGCAGCAGGAGTCATTCCCTTTTTCTCTCCTCTTTGATTTACAACTAATTAGATATCCATAACTGAAGGGGAAAAAAAGCACCTCTGCACAGGATATCAGGACACCTGAGAGATCTATCCATCTGTGCACCTGAAAGTGAGGGGACTGGACCACAGAGGCTGTAGCAACAGCGAGAGAAGGTGTGGCTGGTCCAGCAGGAAGCCAGCACAACCTTTCCGGCAGAGGTGGTGGAAGGTAAAGGCAGGAGAAGAGGGGTCTGCCTGACCATGCATGCTAAAGCTGAAAAAACCAGTTGCTCTCTCTGCAGAGAGACCACAGTGCCTGGGAAAAGGGGAAGGATAGGGAAGTAGGCAGAGAAGTGAAGGAAAGGGTCTCCTGCTATCTGCCCTGGGGGTAAAGGACCACCCATGGACCTCTGGTACACCCCCCCCCAACTTGAGGATCCCCCGCAGACCACTGGCACACCCAAAGCCTGAAGTGCTAAATACACACCTCTCCCCAAGCTCTGTAGTGGCACCCTTTGGTCCTTTTTTTTTTCTTTTAAATATACCTGCTCAACAACCTTAACGTGAGTCAGCCCTAGTTAAGAGAAACCAAAGGCTTGTACAATAGTGCCACCTTCTGGAAAACAAAATGAAGGCTCCTAATTACAAACCTGTTGAATTGTTAAGAACCAAAGTAAACAAAACCTTGCCTAAATAAGAAAGGTGTTTACTACTTCAAATGTGGAAGTTGAAGCACTTCCCATCAAACACCATGAAAAATTACAGTAATATGGTGTCACAATAAAAAATGACAATTTTCCAGCAACCGAACCCAAAGACATAAAATATTGTGATCTAATAAAGGATATAAAACAGCTATTATGAAGAAATTCAGTGAGTTACTAGAAAACTCAGAAAAGCAATACAATGATCTCAGGCATAAGATTAGCAGAAGGAGTATTTTACTGGAGAGATTAAAATTTAAAAAAAAATTCTGGGCTGAAGAACTCATTATATGAAGAATCAATTAGAATGCACTGGAAATATAGCAGATCCTATGGAAGAGAGAATTAGCACACTCAAGGACAGAAATATAGAAATGATTCAGGTGGAAGAGGAGAAAGAACTAAAATTTTTAAAAAGTAAAAAAACCCAGGGCACCTGGCTGACTCAATCAGTAGACCATAGCATTCTGTGATCTCAGGGTCATGAGTTCAAGCCCCACAATAATAACTGGTATCTCAAAAAAAGAACAGAGGGGAAGGGAGCACAGAACATCTTTAAAGGATAGTTGAGAACTTCCTAAGCCCAGGGAAAGAGCTGGATATACAAGGCCACGAAGCCAACAGAACACCATATTATACCAACACAAAAAGACCCTCTCCGGGGCACCTGGGGTGGCTCAGTTGGTTAAGCATCTGCCTTCGGCTCAGGTCATGATCTCAGAGTCCTGGGATCAAGTCCCATGTTGGGCTCCCTGCTCAGCAGGAAGGCCTGCTTGTCCCTCTCCTTCTGCCCCTCCCTCTGCTTGTGCTGTCTCAAATAAATAAAATCTTAAAAAAAAGACCTTCTCCAAGATACAGTCTATGAAAACTATCAAAAGTCAATAATAAAGAATTTTAAAGCAGCCAGGAAAAAAAAGACAGTAACTGGCAAAGGTACCCCCATAAGGCTATCAGCTAACTTCTCAGCAGAAACTATAGGCCAGGAGAGAATGGAATAACATATTCAAAACACTAAAAGATAAAAACAACCAGCCAAGAATATTCCACTGGCAAAGTTATTCTCGAGATACAAGAGCGAAATAGAGGATTTCCCAGACAAACAGAAGGTGAGGGAGTTCACTATCACTAGACATGCTCATAAGAAACGTTAAGGGGTGTGCCTGGGTGGCACAGTCGGTTAAGTGCCCAACTCTTGGTTTCTGCTCAGGTGGTAATCTCTGGGTCATCAGAGTGAGCTCTGCATTAGGCTCCATGCTTGGCATGGAGTCTGCTTAAGACCCTTTCCCTCGGGGTGCCTGGGTGGCTCAGTTGTTAGGATTCTGCCTTCGACTCAGGTCATGATCCCAGGGTCCTGGGATCAAGCCCTGTGTTGGGCTCCCTGCTCCACTGGGAGCCTACTTCTTCCTCTCGCACTCCCCCCCCCCCGCTCCTGTTC
>NW_024423344.1:52018457-52172292 GCF_017311325.1 Ursus maritimus
CCCCCCCCCCCCCCCCCGCTTCTGTTCACTCTCTCGCTGGCTGTCTCTCTCTCTCTCTCTGTCAAGTAAATAAACAAAATCTTTAAAAAAAAAAAAAAAGAAAGAAAGACCCTTCACCCCTTCCCCTTCCTCCCACGCTCGCTTGCTCCCTTTCTCTCTCTAAAATAAACAAATCTAAAAAAAAAAAAAAAGAGCTCTTCATGCTGAAATGAAAAGACAAAAGTACAGAAAACTCTGATTAAGGTAATAAATAGAATACTCAGAATACTGTAACTCTTTTTAAGAATAGTATATTAAACTCTGAACAATGGCAAAAAAATTTTAAAAAGCATATTAAAGGGGCACCCGGCTGGCGCAGGTGGTGGGACATGGGACTCTAGATCTCAGGGTTGTGAGCTCAAGCCTCACGTTGGGCATGGAGGCTACTTAACATAAGTAAAATTTTTTTTAAAAGTCAGCATTAAAAATATAGCTACAACTTGATAACTAAATCAACAATATAAAAAGAGATCATTTTCGACATCAAAAATATAAAAGAGGAAGAGTAAAACGATGGAATCTTTATAGGCAAATGAAGATAAGCTTTTATTAGCAGAAAAAGGACTGCTTGTCTAGGAGACTTTTTATGTAACGTCCCGGTAACCACATAGCAAAAAGCAGAGACATGAAACTAAAAAAAATGGGAGACTAAGCAAAACACCATGGAAAACCAACTTACAGACAGCAACAGAAGGAAAAACAATGAAAAGGCAGAATAACCAGAAGGAAAAAATGAAATGGCAATAGTAAATCCTTACATATCAATAATCATCCTAAACATAAATGAAATAACTCACCAATCAAAACAGAGTGCTGGGTGGATTAAAAAAAAAAAAAACACAACCCAACTCTGCCTACAAGAGACTCATTTCCACTCTAATGACACACATAGGCTCAAAAGTGAAATGATAGATGATATTCAAAGCAAAGCAAAAAGGTGGGCAGAGCCATAATTACATTAGACACATAAACTTCAAGCCAAAAAAGGTAACAAGAGTCAAAGAAGATCATTATATAATGATAAAGGGGTCAATACATTAAGAAGATATAGCAATGGTAAATACACACACTCCCATATCCTGAGCACTGAAACACATTAAGCAACTAAAACAGATCTTGAAAAACAGACAGCAATACAATAAGTAAATGTAGGGGACTTCAATACCCCACTATCTGTTAATGGACATATTATCAAGATAGAAAATCAACAAGGAAACATTGGAACTGAACCACATTTCAGAACAAATGGTCTTAACAGATACATAGAACATTCCATCCAACAGCAGCAAAATAACCATTCTTCTCAAGTGCACATGGAACAGTCTCCAAGATAACAGCACAAGATAGGCCACAAAACAAATCTTGCAAATTTAAGAAGATTGAAATCATAGCAACTATCTTCTCTGACCACAATGGTATGAAACTAGAAATCAACAAGAGAAAAGTAAGAAAATCTACATGTATGTGGAAACTAAGCAGTGCACTTCTAAACCACTGGGTCAAAGAAGAAACCAAATGGGGAATAAAAATTATCTTGAAACAAATGAAATAAAAACACAACATATCAAATATTGTGGGATGCAGCAAAAGGAGTTCTAAGAAAATTTATAGCAGTAAATGCATATATTAAAAAATTAGCAATATCTCATATAAACAACTTTACACCTCAAGGCACTAGGAAAAGAATAAATTAAGCCCAAAGTTAGCAGAAAGAAGAAAATAATAATGATCAGAGTAGAAATACATGAAATAAAGACCAGATAAATATCAGAAAGGATTAACAAAACTAAGAGCTGGTTCTTTGAAAAGATAAACAAAACTGATAAACCTTTAGCTGACTAAGAGGAAAAGACCTGAACGCTCAAAAACTAAAATAAAATCAGGGCGCCTGGGTGGCGCAGTCGTTGGGCGTCTGCCTTTGGCTCAGGGCGTGATACCAGCTTTCTGGGATCGAGCCCCACATCAGGCTCCTCTGCTGGGAGCCTGCTTCGTCCTCTCCCACTCCCCCTGCTTGTGTTCCCTCTCTCGCTGGCTGTCTCTCTCTGTCAAATAAATAAATAAAAATCTTTAAAAAAAATAGTAATAAAAAATAAAATAAAAATCAGAAATGAAAAAGAAGGGCTCCTGGGTGGCTCCATTGGTTCAGGTTGTGATCCCAGAGTCCCTACTCTGTGGGGAGCCTGCTTCTCCCACTGCCTTTGCCCCCCACCCACATCTCTCATGAATAAATAAAATTAAAAAAAAAAAGAAATGAAAAAGAAGACATTACAATAGATATTACAGAAATACTCCACCCACATCTCTCATGAATAAATAAAATTAAAAAAAAAGAAACGAAAAAGGCATTACAATAGATATTACAGAAATACTTAAAATCTTAAGGTACTATGAATAATTATATGCCAACAAATCATATAAACAGATGAAATGTATAGATCTCTAGAAACACACAGCCTACCAAGACTGATTGAGGAAGAAACGGAAAATCTGAAAAACAATTAGTAAAAAGATTGAATCGGTAATCAAAAACTCCCAACACAAGAAAATGCCAGGACTAGACAGCTTCACTGGAGAAGTCTATGATGCATTTAAAGAATTAACCCCAATCAATCCTCCTCATACTCTTCCAAAATAAAGAGGAGGGAACACTTCCTGACTCATTTTATGAGGCTAGCGCTACCCTGACACCAAAACCAGATAAGAATACCACAAAAAAAACTACAGACCAATATCCCTAATGCATACATATGCAAAAATTCCCAACAAAATATTAGCAAACCAAAGTAAGGAACACATTGAAGGGATTATACATCACCACCGACCAAATGGGATTTATCCCTGGGATGGAAGAATGGTTCAACATATGCAAATCAACAAATGTAAGACATTACATCAATAAAATGAAAGATGAAAATCACACGATCTTCTCAACAGATGTAGAAAAAACATTTGACAATATACAACATCCCTTCCTAATAAAAAACCTTAACAGACAGAGTAGAGAAGCGCCATACCTCAACACAATAAACACTATCATATAGGACAAACTCACAGCTCGCATAACACTCAATGGAGAAAAACTGAAAGCTTTTCTTCTAAGATCAAGAATAAGAGAATGATGCCCACTCTCACCTCTCCTATTCATTATAGAACTGGAAGTCCTTGCTAGAGCAATTAGGCTAGACAAATAATAAAAGGCATCCAAATTGGAAAGTAAAAAGTAAAACTATCACTATTTTCCAATGACATGATTTTACCTATTAAAAAAAACAAAAACAAAAACAAAAACCCAAAGACTCAACCAAAGAGCTTTTGGAACTAATCAATGATTTCAGTAAGGTTGCAGAATACAAAATTGACTTACAGAAGTCAGTTGCATTCCTTCATACTAATGATGAAACACTGAAAAATAAAGAAAACTATCTCTTTCACAATAGCACCAAAAATAATAAAATACCTAGGAATAAATTTAAGCAAGTGAAAGATCTATACAACAAAAACTACAAGATTGTGAAAGAAATCAAAGAAGCAAATGGAAAGACATCCCACGTTCATGGAGCAGAGCAATTAATATTGTGAAATTGTCCATCATTGCTCAAAGCAATCTAAAGATTCAGTGCAATCCTGATCAAAATTTCAATACTATTTTTCAGATGAACAGAACAAACAATTCAAAAATTTGTATGGAACCACAAAAGACCCTGAATAGTCAAAGCAATCTTATAAAAGAAGAACAAAGCTAGAGGCACCATACTCCCTGATTTCAAACTATATTACAAAGTATAGTAATTAAAAGTGTGGTATTGGCATAAAAACACAGAGATCAATAAAACAGAACAGAGCCCAAAAATAAACCCATGCAAACACGGTCAATTAATTTATATCAAAGACGTCAAGAATTTACAAGAAGAAAGGAAAGTATATAGTCTCTTCAATAAATGTTGGGAAATTTGGAAAGTCCTATGCAAAAAAATAAAACTGGACCAAAATCTTACACCATATACAAAAACTAACTCAAAGACCTGAAACAAAGGTCTTAAAGAAAACTGGTGGTAAACTCCTTGACATAGCTATCGGCAATGAGTTTCTGAAGCTGACACAAAAAGCAAAAGCAATAAAAGCAAAAACAAGTGGGACTACAACAAACTTAAGGCTTCTGCAGAGCAAACAAAACCGTCAACAAAATGAAAGACAACCTGCAAAGGGAGATTTTTGTAAACCATAAGTTGGAAGGGGTTAATAACCAAAGGATATAAGAACTCCATCAACTCAAAAACAAACAAAACCAAACATTCCAATTAAAAAATGAGAAGAACTAAATAGCCACTTCCCCAGAGGACATCAAAATGGTCAAGAGACACATGAAAAGATGCTAATGTCATGAATCATCAGGGAAATGCAAATCAAAACAACAAGGAAATACTGCCTCATACCTGTTAGAATAGTTACCATCAAGAAGACAAGAAACAATAGATGCTGATGAGGATGCAGTATAAAGAGAACCCTTATACATTGTTGGTAGGAACAAAAAGTGGCCCAGACAATATAAAAAATAACATGGACTTTCCTCGAAAAATTTTTAAAAGATCTATCATTCAATCCAACAATTCCACTTCTGGGTATGTACCCAAAGGAAATGAAAACAAGATTTTAATGAGATACATGAATTTCCATCTTTATCACAGCATTACTCACAACAGCCAAGACCTGAAAACAACTCAAATGCCCATCAACATATAAATGGATAAAAAAGATGTGGTCCATAAATATGATGGAATATTATTCAGCCACATTCATTCCTTCTGTGGGGGAAAAAAAAAAAGATGGACCTTCGGCACATTATGCCAAGATAAATCAGACAGAAAAGGATAAGTACTGTATGAATCACTTATATGTGAAATCTAAGAAAAGTTAAACCTGTGAAAAACAGTAAAATGGTGGCTACCAGGGATTGGGAGGGAGGGAGACAGGCGTGATGGTGTTTAAGGGTAAAACTTGCAATGAGTAGTAAATAGGCCATGGAGACCTAATTCACAGTATTACACACATGGACAATAATATTGTACTATAATATGTGATAAATATTACTACATCAACAATCATATTGATACATAAATGTATTAAAATGACACACTTTATACCTTAAACTTACACAATGTTACTCAGCAGATTTACTCAATTAAAAAACTATTACAAAGAGCAACAAATGATCTGCTGAACAGCATACTTAAATGTTTGTATGTAAAATTTGTAATCATTCAAGTATTTTTCACTTTTGGTAACTTTTTAAGATTTGCATACATCTTAAATTTGTAGAAATGCTTTTTCGTAACAACTTTTAAATTGCCAATAAGCAATGGAAAATTAATAATTGGAGAATGTGGGCACAGCAGCAAGGAGTGTCAGAACCAGCAGGATACAGAAGTTATAAAGTCAAAAACAGACCAGAATTTATACTGACATACTATCTCTCCTTCTGTCACTTTTTTTTTTTAAATACAACTCACTCAAAGGACTAGCTTTTTTTTTGGTAAAGATTTTATTTTTATTTATTTGTTTGACAAAGATAGAGACAGCCAGCGAGAGAGAGAGCACAAGCAGGGGGAGTGGGAGAGGAAGAAGCAGGTTTCCAGAGGAAGAGCCTGATGTGGGGCTCGATCCCAGAACGCAGGGATCACGCCCTGAGCTGAAGGCAGAGGCTTAATGACTGAGCCACCCAGGCGCCCCTCTCCTTCTGTCACTTTTTATTAAATGGCTCTCTGAGACGAGAAAACTAGAGAAATTATTTGTCACAACGATGTACATGAGTTTATCCGAACTACTGGATTTAAACAATCACCGCCAAAAGCACACCTGGGTGAGCTTTCAAACACACATCTTTTAATGTTAAAAAGGCCTCCAACAGCAGCATCAGGTGACATCTGGAAAATAATTCCCCTCTAATGAAAACTGGGAGGGGGGTGAGGAAAGGAGGAAAAACAAAAAAGAGAAGGGAGGGAAGAGGAGGGACGGAGACGGAAAGAGAATGAGGGAGGGAAAGGAACGAAAGAAGGAAAAGTTAGAGAAAAAGAAACTACATATGGTAAGATGTTCATCGCAGTTATTTATAAAGTAAAAAAAAAAAAAACCTAGGAAACTAACTAAATCACAAGTAAAAATATGGTTAAGTAAACTGTGGTAGAGCTACTCAAAACTGGAATCAGCCATTTTGAAGGTATTAAGACCACATATTAAAAGTGCCAGGGTAAGAAGTGTGAAGAGGACTTTAACTTTTCATTTCAAAGCCTTCTGGCAAGTTTTCTTTCTTGTAACTATATGCAGGAATTTAACACTCTTAAGAAAATATGCTAATTTTTTTTCTAAAAAGTAATGCCCATGTCTTAAGCACAATTAAAATGAATTATATAGTATATTCACTATGGAGCCATTGAGAAGAACAGGAAACTAAAGAATATACTCATATGGGAGGATATGCAGAGTGTCTGTTACCCGTAATATCACTTACAGTAACATATGAACAACATGATCCTGTCAATGTTACAAAATAACAGTTGACCCTGGAACATTTCAAGGATTAAGGGCACCAACTCCCACCCAGTCAAAAATCTGTGTGTAATTTCTGACTCCCCCAAATCTTAAACTCTACTAGCCTACTGTTGACCAGAAACCTTACCAACAATATAAACAGTCAATTAACACACATTTTATATGTTATATGTAATTATATACTGTATTTTTACAATAAAGTAAGCTAGAGAAAAGAAAATATTAAAAGAATTATTAGGAAAATACATTCACAGTACTGTAAAACATTCATGTATAAGTGGATCCATGCAATTTAAACCAGTGTTATTCAAGGATCAACTGCATATACCTACATAAACATAATACATGTATGTTTATTTTTATAAATATACAATTATGTATTTACATATGGGGATCAAGAAGGGGTTAGAAAGACTCGCTTTTGGTTTCTATTTCTATATTTTTTTAATTAAAACAAGTATGTATTATTTTCAATTAAAAGAAAAAGAAAAAATGTGTTAAATTAACTAGTCAGTACTAAAAAAAATAGCATGGGCATTATTATAACTATATAGCATGCATTTGATAATGGAATACTACCCAGCAGTAAAAAGGAACAAACTACAGATAAATGCAACAATATGGAAATGGATAAATCTCAAGAACATTTTGAGAAGTAAAAAGAAGTCCTGCTCAAAAGAGCACCTACTCTAAAATTCCATTTGTATGAAGTTCCTTAACAGGCAAAACTAATATACAGTGGGGAAAAAATCAGGGCAGTGCTTATTTCTATGGGTAAATGGAAGCATGGGAAAGGGAATGAGGAAACTTTCCAGAATGATGGTAATGTTCTTTATTTTGATAGGGAACTGAGTTACAAAGATGTACATCATTTGTCAAAACTCATCAAACAATACACTTTAAGATCTGTGGACACTATCGTATACATATAATATCCAACTTTTTTTTAAAACTATAAATACTGAACTCTTAACGATATGCATAAGTACTCTGAGGTAAATTCACTAACATCTGCAATTTACTTTAAAATACATCAAAGAAGGATAGGGGCAAGTACACTAAAATATTAACAGCAGAATCAAAGTGATGGGTATACATGGGTGTGTCATGTAAATACATACACTGTTGTACTTTTTGTCCAGTTCATCAATACAGATGGTTAAATTATGGCATATTCGTTACATTAAAATACTATGTAACTGTAATAAAAAAGACAACACTTTTATCTATTATGTGGAATGACATCCAAGTATGATACCAATTATGTTAAAAGGAGAAAGAAGAATACATAAACATATTCGCTTGTGTGCTGGTAAAATACCTCAGGAAGAATCACTAACAGATCTCAAATGAATTCCATTATTTCAAACACACACAATACTAAATACGACCCCAAGTTAAAAATAAACTTTCACCTGTTTGAGAAGTTACTTTTTGTAGACTGAAAAGGATTTTTCCACAGAAATGAGGTAGTGGGACTAAGTAAGTGACTAAGTTTGGTAGGAAGGGCTTATACCATCTACTCATTTCTCTCATTCTCTATTCTCTGGGACTAAGGAAGCAGGAGGAAGAAAAAAATATTCCTAGAAGCTGTTTAGCTCAAGCTTGAATTAGTCATTCTTGATGTGTAGACACCAAACACTGGAATATCTTATTTTCTGTTTTGCTCATAATACTATCTGTCTTTTGATTTATATGCATATAAAATAATTTTATTTGAGAACTTTTGTAAGCCAAAGACAAGGATGTGCTAAAACATATAGAAAATGCTAAATCCATTTTAACTACTCAGCACTCAGATGAAAAAGCCAAATAAGGTTGCAGCAGTGAATGTGGTAATGAGAGTCAACTCAACAAAAGTTAAAGGGATGTAGAGGGTAATGAAAAATATTTCAACCAGTAATCAATTATAGAAAAACTCTTCTACCAGCTGTAAAATTCATCAGACTAGAATTATCATATAGCATTCTTTTCTGGGCAGCTCCATGGAGTCCAGCAGCTTGCACATAACAGAATTCGAAAATACTTTGAGTAAATGTTATTAATATTTTTCAGTGTCCTTTCCCCCTAAAAAAAAAAATAGCTTAAGCTTTATATAATCTGAAGGTGCTATGAAGTAAAAATAAAGAGAAACAGACCCAGAGATTAGTAACTTTTCAAATTGCTCACTTATCTGCTGCTCTGAAATAAAATTCTCATTTAAGTATGGTACATTTTATAGTTTACACTTCTCTCTGCTTAGGTTATGGTTACACAAACTAGAAATTTCAACCAGTGTATTTAATATACCACACAGAAGACACTGTGCTGGGTGCTGTATACAACAGGAAGACAGTTAAATCTTATGATTTGGAGTCTACTTTCAAGGACCTGAGATTCTAATAATGAAGCTAAAATAAATAAGAAATAATTATTAAACAAGTATGCAAGTGGTGAATGTCATAATTGATGCAAACTAGTGCTAGGAGGAAAAAGTCATGTCACTCCTTGCAGATGAATGGATCATAAATAATGTCTAGAAGAACTGGATTCATCCTTGACCTTTGATTTCAATATATATAAAGGAAATGGAGAAAGGCAGTATATCATAACACACAACAAAGCTCTGAAATCAAAATGTCTTGTTTTGAATCCTTTCTCCATTATTTATTAGCTATGACCCATATTAACCTGCCTAAGACTCCACTTCCTCATATTTAAAATTGAAATAACAGAATCTATATCACACTCAATGAATACATAATGATTAGCATATGATAAGCACTCAAAGAATCTTACCCTCTAAAAGTTGGGAAAAGGGGACAGTATAAACAATGTGATAAAGAAAAAAGTTCAGCTTTGCTGAAATTAAAACTCACCAAAAAATGGGAAGATAAAACTGGAAAGATAAGCAGATTACACATTTTGAAAGCCAAGTCAAAATGTATACAATTTATTTAGTGCTAAAAATTTCAGCAAATAAAAGAATATAAACAAGGCTGGGCATCCAGGATGGAACTAGAAGGGAGAAAAAACTGCAAAAATTTAGATAAGGAGTGTGAGACCCCCTACTGAGCAATGTCATTAGTTAATAACTATTAAAAGAAAGAGATAGAACCCAATGAGTAACTGAAGGGGGAAAGAATGAAGGGAGGAAAAGCTAAAAAAATAAAATTTCAAGCTTGGAAAATTTGAGGAAATGAAATGGAAATTAGTAAATTCAGAGAACATTTATTTTCAGAAATGTAGTGTGAAGTTCAGATGGGAGAACCCGGCAGATACACAGCTAGCAACTGGAATAAGAGCTTAAGGCTTTGAACAGAGGATAAGTCTCAACATACATATGTGAAAAATAATGTAGAGACTAGAGGTTCTCTTGGAAAAGCTCTGAAATTCAATGCAAATTTATATACAGCACATGCAATATCCTAAGGAAGGAAGTCTTTAATCAAACTTTCAGACTCCAAAACACACACACACACACACACACACACACACACACACACACACACAGTTTTTAAGAACCACTGGCACAGATTATAATGGAAACTATCCAGGGGGATGAATGTGAATGAGACGACAGGGGTAGAAATAGTTGAGGGAAAAAAGGCATGGAAACATAACTTGAAAAAATATAATTAAAAGGCAAGAAAAAGAACTAAAAAAGACAGCTGATTTGAGAAGAAACAGAAGCAAAGTATTAGGGATTAAAGACATGAGAAGTTAAAAAGGCAGCATCAACACTGCTTAATGTTATATATTTAGGGCAAAGAATATAAAATTTATATAAAATCTCTGCATGTAATAAATTCATTGGTAACACTGAGGTAAGCAATTTTGTTTTTGTATAAGGAGGAAGAGACTATATGAGAAAGGATTAAGAACTAAATGGTTGGGGACAAAGGAGTGAAAAAGTAAAGACTGATTACTATTCCTAAATTTACTAGTGAAAGGAAAAGCTAGCATGAAAGTGACTGGAAGAAAACTATGATTTTATTTTTTGTTTTGTTTTTGCTGCCTCTATTGCTGAGTTTTTCTTCCTTAAGGACTAGGAAACTGACTTTCTATGCCAAAAGAAGTCTGTACGAAAAGAAAGATCAAAGGAGGGAAACAGGAACAAAGTTCAGCAGTGAAGAGATCACCTTTCAATTCTTCCTGTAAAACAGGAACAAAAATAATTTTAATGTGGTGAGAAGGGTATAGCTAATCAGTGTGGGTGAGGGGAGAAAGACTACAAAAACTCCGAAGAAGTTTCTTTCTTATACTGTAAAGCACTGATAACCATGATGCTTTAGAACTTTATTCCTTTATAACTGCAGCTGGTATTATGAAAATGTAATAGTAAAGAAGTGCATACAATAATAGGGTAGATTACACTATACTGTGTAGTAGTAAACTAAGAACATGGCTCTAGAGGCAAAAAAAAAAAAAAAGCATGAGTTTAAATTACTGTGCAGTCACATGCTGTGGCTAGCTGTGTGACTCTGGATAAGTACCTTAACTCTGTGCCTCAGTGTCATCACTTGCAAAATGAAGTAACAATCCTTACCTCTCAGATCTTGGAAGTAATACAAAACTTTCAACAGTGCATACAAATGCAGGTGGTAGCGGCAGCAGCAGTGGTGGTAATAGTTAACAGTAGCCAGTAATGTAACCTATTTATGTTTAATTAAGCAGTATTTAAGGAAGGAGGGTAGGGCCAGGCTCCTAAAAATGTGACTCGGGGGCCCCTGGGTGTCTCAGTCGGTGAAGCATCCAACTCCTGGTGGCTCAGGTCATGATTCCAAGGTTGTGAGATGAGCCTGCAGGGCTCCAAGCTCAGCAGCGAGTCTGCTTAAGATTCTTTCTCCCTCACCCTCTCCCCACCATGGCTCTCTCTTTAATTAATTAATTAATTTAAAAATCTTTTAAAAAATTATGTCTCAATTCTTTCAACTACAGAAGGAAATAAGTGTAATTCCCCCTATTATACCATTGAGGAAAGGAGAGGTTCATTTGCCTAGATTACTCAGTTAATAAGTGGCAGAACTTTGACGTGAAGACCAGTTTATATGGTAACAAAACTTGGTTTCTTTCCACTACATTACCTCCACAGCACTACATAGAAGCAGGAGCACAAAACTATGCATTCTGTACTTTACTACTAACCTCACAAAATCTGGGCACATCACTAAGTCTATCTGCCTCTCCATTTTCTGAAAAATTAAGTTTTTCAAATTTGATTTGATTTTGAGGTTTCCCTCCAGCTACTGAAGTCCATGATTTTAAGTCACCACATTTAGTGATGTGTAAACTCACAGAAAGTTTCAAAATACAGGAAACCTTTTCTGTTTAGAAAACAAAAACAGAAATTGAACATCACCACCAAAGAAAAAAAAAGCTTAAATTTTTTTTTCCAGGACTTCACATTAGCAAAAAGAAATGAATGTTGAAGAAAAGGCCAACAACTAATTTCATTTTATTATGGCAGTATGACTAAGCAAATGTTTGAGAGAACAAAATATCAATCTTAAGTATTTCAAGATGCCAATTTTAACACCTACATTTTCAGTAATTTGAGAAAAAAAAAAAAACACAAAACTCAGAGCCCTGACACATACAGACCTTATAATCAAATAACAAGCAGATTTATCGACTTTTATTTCATGCCAAACACTGCAACCACGCTGGGTTTGTGTTTGTTTTCATGTCAATCTGAAAACTCTCCTGCCCTAAAACCCTTCTCGGGCTTCCACTATCCTTCAATTATCATCCAAAATCCGTAACATGACTCAATAAAGTCTTGAATGATCCTGCTCCTCTCTCTGGAACTATCCACTGCTATTCTTCCCTTTGGTCTTTTTTCAATTTCTTTCATTTCCCCTAAGACACTTTTTTTTTTCATTTTAGGGCTTTCATACAATCTGTTCTTCAAAACCTAGAATGCTTTCACAGCTCTCCCACCTTTTTGCCCTAGCAAACTGTTCCTCATCCTTTTAAGCTAAGATCAAATGTTAGACCAGCAAAAGCCTCTCCTGACCTTCCAAGCATACATTTTGACAGCATTCTGGACTTCATAATACTCAAAGGTCTTATAATTACTTGTTCAACCTCTGTCTTCCCTACCAAATTGTAGACATTATGAAGATAGTTATTTCAGCCTGTTTCCCAATATCCCCAATATCTAACACTACCATTCAGTACAGATTAAGTACTCAATGTTTGCTGAATTAACATATTTAAAATGCAGGGGAAGTCCAAAACCATGAGATACTATACTAGCACAAGTAGCTAGAAAGTTCCATACGAGTTTTGAGTTACATCTTACCCATGGTCCTTCAAATGTTCCTCCTTCAAATAGGTGCTATTTGGCGATTACACTTTCGAAGTAAAGCTAAAAATCCCTTTAGATAACAAACACATCTTAAAATTTCACAAAACCAAGGTTAGAAACCACAAGTCTTAAACAATTGGAATAAGCTTTAAAAGTCATCAAGAACTCACCTGAAATGCAATGAAAGGGGTAGGAACTACAATAAGGGCTCAATTTTACCACAGCAATGTACATTATGAAAGGACCAATCCCAATTCCTGCCACTGTCTAAGCTGTACCAGTGGCCTTATTTATCCTAACAGTAATGACTGCAGTCCCACAGTCATCTAAGTAGGCTATAAGATATCTGAAACACGCTTTATTAAAACTGAATAAAAGTCACAAGCATACACACTACATAACTACAAATAATCTTTTAGGTTATAGCATAACGTACAGAGATGTTAAATCACTGCGTGTTTACCTGAAGCTAATGTAACATTGTGTGTCAACTATAATTCAAAAATTTTTTTAAAAAAGGAATGCTATTTAAATTCAAAACTTTTTTTTTTTATGTTTTCTGTTCACCTAATACTTGAGTGCTAATTACAAACCAGGCACTGTCCAAGGATTCTTAATACATATTCATTATTTCCCCATACAGATGAGGAAACGGGAGGCACTGAGTTAAGTAATTTACCCAATATTATACAGCTGGTAAGTGGCAGATGCAATATTCAAAGCCAGCCATTCAGACTCTGGAGTTCGTCCTCTAAACCACTACAACCACCGTTGCATGCTCTCTCTCCATCCACTGAAATAAAGCTTCTATCTGGACCACCTCACATCAATAAAACTATTTTGCTAAGGTCACCAATGACTTTTACCTTTCCAAACTTAAGGGCCACTTACCTGCCTCCACCTTTTTCATCCACTCTGCAGCATCCCATCAAGTTGACAACTCTCCTCTCTTGCCATACATTTGTTTCGTTAGTAACATAAATCTTAGTCTTCTACTTCAGACCTGGGCCCTCCTTTCTTCCCTATCAACACATTCTTACCAGGAAATCTTCCACAATTCCACAGTTTCAAATACTCTCTGCATGACTCTAACTTTCTCTACTCCTGCCCAAGTTCTAGACTCAACCCAACCACCTCTTAAATATCTAACTTGGATGTGTAACAAACACCGATTACCTTTCCTCCTCCCCTCAACCTGTTCTCTCCCAGTCTTCTCTATCATCACCCATCCAGCTGTTTGGGCTACCTTCTTAGTCATTATCCTTGATTTCCCTTTCCCTCATCTCCCACATCCAATCCATCAGCAAGTTCTATCAGATCTACTTATGAAACCTATTTCGTTCTGTCTCCACTATCACTCTAATATAAACGACCTACATTCCTGCCTACAATGCCCTTCCGAATAGTCTACTTTCATTCTTGCCCCCTTAATCTCCACTAAGCGAGTGGAGTTAAAACAAAATCAGATCAGTCCCTGCCTGCTTTAAATTATCTAAGGTCTCACTGTATAAGGCCTCAAAGAACCGAACTAATGCGGCCCCCTCCTACTTCTCTAGCCTCATGTTATTCCATTCTCTCCCCCATCACAACGTTCCTTGCAGCCACAGTTGCCTTCCTTCTCTTCCTGGAACACACGGTGATCATATCTGCTACAGGGCCTTTGCACTTGCTGTTCCTTCTGCAAGGAACAGTCTTCCTACAGACTTTGACACAGATGGTTCCTTCTCCTCCTTAAGTGTTGGTCAAATGCTACCTCCTGTGAGAGGCCTTCTAATCAGTCTTTTATATGACTCTCTATTTTACAACCGCCACTGCTATTTTATTCTATCTTATTTCTTTTATACTCATTTATTACTGTCTTTTCAACTTTGGAATTTAAAAGCTCTATCACCAAAGCCTCCCACAATACACAGCAGGCACTTAATAAAATTACTAAATGAGTGAATTTCCCTATTTCATTTTGTTTATTGTAAATCAACTAATTTTGATAAAGCACCTGGCCCAAAATATATTTTGCATGTATTAAAAGATAAATCCTTAAAACACTATTTTTTCTAATCTAAAGCATTCCAGCACTCTGAACCCCCCGCCCCCCAGAGTCCATCTACAGCATCCCACTTAAAACTGCCAAATATCCCATATGGATAAGTAACATTTTCTTCCTTCTCTCCAAACTAACAAACGTGTAAGTGGGGAAAAGAGAACCTTACTGGACACCTTAGCACCTGTTACATCTTCAATCAGTTAAGAGAGGTGCGGGTGAGCCAGATAGCACATGGGAAACGTGGCCTTTCTTTCGGGGACTGTATTTAGGTAAAACGTGAGTGGCTTACATGAGAACTGCCCTAATGCCTAATAAGGGCCATTCACTTTATTTAAAGAAACCAGTTAAAACAGTCTGTGGGCAAGAGGTTATGCTCGGATTCACTAGAAGAAAAGAAACGGATTTGGGGGCCCTCATCAAATATGTCTGTAGGTTGCGGTCGGTCTACATATAACGGGAAAACAAGAGGAGATATCAGTTCAAGGACCAACTCAGCTGTAAGATAAAGGTCAGCTCAGGCTCTCTGGGGTATCCTGAACCTGGAAGCCAGGGTGGAAAAGGAGAAAACACAAAACCCTGGAATCTCTGTTCACCGCTTCGGCCTCCATCACAGACACTTCGGGAAACTGCACAGATCTCTGGGTCCGCCTAACTCCCACTTCCATCCCTGCAAGGAGATAGCCCCCTGATACTCACATGGGCTCGAGAGTCTTGCTGAGCCAGGACTTGAGTGCCTCGAAGTTTTCAATGATCATTTTAGAAACCATCCACAGCGGCCCCGAGGCCCGTCACACTCCTCCGCCCGCCCAGGTCGCGGCCGCTACAGCCGCTGCTGCCCCCGCCCCCTCCTCCGCGCGCCGCCCGCGTGGGCCGCGGTGGGAGGCGCCGGTGGCAGGTTCCCGCGAGCCCCGATCGGCGAACAGCTCTGCGGGTACCGTCGCAGGCCGCGAATCCACGGGGTGCCAAGAGCTCCCCGTCCCCGGACCCCGGCTGAGGCAGCAACGGTTTGCCCGGGCCCTCCCCCTTCCCTCCACCCGAGCAAATCTTCTTGGACCGTGAGTGCGACACGCGCTTAGATCCGGGCTTTCACTCAGCCTCGGGATCAGGTGGAGTTGGCAACGCAGAAGAGGCAAAAGTGAAGAAAACGAAGACGAAGGGCAGCTCAATGGAAACGATTCGGGGGGTCTTCCCGGCTCCTAGCACCCCCAAGAAGATGGCTGCCGATAAATATCGCGAGAATTGATGAAGTCTCGCGGTGACTCCCGGAGCCTGCTGGGAAGAGACGTAAGATCGACGGAGAGCGCGCTGGTCGAGTGCGGTACTTCGATTCTTTGCTTATTTGCGTGATTTGCGGCCTTTGTGCTTTTTTACTCCTTGGCCCGCGTACGGAATAAAGATTTTCTTTTTTACAAGAAGGGAAAGGCCGCTGACTCCAGAAACAGTGGGAGTCCCGCTTCGTCCTATGTAATAGACGGCTGTGGCGCATCAGTTGGAACGAACCTCCGGACTGGAGCGCTCCTTGAGAGCGTCTACGCGTTGTGCGAGGACGCACGGCGGCCAGTGGGTTCCAGGTGTGCTGTACTGCCTCCTCCGTTTATCTCAGTGTCCTGCAATACCATATTGTGTGCGCTGTGGTGTGGACAAGGTTGGGAAGCACAGGCTGGTGTAATCGAACCCTCTGAGATTTACAGAGGATTAGTGTCTTGTCCATAATTACTCGACTTGATTGCAGAGAGGTTATGATCTAGGGATGCCCCAAAAGAAAGGTGAGATAACCTTGACGGTTCTGAAATAGTTTCCAACCATCTGAAACTTCGGACGTTTCCCCACCTAAAGATAAGAATAGTGTGTTTTTAATTTTCTTCATATAGAGCCGATTCAGCCAGAGATAGGAAATTAGGTAGTATCAAAAGAGAGAGCCTTCATATCAGCGTCCTAAATAAATTAACTTCCCTTCTCCTGGGGAAGTTTGAATCATGCTTGTGTTGTTTCATTTGCTATTATTTACTATGGTTAAGGTGCTAGGTGGGATTTTGCAAAAGGTCTAGTGCCTGTAAACTATAATGAAATGAAAATAATTAGCAATATAAAGACACTTAAAGTAAGTAGACCAATAAAAAGCTCTTGTGGCAGGCAGTGGTAGACGAAACTGTCCTTAAGACCTCTGAGTTTATAATTTGCTAGATTGAAGTGTCCTTAAGCAATAAGTGGGAAAAATTATCAAGAAAAGCTAGACATTTGTTTTAAAATATAGCGTGTAGAGTAGAATGAAATTAGAATTCAGTCACTAAGTAACCAGGGTATTGGTTAAAGTGATTTAGCTAAGTGAAATAAGGTAGAAACAAGAGAACAAATATCAAGATTCCACTTACCAGGTACCTACAGTAGGCAAACTCTCAGAGACAGAAAGTAGAATGGTTGGGTGCCAGTGGTGGGAGAGCAGGGGAGGACGGGGAAAGTTTTATTTGGGATGTTGAAAAGTTTCTGGAGATGAACAGGGTTGATGGTTGCATGGTTAATGCGATTGAATTATACACTTAAAATGGTTAAAATAGTAAATTTTATGTATATTTTACAACAATAAAAGTGATTTTTTTAATTTTAATGTTGCTATGGGAAAAGTAAAACCCTAATTGTTTAGCCTGTTTATTTAATAGACTTGTCTCAGGCTGACTCCAGCAGAGTTTTCAACTTCATCACCAACTGTTCCTTAACTGGCCCTCTCCTCCAGCCTTCCAAAGCTAACCATCGTTCTTCCACCAAATACTATACTCCAGGTAAACTGATTTGCTCACCCTCCACTTCTCCAAACACTTATCTACATCATTTCCACAAGGAATGCCTCCACTTCTTTGGCTGCTCAAACTTTACCCATTCTCTCCTAATACCACTGCTCCTATATATTTGAAGTCTTTGATTTTTCCTAAACAATAGCAACATTTTAATCTCTCTGCCTCTTAGACTGCCCCCATTACCAGTTCATCTTTAGTTGCCTTTATCATCATTGACTTTATTAGTAATCATTGTAAAACTTTGATGTAATCATGTCACTTCCCTGCTTACGATCTTCATCAACTCCACGTTGTCTTCAGGATAAAAATCAAGTTCTTCCCACATTCTAATTTCATAATCAAACCCCCACCTATTTGCCTTAGAAAGTTCTTTCACTGCCTTTCAGCCTTTGTTTCAGCCATCTTGAGCTATTCTATGTTCCTTGGAAGAGGTGTGTTCTCACACTTAATGGGGGTATTGCAGAATGTTTTTTCTTCCCTTTCACTTGATGAAATCCTACTCATCCATCATAATTCAGTGCATACAACATCACCTTTGGAAAGCCATCCCTGACCTTCCTGCTCTAAACCAGAAGTCACTCTGAAGTTTTCTCACATCAGCCTGTGCTTGCCTCTGTTACAACACTCTTGCTTTATTTTTGCAAGTATCTGATTATCTGTCCCTTAGTAACTATAGTTTTGAAGCTCCTGCTTCAAGCACAGCCCCTGATATATTCAGTCAGTTCTCAATTTTTCTAATGATTCATTGAAGCTCTGCCACTTCCATGAAATCTTCCCTGGCCACTGGAGCTGACAGTGACCTCTTCCTCCTCTAAATCCATTGTACAGTGCTTGTTATTACTCCACATTTAGTCATAGTGCTTTGTAGCATGCTGCTTTTTCTTAACCATTAACATTGATCCCTTATCACTTCAGTATTTTATCTTTGGTTTTGCCTTCAAAGGTGACAATTAGCTAGTGTGATTATCAGTGCTAAGAAAAGACTAAAACAACCGCCATAGAATACTTTCTGCATTCAGTAACATTTTAGAATGTTCAGTATTAGGTTACCTACTTAACATTTTACAATACACCATGCTTTTTCAAAGCCCTGTGACTTTGTTAGTGATAATTCCTTTTGCCTGGAATGACTTTCCTCATTGCTCAAAAAACCAGCTTCTTACTGATGCCCTAGGCAAAGATAGTTGCCTCTTGGTTTCTACCTGTAGGATATGAGTTAAAACGTCTTATTTCGTTATCTCCTCTGTCTCCTTAACTAGGTATGAACTCTTTAAGGACTAGGACTCAAGCTTATTCATCCTTGTATTTCCTACGCTTAGCACAGTATCTGGAACTCAAAAATGATTACTGAAGGATATGTGCTTAATTTTAAATAAGAAGGAAGTAGAGGCAGGGGAAAATATTTTGGGCAGGCTAGTCATAATGATACCTCCTGATAGACTTCTATCGCCTCATGGTTTATTTAGCTGCCCTGATCCTAGGAAGATTCCCTATAGTGTAGTTAACTCCTTCTTAGGTTCTTCCAGTTCTCTCTCCTCGCTGGTGGATATAATCTTATTACTCTCAGTGGCGCCTTTGGGCTCTTGTTTAAAACCTCAGCCTGCATTTTGATATCACAAAGATATTCTATATGTTCTATTTCCTTTATAGTTCATTACTCTCCGGAGAATCACGTTTAGATCTTTATTTTGTATGGAATACGTTCCTTTATTTGGTGAAAGGTGGGGAGCTAGCCTGTTTTTTCTCCAGATGGCAAGCCACTTTTTCTCTATAATTCTACACAGCAGTCTATCCCTTTCTCATTGGTTTTTGATGCCATTTTTATTATATATCATGTTTCCATTTATATTTATATGTGGCTCTGGTTCTGAACTCTTCAGTTGGTCTCTTTGTCTATGACTACACCTGTCATAAATAATAAAACCTGTTGTTTCGATTTACCAACATCTTATAGATTATCTTAATACCTAACAGGGCAAATCCCTCCTTTTTGCTTTTTTTTTTTTTCCAAATTTTACTTAACGTAAACCTCTGTTTTTCCAAATACTTCCTAGAACAAGATTGTTGAGCTTGTAAAATAAAAATCCCTTATTATATATATTTCTATATATAAATTTGGGTTGAATTGGCATCCTGTAACGTGTGGCAGTCACAGGTGTGCTTCTCAGATCTGCCTTCAAGAAAGGACTCACTGCCCAACAGAAGGCACGTAGTTAGCTGACAGCCTCCAGCTGTTAACTTCTAGGTTCACCTGAGCTTTCAAGCTGAAGTTACACTATTGTCAGGGCAGCCCGTTTCCCCCATGCCCATCCTCAGCCAAAGACGGAGTCAGGCATAGTAAAAAGACGTACTCAACATTGGTGATAGAGGCTCTGTCAGACCTGCATGGCAGTCTGATGGCTCCCCCTGCCCAGTCCTGCTTCCTCTCTTTCCTTTTCATAAGTGCTACTCTGCAGTAAACCTTTTGCACTTCTAACTAACTCAACATCTCCACCAGAGAATCCACCTTATGACACAAGTTACGTCATCTGATTCATTCTATTTTTATAAATTAAAGTCATGCTTAATAACAAAATCTAACTATACCTTCTGGCTCAATTACTTCTTTGAAACCATCCCTACCCAACTAAGTTTAATACAGTATCTCCTAAGACATACATTCTGGCAAGCCTACGACTTTCTCTGGCCATCATTGATTTAGTACCTATCATTTTATTTTTTAGTGTACATATACTTTATCCTCCAACTAATGCTCTGTTTTAATTCCCTGTGACCTCCTTGAGTACCTTATTTCATCAGTTACTTCCTTAGCTCCTGTTTTCAACCCTGTCATTCTACTGGGCCTTTCCAACGCATTGTTCAACAAATGTGTCCTGAAGGTCTCCTGTTTTAAACCTCCCACTACTTTCTGAGAATACCGTGGCTGACAAAAAAAACATGATATCTGCCCTGAGGAGCTTATAGGCTCATAAAGAAGGCAGACTTCTAACAAGTAATCATATAGGAAAAAACTTATAAAATATATTACATATTATAAAGAAGGAAATATGAACCATTTTAAAAGTTTAGAAATACTGAAGCATGGCTTCTCTAAGGATATGATATTTAAATGGTTAAGAAAAGGGAATAATGAGTACAAGTTAGCCATGTGAAGCCAAATAGAGACAAGAACATTTCTGGCCTACATAATAGCTTGTGGGATGTTCCTGAGGTAAGGAAGGGCCAGGATCTTAAAGGTCAGAGAGGGGAGAGCATGTCAAGTCAGGAGGAAATATAGCTATAGGCCAATTAGATAAACAGGGCCATGTTAAGATTTTTGAACAAGATTTTATTTAAAATATGATGTGCAAGGGCACCTGGGTGGCTCAGTTGGTTAAGTATCTGCCTTGGGCTCAGGTCATGATCCTGGCATTCTGGGATTAAGCAGTGTTGGGCTCCCTAAACCACTTCTCCTTTTCCCTCTGCCACTCCCCCTGCTTCTGCACGTGTGTGCTCTCTGTCAAATAAATAAAATCTTTAAAAAATAAAATAAAATACGATGTGCAGCCATTGAGAGGTTTTCGGTGTGGTGGAATGAATTAAAAACATGAACATACACACTTCTTAGAAAGCTTAATTAAATTTGGGAGTTTTTAAAGAAAAACAAAAAGGCAAATCCCCTTTAACATAAAAATGCTAGGATTTTTATCTCCCTAGAAGTAGAATCAAGATCATGTTAATAAAGAATATAGTTTTCTCATCTGAGACTAGAAGCCAATAACTTGGAAAGAGAAATAATGCTTTGCTGTGGTGAGGTATGTCCTTAGGTGATTCAAGAGGAAACCCTTCAGCAGTTGCTGTGTAAACTAGGATCAGAGGACATACTATGATTTCCCCCTAATAAGATCAGAGTACTTCTGGTTGCAATAAAAGAATTTGAAGGACAATCACCAATTCTTTAGTGGGCACTCCATCTATACCCATAATTGATTATAATGACTCCCTATAGCAACACTTTAATGGAAGGGATCTAAAACCTAGCAGAACAGTACAGAGTAAGAGGACTAGGAGTTGTGCTAGTAATACACTGAGCTCTTTATTTTATTCCACATAAGGAGAGGAAAAGTTCTTCCATTTTGGGAAAGCACTGTCCAATAAAAATATAATAGGAGCCACATATGTAATTTTACATTTTCTAGTGGCCATATTTTTTAAAGATTAAAGGTGAAATTACTTTTACTATATTTTGTTTTGCCCATAGTGACTAAAATACTGTCATTTCAGTGTGTAATTAATATAAAATTTATTGAGATATTTTACTTTTTTCTGGTTACTAAGTCTTTGATATCCAGTGTGTATTTTACCCTTGTAGCACATCTCAGTTGAAGCACACCACATCACAAGTGCTCAATAGCTACACATTGCTAATGGCTACGGTATTGGACACTGCAGCTTTAAAACTTTAGAGTGTCTCGTGTGGGTATTTAATTGTGGCTGACGTCTGTTGTTTCAGTGTCATTGGTCATTTTTCTCTGCTCAGGTACTGGTCTTCAATAAACTTGGGCTTGAATTTCAAAAGCCCTAATTAAGGTTCTACATCATTACTTTTGTAACAGATAATTTTGTCCTAAGGCTGCTAAGGAAACAAGAACGAAATGTAGAGCTGAACTTTCTTCAAAAGATGGTTCATTACTGCCTCACTTCTTATTAGCCAGAGAATGAGAGGGGAAGGGACAAAATGGTATACCCAGTTTTCTTCTGATTCTTGGCTTGAAGGACAGAGATAGCTCCACAATAAATATTTGTTGGGGAAAAAAGCAATGAAATGAAATGATATGGCAGAGTCCCCACAGAGGCTCTCAAGGGATCATATGCATATACGCTTGTAAATCCTACTTCTCATGGAATTCCAAAGCTAAGCTTGTCAGTCTGCTTTGCTTTCTCTTTGGGTGTGTTTTGTTTTTGTGTTTTTGTTTTTATCGTCTGGAGGCATTCATCTTTACAATAGCTAATGGAATGTTATTTGTGTCATGAAAGATGAAGGGAATGCCAGGAGTCTTGACTCTGTGCCTAAGCTGGGAGACTCTCACCCAGGTTATAAGTCTTGTTTGCCAGTGTTGTTTCATTCAACAAGTAATATTATATTGAGAGCCTACTGGGTGCTATGAACTTCTCTAGGTCCTGAAAATATAGATGTAAACAAGACAGGCAAGATCCCTGCCTAAATAGATTTTTTTTTCAAGATTTTATTTATTTATTTGACAGAAAGACAGCGAGAGAGGGAACACAAGCAGGAGCAGAGGGAAAAGCAGGCTCCCCACTGAGCAGGGAGCCCAATGCGGGGCTCAGTCCCAGTTCCCTGGGATCATGACCTGAGCCAAAGGCAGATGCTTAATGACTAAGCCATCCAGGCGCCCACTTAATAGATTTTTTTAGATGTTTTTTATTTTGGAAAAACTTAAACATATACAAACGCAGAAAAGAGTATAAACTTCCTTATCATCCAGTTTCAGCAATTATGGACTCATGATCAATCTTATTTCATTGATATTCCATACTCTCACTCCATTTCAAATTATTTTGACAGCATAAACATCACATCATTTCCCTGAGGGATGGTTTTAATAATATTACAAATTTTTTTCCTCTGGATACTGAGATTTATACATATCTGTCATCATCTATGGCAGTTTGTACAAGGGACTTTGTAAATGTGTGCGTATGTGTGTATGAATATGTAATGTGTGTGTATATATATATATATGCATGTATCTCTTCAACCACCATCCAATTAATCATTAATATTTATTGAGTCTTCCTCATAAGTACACCTAGAACCTACTCATTGGCATTCAGCCCAGGCTATACACTGCAGCCAAAGAAATCCATAAAAGTCCATGCTAATCATGTCACAATTTAAAATCCTTTATTGACTCCCCATTTACTAGGCTGAAGTACAAATTTATTCATAATAATATCTAATTGAAATTTAGTGTGTTTTATGGTATTAAGCATTGTGCTAAGTGCTTTATATATATATTATGTTAATCCTCACAATTTAGCATTCTCATTTTATAGCCGAAGAAATTAAAGCCTTGAGTAGTCTAAGTTCATTCAAGGGAGTACTCAAGCGTGGTAGAGCTTGAACTCAGATCACTAAACAACAACGACCACATCTTTAACCACATTTTACTAAATCTTTCATTAATTGGTGTCTGTCTAGCTCTCCAACTTTGTCTCACTTCTTCACCTTTCACACTCGGTAGTGCTGCCATACCGAAGTATTTGTGTAGTTCCGCAAATAAACAATACTGTATTGAGCAATAAGCGAACTGGTGTATGCTGAAGAAAACATCAGAATAGGGGATGCCTGGGTGGCTCAGTTGGTTAAGTGTCTGCCTTCAGCTCAGGTAATCCTGTGTTGTCGGGGGAGGGGGGGTCCTTGCTGAGCAGGGAGCCTGCTTCTCCCTCTGCCTGCCACTCCCCCTGCTTGTGCATGCTCTCTCTCTCTGACAAATAAAATCTCTAAAAAAAAAAAAAAAACAAACAAACATCAAGACAGGAACATGAATATATCTTTTAGAGAATTTGGAAATTTCTTTTAAAGTATCCAACTGAACATGATAAGAAAAACCAGACAGAAGGAATTTCCTACATTTATTTTGTCATTAGCATTATTTTGAATTTGACTTTCAAATGGAAAAACATTATAATATTTTTGTTGCCTTAGGCCTATAAAATCCTCAATCTATTCCTAGCTGTCCTTTATTCCATTCCAAAACATACTGCCCTTTATTCTCTTCTTTGCACTAGGAGCCCCTGCTGTTTAGAACATTTACCATGCCCAACCCTATTCTGTACTTAACTCTCGATCACACTTCAGGATTTATCTTAAAAATCACTTCCTCTAGGAAGTCTTCTCTGACTGGACTGAGTGTTCACAGTGTGCATCCCTATTATAATTATATCACCCTGTATTGTTAATAGTTGTCTACCATATTAAAAGATCAAGCTTTTTTCCATTCATTGTTTTATTCCCATACCTAACATGTAATAGATAGTTCTTTGCTTTGCTTTGCTTTTTTCTTTTCTTTTTTCAAATTTAGGTTTATTAGCTGGCTGCTACAAGGGAGAATGTACACTGTGGAGAGTTCAACATTTCAACAGGTGGCAGTTACAGAAGAATACCTATATAGAGTTTGTAGAACCGGAATTAGACATAGGATGGCCTTGGTAGAGATTACTCGGAATTTGTAAACTAGGAAGTTGCTGGAAGGATCAGTGGTTTTATCTTTAGGACACATGACTTTTTGTGGAGTTAATGTTCGGTTGGTCTGTCTGTGTGGTCTTATTCAGAATACCATGGGTCTGATGAATTGGTGTTCAGAGTCTGAAGACAATTTGTCTTGCGTGTCATGGTTTTGTACAGTTTTTCTATTTTGTGAGTGATAATGTGGTTTTGCAAGTTGTGGTTTCTATTTCAACTTTCAGTTCCCTTTTCACATCCTAGTTGCCAGCTGAACCTAGTTGCTAGCCGGTTTTCCCTTTATCCAAAGAATAATGACGAAGCTCCTGTCCTCTCAAGGAGTTCCCAGTCTAGGCTATTATAATATAATTTGATATAATAAGATATAAATAAAGCATTATGAGTTCAGAAGAAACAACCAACTTTTTTTAACTACCATTGTTTTTGAAATCCTGCCATATGCAAGGCTCTGTGTACGATAATGTACTAGGCAAATTACATACACTATTTTATTTAATCCTCAAAAATCGTATGAAATCGATATTTTCTTATCCTCATTTTAAAGTCAAGAAATTGAGATGCAAAATGGTTAAATAACCCGCTCAGGGTCACCTAGCTCAGAAATGATAGATCTTGGCAAATATTTGCTGGGTACTATTCTAGGTGCTTTATCTAATCTCCAAAACAGACCTTTGATGTAGCTACCACTCTTCATCAAGCTGATTCATGGGGAAGTAAAGTAACTCATCTAAGATCACAGAGTTTGTGACCACATTGTAGAGGCAGGATTCAGACCTACACCACTTGGCTCCGTGGTCCACCACCTCGTCTGCTGCTTCCCTTGAGCCCTGTTCTTGGGCTCTCATATCTTTTTACCTAACCACTGTGCTGATGTGCCCCGTTGGCAGAGAAGAAGCTTTACAAAGGGGTTGAATGTGAGTTAAGTAGGATATTTCTGGATGGATCAGAGGGGGTGTAGTCCTTGCAGAGTCCTGGGAGCAGGGAGAGACTCTGCTTGTTCAGGAAATGGTGAGGTTTGAGCAATTCTGAGTGCCTTGGATGGGGAGTTGTGGCAGCTGATAGAGCTGGACACGTGTATTGGGACCAGATTAGAACTTCACAATTGCCCCTCACATTTAACCAAAAGGATGCCCCTCTTAATACTGCACTTGTCTCTCATTGGCCATTCTGGTCCTAATGCATACCCAAAGGAAAGAGATTTGTCACCACTAAAGATACTCATGCTGGAGGCAACTTCAAAAGAAAAGTTCCAGGAATGTGTTAAGCAAAGAGACCTTTAGGGAAAAAATGCTGCTTAGAGATATTCTTAAGGCAATTGCTCTGTCGATCGTAAGGTGCATTTGGTTGTCTATGTCCTTGTAAATTAAAGAAAAAAATATGTCATCATTTTCCATCAATCCAGAGTCCTGAATAACATATTTTGTTTATGGAGTTCTGGGAGCTGACATGCATTTAACTCATCACATGAATCCCATTATGCAGATATGATTCATGTTCCCAGTGTAGAGATGAGGAGACTGAGGCTGAGAAGAAGAACTCAAGGGATTTGGGCACATTGCACAGTGGGAGGTGGGAGAGCCAGCATATCAAGCCAATTTGCCTGATTTCTGAGCCTGTTCTGCCAATGGCCTTAAGGAGTCTGAGACCTTTTAGCTTGTGGAAGTGCAGAACATCCCAAACAGAGCAGGTAGTCTGATGTCTGGAGAACAAGTAGTCAGGAGATAAAGGGAAGTGCTGGGGCCAAGAGGAGGGAAATTGGAACTTCATCCATCCTTGCCCCCTTTGGGTATCAGACCCCACCCCCCACCCCCACGCCCACCCCCGTTTGCATGAGTCACTGGGAAATCTAATACCATCACTTCTATCACTCTCTATTAATGTACAGCCCACATGGGGAGGGGGGATTAGGCCTCATCTTTAGAAAGGAGGTGCATCAGAGAATTTGTGGGCATATGTTAAAACCACAGCACAACCATTGAGGCTGTGTGAGTAGTACCACAGTGATTCCTCCAGGAGCATCAGCAGAGAATTGACTGCTTGCCTGTCTATACTACCTCTGGGGATAGAGACTGGTGGTATGCTGGTTAATGTTTAGCAACTGGGTTTCTAGAAAATAAAATGTATGGATACATATGTATGTACATAAGTTTTACTGATACAAAGGATATGTAGCACACAACTTAACAAATAATAAAATATACAATACTCTTTATTATAAATTCCCTACAACAAATTGGTTCTGACAAAATGTTTTAGCTGATTTTTACCAAATGCTTGTATCTGTAACATTTTCTGCATCACTTTTTTACATCTAGATAATCAACAAAACAATAAACCAAGTCCAGCTCTGTAGCAATTGCCAGCTTCCGTGGTGTAAGTGCTCCCAAACTAGTCTATTTCAGGTTATCAACATGATATCACCAAATGCAGAGTTGGAAAGAGATTCACAGTAACACATCTTTGTACATCATTTCCACCATACAGATACAATAAATAACCTGAGGGGCACAAATAATAATAAAATTAAGTAGAGTAGAATAATTAGAAAGTGATAAGTTTTTAGTATCTGTTGCCTTTTAAAATATAATTGATGTAATTTTAAGTTTAGATAGTTTTTAATAAAAGTTGTCCAAAAAACTAGCTTGCAAAATTCTTGTAAATAAGCTCTTACAGGCTGCTAAAAGGGGGTTCCAGCACACCATTGACTGGAAACACCTTTACCTGCCACCACATGGGGAATTCCCAATATTTCAACAACCAGAATTGAGCACATGAGACAAGAAGTACCAGTAGTTTGAGAGAGTAATAGCAGTCAGAATAAACAAGAGGAAAATGGAACTGATAAAAAAAGAGGGATGAAAAGCTGAATTGTTTTTTTTTAAAGGAATCCTTAGAGAGATTTAAGTTCACACAAAAATTAAGGAATATAATGAATAAAGAGAAGGATCAAATGGTCACCACTGAGACACTAATCAATGATCTGAAAGATAAAAATAGAAATAATAAAAAGAAGAGGTAATTTGTAATTTTGCAAAGCACATCACAATTTTGCAAAGCACATCACAGATTGTGCTGTCATGATAAAAACTATAGATACTCAGAATTGTCATGTAAATTATTGCTTAAATATGCAAATATTTTACATTCCTCCTAGCTTCAAAATATGCATATGATATTTTTAATCAAATAAATATGAATATACTAACACAACAGAAACATTTATGATTACTGCAATTTGAAAGCCATAGTAAATTAAAAAGCTAAAATACGCCTTTACATATTGTGCATGTAGAAATTTTTTTCTATACAGCCCACTTATGTGGTACCATATTTAGGGATGTATTAAATGGAACAGGCAAATACTGAATAAAACTTTAACATTTATATTGAATGTTCATCTTACTAATATTAGTGGTATATTAGCAGAACTTAACATGTATAAGATTATGGAAAACACACAGTTTAAAACTACTCTCTTTAATATTGGCAAATGAATTAATGGGATTAACCAACCATATGCCAGTTTGTTTCTAAATAAAACCAAAATACACTCTGATATGCTACTACAGAGCCGGCAGAGGGAGCTCAAACATTTTTTGCTTTGTTTTTTAACTTACTACCGAAAATTATTTTCTCTTTTAAAAGGTGCTGGATTCTGAAAAATATGTAGTTACTTAAATAATAAAATGTATTAGTAAAAAATCCTTCAGTTAAAAATATATTCACAGGGAAGATATCAATATCACTTATTTTATCTACAAATGGCAGGCAATTAAAATTTCATTCTTTCATTTATTTTTTCCGATAGCCTGTGCTTCCAAAATTTTTTTTCCCAAGATTTCTGGTTCTGGTAAGGTGGAGCAAACTATAATGAAAACTTTTCGATTGTAAACTTTAAACATGATAGGTAAAATATGACACATTTTAAGTTCAATTCTTGTATATGTAGTAAAACATAAACATATTCCTATTCACTCAGTTCTCAGCCCCTCCACATACATAAACACAATTCATTATTATTTTCTTAAGTATCCTTCCAGAATTTATTTATGAATACACAGTCATATGAATATAAAGTCTCATTCTAATCCACTTTTTCCTATGCAATAAGTAACATATCATACTAAATACTTAGTATTTAGTATACTAAAATCTTAGTTTTGTCACTAATATATCTTGGAAATCTTTCCATAAGTCTATTGTAGAGAACTTACTCATTTTTTAAACATTTATATGTGGATAGCAAGTGCATTTTAAGAATATATAATAATTTATTTACATGTTCCGATTTGATGAACTTTTGAGTTGTTTCTGATCATTTTCTCTTGCAAATAATTCTTTAATAATAACCTTATATACATGTGCCATGTTGTATATGTAAAGAGTATATCTGAAGGATAAAGTCCCCAAAGTGGGAATGCTCAGTAAAAAGACATATGAGTTTATATTAACGGATATTGCCAAATTACCATGTATGAAGGTTTTACCAATTTATATTTCCTCAGGAACAGTGTAACTATTTCATCACAATATTCCCAACTGAATGTTATCAAACTTCTGAATTTTACCAGTCTGATAGGTGACATGTATCTAGGTATAATGTACATTTCTCTTACTATGAGTGAGTTAGTTGAATATCAGTATCAGAGCCATTTGTATTTCTTTTTCATGAACTTACTGTTCATAATCATTTGCTTATATTTCTGTTAGGTTGTTGGTCCTTATTAAATTTCAGTCTCTCCTTATTAGGGTGATTAGCCCTTTGTGCTATGTGTTGCCACTTTGTTGTCTTTTGACCTATGGTATGTATTTAGCATGCAGAAATTTTCATATCTACATAGTCAAATTTATCAATCTTGTTTACAGCCTTTTAGATTTTGAGTCACAGTTAGAAAATCCATCCCCACTCCCAGGTTATAAAGAATTCTCCCATGTTTTCTTCTAGTATCTTTATGGTTTATTCATTGATTTTTAGATTTGAACTTTATTCTGAAGTACAATGTGAATTATGAACCCAACATCATTTTTCCAAATGGGTAACAAAATATCCCAAGATGACCAATATAATATAACATTTTAATGACTTCAGCGAAAACCTATGGCAACTGATAAACGAACTCAGTAAAGTTGCAGGATACAAAATCAACATACAAAAATTCATTGCATTTCTATACACTAACAACAAACTATCTGAAAAAAAATAAAACAGTCCCAGTTACAATAGCACCAAAAATAATAAAATACTTAGGAATAAATTTAACCAAGGAAGGTAAAGATCTATACATTGAAAACTATAAGACATTGATGAAAACAATTGAACAAGACACAAATAAATGGGATGATATCCCAGTTTTATGAATTGGAAAAGTCAATATTGTTAAAATGTCCATTCTACCCTAAGCTATCTATAGTGCAATCCTTATCAAAATTCCAATGGCATTTTTTCACAGAAATAGAAAAAACAAGCCTAAAATTCTCATCAAAAGAAAAACAAGTTTTATAACCATGTATGGTGACAGTTTTGAGTAGACTTACCGTGGTGATCATTTCACATTATATACAAATATTGAATCATTGTGTCATACACCTAAAACTGTTATGTTATATGTCAGTCACAATTTAAAAAAAAGAAAGATCAGTTGACTGTATTTGTATTTCAAGGCTATCTGTTCTGTTCTATTGGTCTATTTGTCTATTCTTTGACCAGTACCAAACTGTCTTGATTATGGTAGCTTTATAGTAAATCTTGAAGTCAGGTAGTGTCAGTTCTTCAACTTTGTTCTTTTCCTTCAATGTTGAGTTGGTTATTCTGGGGCTAAACTTTAGAATCCATAAAATAACTTGTTTGAATCTTGTTTGGGATTATACTATATCTATAGATCAAATTGGAAGGAACTGACATCTTGATGACATTGAGTCTTCCTATCTATGAACATTGAATATCTCTCCATTTAGTTTGTCTTTATATCTTTCCTCGGAGTTTGGAGTTTTCCTCATATGGCTCTTGTACATATTTCATTAGATTTATAGTATTTCATTGGGGGGGCTGCTAATTTAATGTGGTAAATGTGTTTTTAATTTCAACTTCCACTTGTTCATTGCTGGTATGTAGGAAAGCAATTGATTTTTGTATCAACTTTGTATCCTGCAACCTTTTTATAGTTGCTTATTAGTTCCAGGAGTTTTTTGTCAATTATGGGGGGTTTTCTACATAGACAATCATGTCATCAATGAACAAAGACAGTTTTGTTTCTTCCTTCCCAGTCTGTATAACTTTTATTTCCTTTTCTTGTCTTACTGCATTAGCTAGGACTTAACAGTATGATATTGGAAAGCAGTGGTGGAGGGGACATCTTTGCCCAGTACCTGATCTTAGCAGGAAAACTTCAACTTTCTTGCTATTAAGTATGACATTAGCTGTAGGGCTTTTGTAGATGTTCTTTATCAAATTGAAGAAGTTCTCTTTCTATTCCTAGTTGGCTCAGAGTGGTATTTTGTTTTGTGTTGTTGTTGTTGTTTAGAGGCAGTTAACATCACTGGAATCACAGTCTTACCTATGGAAGGCAGCAGCTGGAATCTCTCTTCAGATCTTTTGGCTTTCTGGGTTGCTTTAAATCTGCCCTGAGCAAGTTAGAATTCAGGCTTTAACTAAAATTTGAGCAGTGTTTGGAACTCTCCTCTCTGAACCTCTCTTGTATATTTTCTCTTTTTCTTTTTGGCTATAGTGGTCACCCCAAATTCTGTGCTTTGTTCCTTATTTCTTGAAGCCAGAGTGGTCATGGGTTTTTCTCCAAATTTTAGTTCCTTCGCTGGAACCTGTCCTCAGGAGAGAAATCACATATAAATATCTTCACCTGTTGCTGCTTCCTTCATGTGTTGACCTTCCTCCAGCTTCTGCCTAATTTTGGTCATTCTCCAGTTCATTTAGTTGTTTTCTAAGGAATTTTTAAAATCATGATATATATTTGAATGATTACTCTAATGCCAGTGCATAGAACTGGGTTTAGTAACAAAGGTTGAATGCAAGAAATCCAGGTAACAAACTGACGATGACTTCAAATGGAATAATGAGCCTGAGAATAGAGAAGGCAAAAAATTAGGAACATCTACAAGCTCGTGTGACTCTGAACTGCCACATTTGACCCATCTAGAATTTTCTTTATTGTGTAGAGATGGTTGAAAAAAGGATTGAGGTAGTAGCAACCAGAATTATTGCTTGTCACCTAAAATTCATAAATGGGATAAATTAATGATAGCTTGAAGCAAAAATATTCTTGTTCTGTTCCTCCTTAATTTCCATTCACAGAAAATAAATCCAAGCATTTCATGAAGTACCACTGGTATTTGACTGCAAGTGTATCATATTACATAGGAATCTTGTCAGCTACTAGCAATAGAAACCTGACTGCTATGGCTTAAACACCTAAGAGTTTATTGTTTTACATAAAAGAAGTTCAAATGTGGGCTCTCCGCACTGGCATGGAGTTCCACAAAGACAACAGGAATCCAGGCCTTTCTATATTTCAACAGTACTTTTCTTTCTTTCTTTCTTTCTTTCTTTCTTTCTTTCTTTCTTTCTTTCTTTCTTTCTTCTTTTTTAAGATTTTATTTATTTATTTAACGGAGATAGAGACAGCCAGCGAGAGAGGGAACACAAACAGGGGGAGTGGGAGAGGAAGAAGCAGGCTCCCAGCAGAGGAGCCTGGTCCCATAATGCCGGGATCACGCCCTGAGCTGAAGGCAGACGCTTAAGGACTGCACCACCCAGGCGCCCCTCAACAGTACTTTTCTTGACACATAGCTTCCATCCTCAAAGTCACAAGATGGCAACAGGAATTGCAACCATCATATGTCCATTTTAGGCAGGAATAAGTAGAAGGGCAAGGAGCAAAAGAACTCATCCAAGCTTTCTGTTAATAAGAGCCTTCTAATAAATCCCAGCCTATAACTTCACCTTTGAAAGTACTTAGTTACATAGTCATACCTGTCTACAAAGGAGGTTAGAAAGTACTTTTTATAAAGATGGGACATTTGGCACCTTAAATAAAATTGAGATTATGTTACTAAGGATAAAGGAGAAAATGGATGTTGAGTAAGCAACCAGCTGTCTCCACCACATGTACCAAGTGATTTTGTTGGAGCTCTCCCAACCAACTTAAGCCAAACAACAACAGCAACAACAAAAACCAGGGAATATATTGACCCCCATTAGCAAACTTCAGGTTATTTCTATGCAGGCATACCCAATCCAGGCACTCAAATAAGCATTAGGAAATTACTTCCTTTATCTGTCACCTGTGCTTTTATCTGGATTGGAAACAGGCATAGACATATTTTCCCCTCCTGGTGGCAAGATAGCTACTAGGAATAATGGGCTTACATTCTCCCAGTTTAGCAATTTCAGTGGAAAGAGATCACCTGTTTCTTCATTTTAGAAAGGGTTGTAAGAGAGACGCATGGTCCTTTGTATCATGTGTCTGTTCCTACAATTGTTGTAGACAGGGTGTGTGGTGCTCTGATTGGTCAGATCTGTGCCGTGGACCTCAACCTCTTGGGTCAGTCCCAGCTAAACCATACGAACCAAGTTGGGGGAGGTTTGTCTCCAAATTAAACTCAGTGCTAGAAAAAGTGTGAACGGACGCCAGGCAAGCAAAACAACAGGCCTGGTACAGAGGGTAAAAACTTTGAAGAAAAAAAAATTGGATACTTTCAGTCTAGAAATGAAAAGACAAAAAAGGCAAAATACTGGTGATCTATGAATCCTTTGCATGATTCCTATTCTCATCAATATTATTCAATAATACAATGTCCACAGGGAGAAAGTCTACTCCCAGACAGTGCTGGTAATACTTTGAGCATTATGAAAAGCTTTTATAGTTCTAAAACAACTACCAAAATACCAAGAAGAAGATTTTCATAAGTTTGCTATTTATAGGGATATTTATTTGTGGTAACTCTTTTAAGAGCTAAACCAAGGACATTCAACGTGATTCATAAGTTAATCCTTTTAGCGCTCTGTGTTGAAAAAGATGATGAGGAGAATAGGGTTCAAAGCATTGATGTGTGTTTTTCCAAGGTCATGAATTGAATTAGTAGCTAACCAAAGTTGCAGACTCCCAAAATACACGACTCGTTCTGCTCCACGTTTCCATAGTTTATTTTGGTTTATTACAATGGTTGGTCCTTTTTGGCATTTTTTTTGTAGGTGAATGCAGAAAATGAAAATGGCCATATGTTTGAAACTCAGCAACATCTGCCCAAGGGAAATAATAAACAAAAGAGGAGAGTACAAATACTCAAATGAAAGAAGCAAATGGGACACAGCCAAAAAATCTATGGAGAAAATTTGCCGGCAGCTAAATACAACCAATAGTGGTATAAATTCATGTATCCGAACTTTCAGTATTTGGTATGACAGTGAGTACACTTAGGGCTGTCTTTTGTTTGGTTTTCTTTTAACATAATGTCATCCTTACAGAAAAATTTCAAAAATAGTACAAAGAATTCCAGAATAACCTCCACCCAGATTCTGCAAATGTTAAATTTTATTGTCTCATAATCTTCTCCTTCATTCTCTCTCTCTCTACACATGTGTGCATGCACACACACGTGCACATGCACGCACACACACACACACACAATCATTTAAGAGTAAGTTCAGATACGATACTTCTTTCCTACTATACATTTCAGTGTGCATTTTCTAAAATCAGGAACATTTTCTTATGTAACGGAAGCACAATTTTCAAAATTGAGAAATTACTGCTGACACAATGCTATTATATACTATACAGCCTTTACTCAGATTTGACTAATAGACCAGTAAAGACAATTACAGAAAAAGAAATTTAGGATCATACATTACATTCAGTTGTCATATCTCTTTACTTTCCTTCAATGTGGAAGTCCTGAGACTTTCTTTGTATTTCATGAAGCTGGCATCTTTGAAGAGTGCAGGACAATTATTTTGTAGAGGGTCTTTCAAATTAGGTTTTGTCTGATGTTTTCTCATTATTAGATTCAAGTTACACAGGAATATCAGAGGAAGGGTGCTGTGTTCTCAGTGCACCACACTAGGAGCCATATGCTGTTGACTTGTCTCACTATTTGTGCTTAACTTTGATCATGTGGCAAAGGTGGTGTCTGTCGTGTTTCTTCACGGTAACATTATGTTACCTCTTATAATTAATAGAGAACTTTTGGCAAGATACTCAGATTGTGTAGCTATCCTGTTGCTCCTCAAACATTTACACACTAGTGTTAGCATCCATTGATGACTACTACCTGAATCAATTAGAATGAGTATTTTTAAATTAAACTTGTTTCTAAAATGTATTCCACTCATGCCATGCTAAGTATTAGCATCATCACAGGACTTTCATTGTAGGTGAATTCCTATAATCTAAAAAGCATGATAATCAACGATGCAGGGGTAGGATACACTTTTAATATGTCTAATAATGAACTAAGGACTGTGGTTTTATTGGGGGGATGCAAGTGTTCTAAAACTGACTTATGTGGATAGTTGCACCACGCAATAATGTTACTGATTGAGGGGCGCCTTGTTGGTGCAGTTAAGTGTCCAACTTTGCTTTCAGCTCAGGTCGTGATCTCAGGGTCATGAGATCAAGCCCTGTGTGGGGCTGCGACCTCAGCGTGGAGTCTACTTGAGATTCTTCTCCTTCTCCCTCTGCCCTTCCCACTCATGCTCTCTCTCTCTCTCTAAAATAAATAAATAAATCTTTAAAAAAATAAGGTTATTAATCAAATCACTGAATTGTATACCTGAAATGGGTGGATTTTATAATATGTAAAGTACATCTCACTAAAGGTGTAAAAATAGGAAAAAATATGAGTTCAGGAAATAATTAACTGATTTGAGTCAGAAGACAGAAACAAAGGCCAGTGAAAGTGACGATTTAGTGTCACGATTTATATAAATAATAAATACCTCTTAAACTCTAGGGTTCTTAACTTTCTTTTATCTCATGGGCCCTTTTGACAGTCTGATAAAGCCTATGGATTCCTACTAAGAATATTTGAATACATAAAATATATAGGATTAGCAAAAAAAAATAATTAAACTGAAAACATAAAATATTATTTTTGTAATGTAACAACATATGAGCTTTTTAAAATACACTAACAACAGATTTCAAATATAGGCAACTCAAAGTTAAATTTTCTTTTTAGAACACTTATCTATGTGAAGGCCATTGTTACTGAATAGGAATAAGAAAGGTGAACTTTGACAGGGCAATGTGTATGTCCTGTAAGGTATCCCACTGGCGTCCGTTTGGGGGTTTGTTTGGTTACGAGTGTTGGCAGTCCGGATTACCAAAAAATATATTATCATAAATTTAATTCAAGTTTTCATAGCTTGCTTAACAAGAAACAGATAGGTTCCCTCAAGGAATACCAAAATTCTTGGAAGCTGTTTGAGTTAAATTTCTCCTATGAAGTTATATAGCTTCCCAGTTTAAGGGCCAGAATTACACTGCAGTTGGCCAGCTCCAACGCAGGAGCGTCTGTGGGCAGGGAGGCTGAGAGCCCACACGGCAGTACTTTTGAGGAGTGATTAGCATAAATGATATTTTAAGATATCAGTAACAACTTCACTGTGATTTAAAAGTATCTGTGAATTCTAGCGGTGACAAGGTCACAGGGACCAAGATTTTTGCCAACATTCATACTTGAAGGACTTTCTAAATTTCAGTTAAACGTTACTGCAAATAAAGATGTAAATTTTTTTACCCATCAAGTTCAAACACCCTCTGAATTCTATACACGGGCCTTTCGGGCACACATGGACTTCAGGTTAAGAACTCCTCATATAAACAGATAGATAAAAAGAATTCATAACCCTCACATTTTGGTTATTTGGTATAGTTTCAGGATTCCTAAAGACAATGTAAATACATCTTTAAGCAAGGATGTTTAAAGAGAAAAGTCAAATTCCTGAGTTTTGTCTATGTTAAGTCTAAAAACTTGAAAATAGAGTCCTAATTCTCAGTTTCTCTCATGTTCTTTCTCATAAAATGTGGTCAAAATACTTAGTGCCGTTAATAAAAAATCCAATGATGAGGCATCTCTTTCTGCTCTTTCATTACTAGGCATTATTGCAGCTTGGGATTTTTCTGCCTCATCACTCATGAGAGGAAGAAATTGATGTCTTATTTCTTATCCTTATCACCAGTTCGGGGCTGCCTTTTATTTTTTTCATTATCATCTAAATTTAGATATTGAATTCTTCTTAAATTCATTACAAGCAGAAGTCCAGTTACTTGTTCTTGAGCAATTAATTCTTTCCTATTACCAAACTCATTTAGTCCCAAAATATGTTATCAGGTCCTTTAGTACTCTGAAAGAAAAATATTAGAGATAAGGTTTCTGCAGCCTGTATTCTAATAAAAAAAAATTTCTGAAATTAGAAATTAGGATATAATAAAATTATCCTGCTGGAAGTTATGTATGTGCTGTAATCCACATTGTGCCAAATTAGGTACTCTTAAGACTATGTCTCTCAGCCTCAGCGCTGATTATGTAGAAAATGAGTGGAGTTCTGTTTTGTTTTGTTTTGTTTTGTTTTTTAGAGAGAGAGAGAGAGAGAGAGAGCTTGAGCAGTAAGGAGGGGCAGAGGGAGAGGGAGAGAAAGAATCTTAAACAGGTTCTATGTCCACCACAGAGCCCACGGCAGGGCTCAATCTAATGACCCTGAGATCATGACCTGAGCCAAAATCAAGAGTCATATGTTGAACTGTCTAAGGTACCCCTATATCTAATCTCTAAAGTACATCCTACATTTAAAAATTTAATAAGTCATGACCATTTCTAACACAGTCTAGTGGACTACTGTGTTGGTGGCCACCTTCCCTTGATCTGGCTGTTTTGTCTACCCGCAGTCCCCTAGCTATTACGAGTTTCTGTTGTTAGCAATTCACAGCTGTCCCCATCTCAGGAGAATTGCTCTCTTCCTTTCAGCAGAACAGGAGACTGGAGTAGCCACACCCAGAGGACTACAGCCCCCATGTGATAACCAACTAACATGGGGCACAAAAGTTGGCCCCGTTCACTCAAGATGGGATGAGAATTTCCTGGGGAACTAGACTGAAGCTAATGTCTTGACAAGATTACATCCTTGCTAACCTTTTCCCCTGTACCATCTTGACTCTCTTACCCACCTTCTCTTGAGATCACTTCCTCAACTAATCATTTCAACAAGAATCCTCATCTCAGGATCTGCTTCTAGGACTTGATCTTATAGTCATCTTACAGTCAGCATTCAGCAAATCTTTGTGGACTAAGTGAATGAATGAATGAATGAATGAACAAATGGAGTTAATTTGTTCAGTGTTCATCATAAAAGTTATAGACAAAGCCTAAGAATGTTTCATACGGTTTTCAGCAAGTACCATGTGTTGCAAGTATTTTCTAGCAAGGACTATGAACACATCTGTAAACTTGCTTCTTTCTGTCTTTTCTGATAAAATTAATTAGTTCATTTGTAGAAGGAATTTGCTGGAGATTTTTATTCAATGTTCAGCAGAGGATGGGCTAACCTTAACCACTGGTCCAAGTGATCCAAGTAATAAACTCAATATTTGGTGAGGAAAGGAAAGCTAATAGCTCATATTCCCAGAGTTCAGCACCTTTAATTAATTATTTATTTCTAATATAAGGGGGTACATTATCAACTTATCAGCAATAGAATATTAAGAATGTATGAGAAGACAATGCAGTAAGTGCCCAAATGTGAAGCTAACTTTCAATTATTCAGTGATAGAGATGAGTAATGTTGATGAGTAGGTTGGAACACATTATACAGCTTGTACCCAGCCACAGAGAACAGACAAAACTCATTTATCAACATATCTTCTTTTAACTAATAACCGAGGGTGGTTTTTTTTAAGTGGAAAAAACAGTTGTATAAATTTTTAAACTTTTTACTGGAGAGGAATTCTCTGTAATTACCTCTCAGAATGATCACAAATGCAAGAGTTTCTCCTGTTTTGTAAGAATAGTAAAGTCCTGGATACCATGATTTGAATCCTAGGTCTTCTCGTACGTGAACCCTGTTCTCTACTCAGCTCTAGATATCAGTCCCCTGGCCTCAAATTATGATCTTTCAGGGGGTGTTTAGTTGTTAATGAGCTCCTGTTTGGAGATCATGAGGACATTCTCCACTAAATGTAGTATGAGTTTTACCATTTTTACTTCTTGCAGTAGTGTGGTTAAGCTGAAAGAAATGTTTTTCATTAATAATTTTTTCATGATTAAATTACATTTACATATTTTGTGGGGATTTATGTATTACAGTCCAAAAGACACTGTAAGATTTTAGTGATCATGCACAGAAACCTCAATTTTCTCTTCTGTTATTCCGCTTATTAGAGAATATAGGATCTACCACCGTGGTCTTCAACCCAGTTAAATCTGAATGTTTTAAATTTCTTGAGTGAAGCAACTGTTTCTGAAAGCATTTGTATTCCCTGCAGTGCCTAGCATACAGCTCACACTGAAAACAATCTTTTAAAACTCCTTGTGTTTGCTTGTTAGAGCTGTCATAACCAAATAACACAAACTGGGTAACCTACACAAGAGAAATTTATTTCTCACAGTTTTGACCAAGGTGTCAGCAAGTTCGGTTTCTTCTGAGGCCTGTTGGGCTTGCAGATGTTCATCTTCTTGCGGTGTGCTCACATGGTCTTTCCCCTTGTGCATGTCTGTGTCCTGATCTCCTCTTCTTATAGGGACACCAGTCTTAGTCGATTAGGGCCCACCCATATAGTATCTTAATTACCTCTTTAAATGCCCTATCTTCAAATACAGTCACATTCTAAAGTACTGAAGGTTAAGACTTCAACATATAGGAGCACCTGGATGGCTCAGTTGGGTAAGCATCTGACTCTTCATTTTGGCTCAGGCCATGATCTCAGGGTTGTGAGATCAGCCTCCTCATTGGGCTCTGCACTGAGCATGGAGCCCGCTTGGGATTCTCTCCCTTCCCTCTTCTCTCCTCCGCCCTCTTCTTCGCTAAAAAGCAAAAAAAAAAAAAAAAAAAAAAAGACTTCAACATATGAATTTTGGGGAACACAATTCGGCCCATAGCACTCCCTTATATTAGTCTTAAACATTTTAACTCTTATCAAGTTTGTATACTAAAAGAAAACAAAAATAAGTACTTGAATTATTTTTAAATAAGAGTTATGGATTATAGAATCACCCTTTTTCTAGCCATTTGTGTGGAAAATTATGTATACTAATCACAGTTTAGTAGTTGTTATACGCTGATAAAAACATTCCATCTGTGCAGAAGCAAATATTAATGAATCTAATGAGAAAAAAGTTGAACTTCCATTTCCCAAACTCTGCATATAAATAAAATACAGAATTCTCTGATTAAGACAAAACTGGGCCTTTTCATTGATACCCCTTTTATAAAGGACACTCTTAAAGATGTTAGAAGCAGGAATTTGTTTTTGGTTTTTTTGTTTGTTTTTTTTAAGATGTTAGTTTTTTATTTCAGAGAGAGAGAGAGAGCACAAGCAGGGATAGGGGCAGAAGGAGAGAGAGAAGCAGGTTGATCCCAGGATCCTGGGATCATGACCGGAGCCCAAGGCATATGCGCAACCGAGCCACCCAGGCGCCCAGAAGCAGGAATTTGTAATTACATTAAATCATGTGTTGTGTTTCATAAACACATAATTATATTACCTCTCCAGCATCCAACAGAAATTATAAAATTAAGCATATCCTAAGTAAGGAAAAACCTGGGGGTATTCTGGGCAGAACTACTTTTTTTGTTGCTGTAATTATAATGAAAGCCATTTCATTTATATGAGAAACTTTTGTCTTGAAAAAGGTAAAAAGGAACAAACTACTCTTTGGAATTCTGACTTTTTTGGTAATTAATTAATTTTCTATTTAAGGGTAGCCAAGTAAAACAGTGGATGTGGAGAAGGAACAGAGAACTCTAACTGGCTGTGATCAGTGAGTTGTAAATGCCACTGCACTCAGACGAGCCTCTTGTTTTGTTTTGTTTTGTTTTGTTTTGTTTAAACCAAAAAAGACTTGGATCTTCTGAAGATAATGATATAATGTCCCAGGAAAATGGAAAGAAGTGGAAGATTGTCTTCTTTATGTGTTATGCATGCAAACAAGTGACCCAAGTCACCCATTACAGAAGGCCTTTATATCAACTTTATAAAATATGGCTATCTTGCCTATGGCAAATATATATGTATTTCAAATATATATATTTGATATTTTGTTCAACTTAGAGATTAGCTCTAGGTTTTTCGTAGATGCCACTTAGGTTGAGAAAGTTCCTATTCTAGTTTGAGAGTTTTTATCATAAGTAGGTATTGAATTTTGTCTGCATTAATTGGTAGTGATCATGTGGTGTTTTTCTTTAGGCTGTTAGTATGGTGATTTACAATGATTGAATTCTCATGGTGAACCAACTAGCCCTGTATTCCTGGGATAAACCCACTTGGTTGTGATGCATTATTCTTTTTATATGTCTTTTTATATGTTTATATATACATATATATATGTATATATATGTATATATAAACATATAAAAAGACATATAAAAAGACATATATATGTTTATATATATACATATATATATACGTATATATATAAACATATAAAAAGACATAACATATAAAAAGAATAATGCATCACAACCAAGTGGGTGTGTGTGTGTGTGTGTGTGTGTGTGTGTGTATGCTAATGTTTTGCTGAGGATTTTAGTGTCTGTGGTCTTGAGGGTATGAGTCTGAGTTTTCTTTTCTTCTCATGTCTTTGGCTGGATTTGGTACAAGAGTAATTCTGGCCTCATTAAACGAGTTGGGAAGTGTCCTCTATTCTATTTTTCTTTTTTTTTTTTTTTTTTTTAAAGATTTTATTTATTTATTCGACAGAGAGAGAGCCAGCCAGCGAGAGAGGGAACACAAGCAGGGGGAGTGGGAGAGGAAGAAGCAGGCTCATAGCAGAAGAGCCTGATGTGGGGCTCGATCCCAGATCGCCGGGATCACGCCCTGAGCCGAAGGCAGACGCTTAACCGCTGTGCCACCCAGGCGCCCCTCTATTCTATTTTTCTATTTAACCTCCATTTATTCTATTTTTCTTCTATTTTCTGAAAGAGAATGTATAGAATTAATTTTATTTCTTTAAATGTTTACTAGAATTGTATAGGGAAACAATCTGGGGTGGATATTTCTTTTTCAGAAGATTTTAAACTATGAATTCAATTTGTTGAATAGTGATAGGAGTATTCAGGTTAGATAAGTTTTGGTAGTTTGTAGTTTTCAAGGATTGGTCTTTTTCATCTTATTATTATTCATATTATTATTCTTTTATTGTCTGTGGGATCTGTAATGATATTCTCTCTTGCATTCCTGATATTAGTATTTTTGTGTTGCTTGCTCAGTCTCGCTATAGGTTTATCAGTTTTATTTATTCTTTTCCAAGAACCTGCTTTTTGTTTCACTGACTTTCTCTATTTTTCTGTTTTCGATTTGGTTGATTTGACTCTAGTCTGTGTTATTTCCTTAATTCTTCCTGCTTTGGGTTTTTCTTTACTTTTGCTAATTCCTGAATTAGAAACTTATATTATTGATTTGAGACTTTTTCTTCCTTTCTAATATAAATATTTAATGCCATAAATATCCTAGTAGGCGCTGCTTTAGCTATTGTCGTTCAGTTTTAAGATTCATTATATATTAAGATTATTAGCCCTTTGCCCATCTTATATGTCATTGATATTTTTCACAGTTTGTCAATTTATGACAAACTTTATGGTTTTGTCATGCAAAATTTTTAAATTTTATGTAATCAAATTTATTATTTTCTTATTGTCTCTGGATTTTGAATCATGATTAGAAAGTCTTTCATTGAGACTATGGACTATGAGAAACAAACTGAGGACTTCAGAGGGGTGGGGGGTGGGGGAATGGGATAGACCGGTGATGGGTAGTAAGGAGGGCACGTATTGCATGGTGCACTGGGTGTTATACACAACTAATGAATCATCGAGCCTTACATCAGAAACCGGGGATGTACTGTATGGTGACTAACATAATATAATAAAAAATCATTTAAAAAAAAATAAAAATAAAAAAAATAAAAAATAAAAAAAAATAAAAAAAAAAGTCTTTCATTATACCAAGGTTAAAGAAGAATTCACCCATCTTTTCTTGTAGTATTCATATGATTTTTCAATTTACATTTAAATTTCTAATCTATTTGGAGTTTAGATATGGGTCTAATTTTAGCTTTTTCCAAAAGTTTACCTAGTTATCCAAGTACTTCCTGTTTTGAAATTAATGGAAAACTCAGCAACCAAAAATGAATGAATGAATGAATGAATGAATGAATGAATGAATGAATGAATGACAAAATTATTGAGAATGCAGACTCCTCAGTAATTACGTTTGGGATCATTCTACCAGGTAAAGAGCCCAAGTAGGTGGTATTTTTCCTGAGAGCAAGCAAAATATGGAAAGGATAGTAGAAGAAAGAAGTCACAGTATCAACTACAACCTCATGGCCAGTTACAAAAGGATTGTAGCAGCTTTGCATGTTTTCTCTTTGCATTAGTGATTTTCTTCTCTCTCTTTCATTTATGATTTTATATACATGCTTTTGAGGGTTACAATTACAATTTAGCCTTTAGATAACAGAATATTTGGTTGGACTGTGATTGAATTATAATACAGTAATTACAATAACCCTTGGAACGGTGCATCTTTCCATTTTGGGAAAAGGTGAGAACTTTCTCATGTGTACAAAGGACAGCTACATCTTCTTGGGTAGAAAACTTGAGTTGTTTTGTTGAGTAGAGGTCTAAATGTATGGAGAAAAGTGCATATGGAAACTGAATAGCCAGAGGATGGACTGTGCAGTTACCAATTTATTGTCTCTCAGCTACAAACCCACCTTTATTTGCCCTATTTTGTGATATTAAAGCTGGACTCTCCAGGCAATGGCAGAAAGAAACACACTTCCCTTCCAGATACCTGTCTTCAGGTATTATCCAGAGCAGAGTAGCTGCTGCCTGTTCGGAGGTACTCCAGCCATACCCTAACGCCACGATCTCCCTACCAGAAGCCTGAGAATCTCTGGCCTGCCTACACTTTCTGGCAATGGTGTATCACTTCTAGAAACCAGCTCCAGTCCACTCACAACTTCCAGCAATGGTGCACCCTTCTCTATAGACCAATGCCTATACTCAAGTGGCAAATTCTTCAGTAACCAGCAGGCTATGTACCACTATGGTAGCCGCTTCCTCTCTGAAGATGTCAGACTCTCAGCCTGGGGTAGGGGACAGCCTGCTCCTGGCAATTAGTTCCTTTACTGTCTATGTTTTCACAGCCTCTGGATAGTAGCTGCTTTTTTACACCTGACATTTCTGGACTCCTTTTACTCATTTTGGTAGATGACCACCATCTACTTATTGTCTAGCAATAGTATTGCCTAACAAAAGAATTCTAACAGTTCTTTATATTGAATTTTTCCTGTTCAAATAACTGGTGGTTTTTGTTTTGTTTTGTTTTTTTAAATCAAGTAAATTGCCTTTTGCGCATTGGTTTACTAGGTTAGGAATAAATGTCCTACATCGGATTGCATTTTGTTTTATAGTGTACTTTCTGTTCTCTAAGCTCCTGTCCCCAAAAAGAAGATGACGTGTTGTGGAACCTGATTTTATCTGTTGTGAAATACATAATAGGAACCTTCGTGCTTGAGTAAGTGTAAACTTTTTGTGAAGCATTGTCATAAATAATTGCCTAAAGTCCTGATATAATAGCTAGAGCGAAAATTGATGATGGTTCATAAATTTAATCGGTTGGTGCAAATGAATCAGCAGCAAGTTCACTGTTTCCTCTTTTTAAGTCTTTTATCTTCAGAACTGTAAAATATTCATTGTAACTCTCAGTGGTTAGAAAAAAAAACACATTCTTTTCTGTAGCAGATCTTTTTAACAAAAGGATTTTGACTGATTCCTGAAATCTAAACACAATGCAAAAATTTGGGGTGGCTTTTTTTTTTCTTTTTAATAAAAACATTTAACATATGACAGTTAAGGCAAAAACTGGCCCTTGGAGTTGCACTGAGCTTCCTACTCCCAGTAAAACAATCTGCAAATCCTAACTGATGTTCTAAAGAAGTGATTCTCAAACTCGAGCTTGTGCTGGCATCCCCTGCTGGACTTGTTAAAACCTGGGTTGTTGGATCCCACCTTAGAGTTTCTGATTCAGTAGGCATGGGGCAGGGCCTGAGAATCTGCATTTCTAACAAATTCTCATGAGATACACATCTGGGGTCCACATTTTAAGAACGAATGTTTTGGGGCAACCACTCAGTACCTACCTCCTCTATTATCTTCCATCTCTCCCTTTCCTTCTATTTAATCCCAAACTGCACTTGCTATTATTACCTGGGGGGGGTCCATGTTCTTGGCACCATATTCTGTCTTCAATTCCTGAACTCTTTTTCTAACATTTTGAAAGTTGGCCCATCCTTTTTCTCTGTCTTTCCTCAATCACCTGGCCCTGACACCTCCCACAGCCATAGCGTTTTCATTGCCTGCTTTACTGCCCAGTGTTATGTTATACCAACTTACATTGCAGCCCCGTAGCCAATGTCCCTGTTCTTTTCTCCTCTCCCCCTCCTTGAAGCTCACAAGCACACTCTTCTATTGCCAGTAATGAATGGTAGGTGTGGAATTTGGAGAGATGAGGTGAGGGTGTATTGATCTTCTCAAGTTAATCCATGCTGGGAACTAGGAGGACACGAAGCGTTCCCTTATAATCCAATTCCTTAATCATCCAGAATCTCCCTCCTTGGGATCCACCATTTTAGAAATTTGTGGAATGATCTTATCTCTTCTGAATGTTGTATAATCTTTATTGCGCTCCTGCTCTACATCTGTCTTTCGTGTGCCATGTGGGTAGCACTGTTAAGAACAGCATTGCAACATTTCCTCTATGTTTAGACTTCATATCTCTTTCCTGACTACCATGGTTCCTGATGCCCTTCCTCACTTCCTGTTTATGATCTGATCTTTGCCTAATGATTGATAGTACTCTTCTGCTACTTACCAGAAGATCATATTTGCTTATATGTGTCCTCTCTGAGTAGTCCTATTTCTGGAACTGTAGTATAAAACAATGACTTAGTTTTATAGAAATTGTCTTGAAAGAGTAGCAAGAAGCACTCTGACACATATATATCTTATATATTTTATTGTGTAACTTACAGTGATACATTTGCAGCAAAGAATAACAGAAGGTATGAAGCTAGGGAAATCTTTCTCAACTAATTCCAGGTGAGAATCAGGCCATATTGCAATAAGGCATCCATTGCATGCCATAGATTAACTTCTCCCCTATGCATCTAGAGTGGTACTAGTTTTGTAACCAGCTTGAGAGCACTGAGAAAATTGTCATTCCAGTCGTTTTTCCATGTTCTTTGGCTGAGATGGGTAGAGACTATGACTTCCTGTGTCCTGCAGAGGACATGTGTTTAAGAGGTGCCAATGGTTGTGTGATTGTCCAGGGTAAGACACTGCTACACTAAAGAAAATCCCCAGTGGAGCAAAGGCAGATATAAGCTTAAGACTGAGTGTCCCTTGCTTGCATAAGCCTGTCCCCAGGCTTTGGGAGAGACCATATAAATGTTGAATTTGTCAGCTTTTATAAGTAGGGCCCTCCTCCCAAACTGAATACATTTCAGACCCCAGAAAACCTAGATCTACTGTTACTCTTCTTACTCAAACTGTGCTTATGAGAAACTCCAGAAACCTTTTATGGTTTCTAAAACTGTCTTAAGCAAAGTATATTATATGCATCTCAGCCAGGGTCTAGTTGCAATATTTTCCTGTCACAGATACCATATTGCTACATGGTACATGGGTTACATAAAAATGACTAGGGCTTATCCATGTATAGTGGCACGGCAATCATTTTTTATTGGCTCTGTGCAACAATGACCAGTCTGCAAACATGCATGAGGCATGGAAGACCTGGCTGGGACCCACAACATGTGGGTCCCCTTCCCTTCCCTTCCCTTCCCTTCCATTCCCTTCCCTTCCCTTCCCTTCCCTTCCCTTCCCTTCCCTTCCCTTCCCTTCTCTTTCCTTTCCTTCTCTTTTCCTTCCTTACTTTTTTTGTGAAATAATAACAGAAAAGGGAAGAGAAGGGAGAGGGAGGGAAGTGAACAGGAAGGAAAGAAACAAATGGCGATGTATGGTATTTAAGAAATCATCTCACTTTATTCTTTAGACATATGGCTGCCCTCTGACACTGCCTGTAGTTATATGCTTTTTATTTCCACTACATATACATACATACACATGCACACGTGCATGTGTGTGTGTGTAAGTATAGGTAATATCACATTCAAAACTATAATTTAGGGGCACCTGCGTAGCTCAGTCAGTTAAGCATCTGCCTTCGGCTCAGCATGATCCCAGGGTTCTGGGATTAAGTCCCGCATCGGGCTCCCTGCTTGGTGGAGAGCCTGCTTCTCCCTCTACCTGCTGCTCCCCTTGCTTGTGCGTTCTCTCTCTCTCTGTCAAATAAATAAATAAAATCTTTTTTTAAACTATAATTTAAATGTTAGATTACCAAATAATTCACTATGAATTATACAGGTTTTTTTTTTTATATCTCCCCATTCACTCACTCACACATAGACTAAACCGATAGCTATACAGTATAGAATATCTACTCAGTATTGGTGTGCCTACTGATGCCATTTGAACTATATAATAAGAAATAGATTTCTGGAGTTTTAAACCCTCTTGAACTAAATAGGAGCCTTATAATCTGTTCCTCTGAGTTGGTTTTTTTTTTTTTAAATATCGTCTCTTAAATTTAGGAAAATTGATCTAATTTAGATTTTAGACTTCCTAAAATTAGATTATGCCCAGCCTTTCTCTCCAGACCTATAACAAACTCTAAAATTACAAAATTTAAGCTCTTTAACACTGTCTCTTCTACATCATCTCCTGCCATTCCCACCTTCACACCTTATGTTCAGACGAAATTGGGCTGCTTAAGATTCTCTAATCCAGTTGGCTCCGGGCTAGTGATAGGAGTTAAGTACATACACAAAGACACATCTTCCACAGCCCCTCCATGTGGGTGTCTCCACCTTATGGGAGGTTGAGTTGCTAATAAGCATGCCAAGATCTCTAAAGTATCAATTCTTAAAGGTGGAGGATATTTAATTATAACAGTTTTAAAGTATAGTAAAATAAAACAAAGAAACAAATATAATGGAATCATGATTTCTTAAATCACTTGACACTGCAGAATAGTGCAGTTCAGGTGCGGCCACTCTGGTTGCATTGGCAATCCTTGTCATCCCAGGAGAAGTATGGTATGTAAAACCATGAATAAACAGATCCTAAGTAGAAAGCCTAGGATTGCAGTTCTGTACCCTATTTTGGACAATTACTGACAGCATCTAATGGAAAATACAGTAAACTGCACCATAGGAAATAAGATCTTCCTCCTGAACTGTTTTTCCCCCCATGGAAAGAAAATATCTTAAAGGGAAGCAGAATAGAAAGCCAGTTTTTGATCAATGATATGCAAAACAAAGTTACTGGTTTTGGACTTAATTTAGCTTGCGTTCAAATAAGCAAGGAGAGGCCTATAAGGGAAGTGACCAAAAATAAATAAATAAGTAAATAAAAATAGGGCTTATTCTTGTCCCTTTAAAATGACATTAAAGAGATGGGGGATTAGTCACAAACCACCTCAGCAGAGCTGAAAATTGGGGCAATTCCCCAGAACTCCCTGTGGGGAGGTGGGGGCGGAGTGTGTTACTAGTGAGCAAACAAGCAGCTGGCGACAGCAGGGCAGTGACTCAGGGCAGAGAGTCTCTTCTGAGAGAGGAAGTGGCTCAGCCACTGCTGGAGCCAGGCCTCAGCTCTGTGTCTGTATAATCAGAATATGAGGACCTCCACTCTCTTCAAAAGAAAGGGATGGACGGCATCTCCCTTGTCCTTCTCCAACTATACTCCAGTGCCCCTGATTTTCACATTACAAGCAATTCCACCCAAATAAAAGTGTTGACTAACCAGGGAGAGGGAAGGGTGAAGCTGTGATGTTTGTCCCTGCCCAAACTTTCTAGAATTCCATAAAGAGAATTCAATGCTGTTAGATCATTTTGGGGGAGAGAAAAGAGAAGAAAGAAAGAGAAAAAGAACAAATCAGGGGCTAGTTCAACAGCTAGGTAAGGTGTAAGGATTTTTGGCTACTTGGTCAGTCTTTTAGAAAAGACCCAAGAAACCTGAGAGAACTACAAAGTGTAAGTTTAGCCCAGTTAGGACAAAGGGTCATAAACAAGAACAAAACTGCGGGAAATCATTCTGCCTGATCAAGTTTGTGGACCTCAGTTATTATTGTGCATAGTATCAAAACAGGAAACTGAGCAAATACCTATCCTCTCTCTGAAGCAGTCTGAGTTACTTCTGAACCTAAGGAAGGCTGCAGCCAGAAAATTAGAAGACAAAATGAAATCTAAATGGATCTTTGGTCCTGGTAAGAACTCAGTAATAAGAAAATAGACTTCTTTCATCAGAAATCACTCTCCACCCATTAGATTGTCACATGCCTGCTGTAATCTAATCCGCACAGCTTGAGTTATATCTGAATTCAAAAATTGTTGTTCCATAGATTTAACCAAGGGCAGTCCTGAAGCCACTTTGAGAAATGAAAAGTCTGATCCTAAATCATTCGTGGTGATCTTAGAAAGTGGGTTAATGCATTATTTCCTCCTATTTCTCCAAAAGCTTCTAACCATCTTTTCCTGAACAGGTCCCCAAATACTGATATCCTGGTGCATACTTAACCTCCCTCAAGATACTGCATCCCTATAAAACAAACAAAAAACAGGATGAAGTGAAAAATGGCAAAGGAGAGCTCTTAGAAATTAACGATATAATAGACAAAATCTCTGATAAAAGAGATAAAAGATAAACTTAAGAAAATATCCCAGAACAATAGGACAAAAGGACAAAGATAAAGACCTTAGTAAAGAAAATGTAATAGATCCTAAGGATCGATCTAGGAGAATATCTGAAGAAAAAAGAGTTCCAGAAAAAGAGAACAAGAAAAATTCCTGGAACCCAGGCCGTGAGTCTTCAAATTGAAAGGACCCCATTGATTATCAGCAGGATAAATGAGAGAAGATCCATACTGAGCATATAGTCATGAAATTTCAGAACATCAGGAATGAAAGAATGAGACTTATTAGCAGGAATTTAGCATCCTAACGGACAGTGAAACTATTCTTCAAATGTTCGCGAGACAATGATTTTCACCTAGACAAATTAAGGGTCAAGTATGAGGGTAAATAAAAACATTTGTAGACACGTGGGCATTCAAACATATGACTTTTGTAGGAAACTACTGGAGAATGTACTCCAGCAGATGAGGGAGTAGACATGACAGTAAGAAAGGGATCCAACACAGGGAGGAGGCAAAGCAAAGTCCCAGAGTAATAATAGCAGAAGGACACCCCAAGGGAAAGCTGGACAACAAACCCAATAATAAGTCAATCAGTATCAGAGCAGGAGGATGGTGGGAAGTCTTCCTCTGGGGACAAATGGAGTTCATAGATTATTTGCTATATTTGAGCACTCAAAAAATGGTATTTGATGTATAAAAATTTCTCATGAGAAATTGAGAAATAAAGCAGTTACTAACGTTAAGAAATGACAAAATGAGGCAGTTAATGCTAGGAAAAACGTTTTACAGGAAAGGCTATGACTCTGAAGTGTCAACATTTACGGAGCCATAAAAATGTAAACACTGGATATTGATTTAACCAAAACTTGTGGTGTAATGATCTTCGGAGAGTGGCAGATTTTTTAAAAAAATATTTTATTTATGTATTTATTTGAGAGAGGGAGAGAGTGCAGAAGGAGAAGCAGAGGGAGAGGGACAAGCAGACTCCCCACTGAGCACAGAGCCTGACTTGGGGCTAGATCCCATGACCCTGAGATCATGACCTGAGCCGAAATCCAGGGTTAGCCACTCAACCAACATAGTCCCCCAGGCACCCGGGAGAGTGGCAGATATAAGGAAAGTGGGATTGGTGGTGTAAAAGATGTAAATCCTCATTATCATAATAGATATTAATAAATAAACTTGAAATTAATTAAAGAAGACACCCCAGTATCAGCAGATTGTTTAGAAATATGGAGGTAAATACCAGAAAAAAAGTGTTAAGTGTTACAAAGAGTTTCACCTGGGGAATGAGATGGAGATGAGCAGGGATCATAGTAAGAGTACTGTATTTTTTTTTTTAGTACTGTATTTTTAAATGGCTATTACTTAGCTTTCTCCCTTTTCCCTTTCCTTCCCCTCCTCACTCACGCTCACACACACACACACACACACACTTCAATGAATTAAGAATTTTTAGTGTTCACGTGTGTCTTAACAAGCGAGAAAACTAAGAAGAAAGACTAATTTCCATTTTTATCATAACTTAGTTTATGGACTTCATTGCCTTGACCACTGAATAAGATATCAAGACCTTGAAGGGAGATGAGAGGTTTAATTCTAGGACATTGGAAGCTGTCCGGAACATAGCCTGTTGGGTTAAGTTTAGGATATGATGCGGCCAAGGCTGTGGGGGTGCTGTTGGGGTGCTTTGGGTAGATCACAAGTTAGGGTGCCCAGAATAGAAGAGCACATAACCACCCTTGCCACTAGCCCAAATAGTACCCTTGTGCAAGTTAGGAAAAAAGACACTCATAAGACACTTTACTGCCATCTGTCAGAAAATCATGGAAATACATACACAAATCAGTGATTACTATGGATGTGAACAGAGTCCTCTAGAATCCTGCATTGCATCATCAGGCAACAGCGCTGCCCGTAGCTAAAGGTGAGGAGAGGACTGATAAGGATTCTGAGGATTCTGATGGAAGACCTTCCCTGCTTCATAATTTCTGTAGGATTATTAAGCAGATTCATAGAGATATTTGGTAGGTTCTTTCCCCCTAAACCAGGAGCTATAAAGATAGGATGTGTGTCTTATTTCTACATATCAGCTTCTATTAAAGAGCAAAGTTTATAACAAACACTCATAATTTCACAAATGAATGCTTGATCTATTAAAATTATAAAATTTTCTTTGCTTTCTGTCACTGGGATTGGTTGTTGTTTTTTTTTTTACCTTTGAGAAGTTTAGAACCAGGGCTGTCATGGCAGCCTTTCTGGGTTTGAGTTCCAATATTGTCACTTTCCAGTTTATGACCCTGAGCAAGTTCCTTAACATTTCTGAGCTAAGTTTCTTTTTATGAAGAGTAGAGTATATACAACACCTACTGCATAAATCTTTATGGGGATTGAATAAGATAATACTTAGAAAGTATTTCAGAAATTGTCTTAGAGTAAACAATATGTTTTATCATTATGAACTAATCCAAGCACACCTTACCTTCATTTATATTCACAATTAACAGTTGTATCTGTTGGAATTTACCTTTAGCAGGTAATAGCAAACAACAAGTGGGATCTTAAACTGTTTGTTTCTCAGGTAGAAAAAGTTTGGGGATAGGTAGTCTACATTTCATAAGGTAGTGCCAAAGTCATCAGAGACTCAGACTGTTCCTATATTCCTACTGTGCCTTTCGTAGCCATGGATTCTATCTGCAAAGTTTCCTAATGGTCCAAGATGACTGCTGAAGCTCCGGCCACCATGTTTGAGTTCCAGGCAAGAAGCAAGACAAAGAAGAGAAAGTAAAAATGCTTCATGTATGCTGGCTATCCCTCTGTTAAGGGGCCTTTCTGAATTTTATAGCTGCAGTGGAGGCTGTGAAAAAGCGTCTTTTAGCTGTTCATATTGCTACCTGGAATAAAATCAAAGTTTTGTTATTAAGTAAGAAAATCAATATTTGTTTGGCAGCTAGCCTCTCTCATAACTATGAATCGGAACCCAAACACTGCTATCATTATGGTTTTAATTGATCTAAGGTTTTAATTGATCTAAGCACATCTCCCAAATTATGTTGTCCGTTTCTGCCCTGTGGTAAAGACATGGTTGAGCCACTAGAATGCGTGTTTTCTTAAAGTTTGTGTGAGAGTAAATCACTTCAAGGTATAAAACTAAAATTTTTCAGTTCTAAGAGTAAGACAGGTTGCCAGTTGTTTATATTTTGCTTCCAGTACACAAATATATGAAGATATATACATGTATTATGTCATTCTGTATTGTTCATGGATCATAGGATATCTCCAAATTGGTATGTAAAGGGTTAAAGTCAGTTGATGAAGGATCAACTCTTCCCTTAACTCAATCCTTTAAAAATGGCATCAATAACAATTAGCCTAGAAAACATATGATCTTACAATTGACAGACTTTTCCAGTGAGAATGTTCTAAGAACTAAGATGTGATGTGACATAAAATGTTTTAAAAAAAACTACTCTTTTTAAAGTACATTCTTACCTTTTATATAAAAGAGAGATAATTTAAGTAGTGAAGATGAGGCTCTTTGAGGAGAAAAATTATAATTATTCTTTAAGAACTAAAGCTTAATAGTTAACGTAAAGACACCACTGGTTTAAAGGATCTACCATGGACAGGGCAGCTGATCAGCCATCCTGGTTAGCATGGGACGTTCCCAGTGTTAAAACTGAAAATATCAAGTCCTGGGAAACCTTCCGTTCTGGGCAAACTGAGAGAGTTGGTTACTCTACTTTTGGCTAGTATCAGGTTAGCTGGTTTAGGGTTGTGTGAGAGAAATTATTACATATTTATCAGATCTGGATAACAAAAACCTAACTGATGGTTCACTGTGAAGAAACACTGCTTCTTGAAACCAGAGGTAAGGGTGGATGTTTCTGGATTATGCCACAGGGAGGAAAGAAACAGCCCAAAAGTCACAGCTAATCAGTCTGTGGTCGTTGCCATATTATGAGCGTGTTTGTGGATCTGTCTGCTATTGACAGTGAGTAATGCTTGCAAATAAAGTAAATATTAATGAATGAGAAGGATCTTTATAGTAAACTTCAACCTTAAGTATTAGGCATTAATGCTCACATCTGATTTTTTTAGTTCTCATATAGGGTTGCCAGATAGTATGCAGGTAGCCAAGTTAAATTTGTATTTCAGGTAACTAATGAATAAATTTTTAGTTTAAGGTCATCCCGAATATTGTGTAAGACATACTTATCCTAAAAAATTATCCATTTTTTTGTTTGAAATTCAAATTGAGATAGGGAGCTTGTATTTTTATTTGCTAAATCTGGCAATTCTATGGGAAGAAAATCAGAGTGTGCTTGTTGGTACCAGTACAAACACAGTTTCTTTCCTTGATAGTGCTCTCTGAGAGGCCACAGCACATTTCTGTTTCTCCCACAAGCCCTCTCTCATCCTCTCCATGATTCTTACCATTCTCCTTATGCACCTTAGCCTTTTCAGGAAACGTCCTGGCTGCTTCACTGAGAAAAAGCACTGGGGGATTAGAGGAGGATATAAAGTAGAATTCCTTCAATCCTGTCCCTATCCTTCTCTCCCCAACTATTTGGGTCTATGTTCCTATCCTTTCTTCTCTAGTTCCTAACTCAGAACTGAGATCCTCCTTCTGTTCAAAGTCTTTCCCCTGCGAGATGGATTCCAAGATCTTGGCTCTTCCAGATGCTTCCTGCCTGTGGCTTCTCTTTCTTTGACATGTGAACAGTCCTGGCTCTTTGATCTTTCACCAAAGGCTCCCCATGGCTTCTAATTGCCATCCTCTATCTTTTCTTTCCCCTTCCTTCCTCCTTTCCTTCCTTCCTTCCTTCCTTCCTTCCTTCCTTCCTTCCTTCCTTCCTTCCTTCCTGTCTCTCTTTCTTTCTTTCTTTGACACTCATGTTCTCTGAGAAGCATCCTGCACCAATATGTCCCACACCTGACTATCAGCAGCATACCTGGAAAATTTTATTACACTATTGGCTGCAAGATCTTTCCACAGACCTACTAAATCCTGGGGTGAGACCCTTACAATGTCTAGCCAGTGCTGCCTCCTGCTTATCTCTGAGGTATTCAGGTTTCGTTCCTGCGTCTCTTTCAGTTTCCTACGTGCCCCTAGTCTGAATACACAGGCACTTCATCCTCAGATTAATTGTAAATTCCTATTTTATCTTGTCACATTTCTAATTTGAGTCCTTAACTGACTTCCCCTTGCCTTCAGGATAAAATCCAAGTTTCTCAGCATGCCAAACAGAGTTCTTAATTATGTGGCCACTCCTAACCATGTAGCCCAATCACTCACCACCCTTCTCCCCAAGAACACTTAACTACTGCTGTTTCTCCAGGCACTTTGCATTCTCGTTTCTCGGGTTTTTCTTGTGCACCTTCAAAGCTCCTCTTACCTGGTACACCTTTAGCCACTTCTTAACCTCACGCCTCCTTATACTTTAAGACGAAGGAATTATCTGTATACCTCTCTACCCTTGCTATATTGATAGTGAACACCTTGAGGGCAAACATGGTATCTGATTCATTTTTGTGACCTCATTACATACCAAACATCAGAAGATATTGTTGTAGGACTCCATCAAAGAAAGAATGCCCGAATGATTGAATTAAAAAATATTTAAAAGCTGACAAGTTAGTTCTTAGGGGAAAAAGTGTTAGAGTGCAAGTTAAATTTTAAAGGGCACTGAAACTTAGAATATTATATTTAGAAAGGAACGGGATCTGGGGCTCCTGGGTGGCTCAGTCGGTTGAGTGCCCAACTTGTGATTTTGGTTCAGGTCATGATCTCAGGGTTGTGGAATGGGTCTGGTTTCGGGCTCTGCACTCAGCATGGAGTCTGCTCAAAGATTCTCTCTCTCCCTTGCCCCTCCTCTCCCCTACCCTGCTTGCATACACACATGCCCTCTCTCTCTCTCTCTCAAATAAATAAATAAAATCTTAAAAAAAGAGAAGAAAGGAAGAGGATCTCAGAATTCACATAGTTCAATTTATAATTACTGTAGATTAACAAAATTTTAAAACTTCAGTGTAACTCAGATGTACACATACACTTCATCAGAACCAACTGAGTCCATATTCAGCTGCGTTTGCTATTTTGTTTTGTTTTGTTTTCCTGTGTTCTTGATTCTTTGGTCTTTCCTTTGTTATTCTTTCTCTTTACCATAAAACCCCACACTAGCTACCAATTTCTTAGTGCATCTGGCAAACCTAACTAGTAACCTCAATTCTAATGACTAGTATGTTTTGTCTAGTCATCCTTGTATCCGAATCTGTGCTAAATAGTTCAAACATTTAAGTCCATTTCTCTTACTTCTGCCTGAGAGTAGAATGTGTTAGCTGAGTAAAACAGCTTACTTCCTTCTACCAGTACAGATGTTTATCATCAACTTTTTATGTTTTCTTCATATTTTTTCTAATTAATCATTTCCTCCACATGAACTAGAAATTTATAGAATCTCCAAGCAACACTGAGTTCCTATATGAATAATATTCTTCTTCAGGATATAACAGGGATCACTCATGTATTTGTGTATGCTAGATTTGCAGACACATGTACAAAATATTTATTAATCTCTCTTGTTTCACCTTTTATGCAGTTTGTCTTCTGTTGCAAGTAGCATAGTGTAGTGTGTTAACTTGCTCTTTTTCCCCAATTTTTTTATTGTGGTAAAATACATAAGATAAAATTTACTATCTTACCATTTTTAAATGCACAGCTCAATGGTATTAAGTCCATTCATATTGTTGTGCAATCATCACCACCATCCATCTCCAGAACTCTTCATCTTGCAAAACCGAAGCTCTATTCCATTGAACCACAACTCCCCACTATACCCTTCCCTCAGCCCCTGGCAACCACCATTCTACTTTCTGTCTGTCTGATTTTGACTACTTTAAGTACCTTATGTAAATGGAATCATATGGTGTGTGTCTTTTTGTGGCTGGCCTACTTCACTTAGCGCAATATGATCAACGTTCATGGTGTTGTAGCAGGTGTCAGAATTTCCTTTCTTTTTAAGGCTGAATAATATGTCATTGTATGTATATACTGCATTTTGCTTATCCACCCATCTGTCCATGGACATTTGGGTTGCTTCCGTATTTTAGCTATTTTGAATAATGCTGCTATGAACATGGGCATACAAATATCTCTTTAAGATTCTGCTTTTGGTTCTTTTGCGTGAATAGCCAGAAATGGAATTGCCGGGTCATACAGTAATTCTATTTTTTATTTTTTAAAGAATTGTCACATTGCTTTTCCACAGTGGCTGTATCATTTTACATTCCCACCAGTAGTGCAGAAGTTCTCTCCCAACACTTACTTCCTGTGTCATTGTTGTTGTTTTGTTTTTGATAATAGCCATCCTAATGGGGTGTGAGGCAGTAACTTTTTTTTATTAGGTTTATTTGGCCGATTTTAAATAATTGGATAGCCTGCAGTTACTTTTAAGTATGTTTGTGAAGCTTTTTTAGTTGTTGTTAGCAAATAATAGATAAAACATACTGCTCTCATTTCCTGAATATTGATCTCTAATGTTTCTGACACCAGATAATCGGTCACCTTGAATTGATGACAATATCACGTATGCTTCCCAACCTTGAAATTTGGTGTTAAAGTCCAAAAAGGCAGCTGGCTTTTTGTGTGTTGGGGGGGGTTGTTTAATGACTCTACTTGATAATATTAAGAATTATTATTAGAGGGTTTTGTTTGTTTTAGCTATGACAAAGGATATTTTGATTTTGTTTAAAAAAAGAGCTCTTACTTATTGTGGTAATCATTTCACAGTATGTGTAAGTCAAGGGGTTATGCTATACATCTTATACTTATACAGTGCTGGATATCATTATATCTCAATAAAACTTAAAAAAACCCAAAACAAACAAAAAGAGTTCTTATCTTTTAGAGATACATACTAAAATGTTTATAGACAGAATGAAATAATATCTGATATTTGCTTCAAAATAATCCAGTGGAGACTGGGGGCGAGAGAAGGTAGGTTATAGATAAAGATTGGTCATTGGTAATTGTTGAAACTAGGTGATGAATCCAGGGGGATTTATTACATTAGTCTTTCTACTTCTGAGCAAATCATAGTTTTTCATTAAAAAGATTGTTTTAAGCAGAGTTTAATCTATTAAGTATTTAAAAAGGTAACATTTATTAAGTATGGTGTGAGTAGGTTTTCACTTAATGCAGAAAAAAATGTGAAATAAAACATTTGTATGACACTCACATAATGCTTTTCTTGTATTTGATCCTTACCATAGATGATTGATCCAGTTCTGAAATGATATTAAGCTTGTATTATATTAAAACAAATTTCTAATTACTAAAAATTGAATACTTTATTTAAATAAAATGGAGGCAAAAGCACATTACTCATGAATTGATGCATAATCCAAACATGCTACTTTCTGCCTAATGCCATAGTACAGCTCTGTGCAATAGAACTTTCTGCAGTGATGGAAATGTTCTATATCAGCTCTGTCCAATATTGTAGCCACCAGCCACATATGGCTATTGAGCTGGCTGGTACAACCAAGTGGCTAGTGGGACTGGGAAATGGAAAAAGATTTTATTGATTTTCATTTGTATTTTTAAGCACTTTTCCTTAGATCTGAGAAATGACGTTTTTCAGTGAAAATTTATATCCCTCTGACAAGTGAAAAATAAAATCACAAACTTAGCTCTCCAGGTATTAAAACTCGGGGATTAGAAGTCCTACTACTTGACCTGAAAAACTTTATAGATGTTGAAATTTAAACAGAAGGCATTATAAATAAGTTATCTATAAATAATATTGCAGATTTTAAATGTAGTTAATTATTATATCATCTTGTTTTAAGATTTCAGCATTTAACATACTAAATATGCCCTTAATAATTTCATGTGTATTTAATGTGTTACAGATTAACATATTTAATACTTATACCAACCCTATCAGGTAGATGCACTATTAATATTCCCATTTTTCAAGAAACCGAGACACAGAGAGGAAATAACTTTCTCATGTTAATGCTAGCAACTGGTGGGACTGGGATTCAAACCCACAAATTTGGCTTAGGTCCACATTTGTAATTGCTTTGTATATTTCCTCTTTTGAAGTAATTTGCCTGGAAACGGATTAAGAAAGAATGATTAATCAGTTGTTAAAAATGTGTTAATACGCCTGGGTGGCTCAGTTGTTAAGCGTCTGCCTTCAGCTCAGGTCATGATCAGCAGGAAGCCTGCTTCTACCTCTCCCACTCCCCCTGCTTGTGTTCCCTCTCTCGCTGCCTCTATCTCTGTCAATTAAATAAATAATGTCTTAAAAACAAACAACAAAAAAAGAAATCTTTGAAAAAAATGTGTTAATAAATTTAGTTTCTCGTCACTTTGGAAAAATCCTATGTAAGGCATTATATTGTAAGGTCTAGTTAAAAAGGATATAAAATTGAATATAGAGAATCATTTACTATGTTTACTCTCCCCTACCCCCTAAAAAAACTGTGTTCAGGAAAAGAGACCAGAAATAAATCTTTTCTGTATCTTTTTGTATTTTCAAAATTTCTAAAATAAGAAAAATGTTTATTATAAAACTTTGGCTATTATAATTATAAAGCATACTTAAAACTTCTTTAGGGCTTAAATTAATATTTTATATGAGAGACAACCTAAAACTAGATTGTTATAAAAGTTCATAAAAATTTGTCTGAATAGTTCGGCTGTTTATTTTCCCAGATGCTAGCTCTGAGAATTAATCTTAGTTGAAGATGTTTTTATTACTAATAAGTTATTAATTCCATATTCCTTGAAGATAGGATTTTATTTATTTGTCAGAAAAACAAAATGAAATATTGTTTTTTCCCTGAAGAGACAAATTATCGATACTCCTTAAAACTGAACTCTTCGAAGTGCCATTTTAACCTCTTGCCAAATAGATTGTGGGTAGAATAAAAAAACACACGTTTCGCAAATGGTTCTTGTTTTCCTTTGGTGATTTGAATATTTTAGAAGCCAAAAATACCTTTTGGATATGCCATTTGTATACGACTGAAGATGACTTTTTCATAAAGCAGGGGATTCCGGGGCTACATTAAGTACATTAGTCTGGACTTCTGAGATGTGTTTTTCAATAAAAAGTTGTTAAGGTCGAAAAAAAAAAAAACCCAGAAAATCCCCTTTCCCTTAATTGTTTGTGACCTTTGGTAGATTTCTTAAGACTCTAGATGGCAGTTTTCTGATATATAAAATGGTTGCAACAATAGTACTTATTCCATATGTTGTGAAATATAGAGAGATAATATATATGATGCACTTAGCAAAATGGTTGGCAGCATTTAATATATGTTAGCTATCATTACCATAATTATAATGATTGATAAATATCCTATGGAATAGTTTTACTTCTAGATAAACAACTAACGTATTTTTATGGTTACATACATTCGGGTCTTTTATTTATTTTATGATGACTCATGCCGAGCATAAGCCCAGACACTTAGCCTAGAAAAAATATGATATGGCCAAGTTAGGAGGCCTAACCAGCTTCTGGGTTCTTTGAGCTAATCTCCGTCGTCTCTAAATTATATTTATTCCACGTTTTAACTATAAAAGCTGTTAAACATCACTTTTTTTTCTGCAGTCACTAGAAAGGAAAAGAACCTCCAGGATTAATATTATTTGATATTTGTATGGTTACATTTCATTTGAACTTCACAACAACCAGTGAGACAGATAGGGGAGGAATTAGTATTCTGACATTTAAGATGAGCAAACCAGGTCAGCAGGTGAAATGACTTGGTCAGGAGCCGCATTGCTAAGATATGCAGAGTTGGGACAAAAGCTATTAGAAAACTACATGGATGATTCAGGAAGTAAAAGAAGGAGGATAATTTAAGGTGAATAGTAAGAGAATCTTCGCTTGAGCAATGATGGCCAATGGAACTTTCTGTGATGATGCCAATGTTCTTTATTTGCTCTGTCCAACACAGTAGCTACTACACACTTTTGGCTAGTGTCACTGAGGAGCCACATTTTTAATATTAATTTAAATGTAAATGGTCATATGTAACTATCGTATGTATGTGCAACTGTATCGTTTCCAGGAATCATGATCAAAGGGTTAGGGCTGCGCTGAGAGCCGGTATCCTGTTCACTTTACGTGTTTAGGTCATTTTATATCCCAACCTTATCTGAATGGACATGCATGTATGGGGTTGGGATTGTTTGGTTTTTAAGCTTGCATGTATACAACTAATGTTAGGTATCTATTGTATTTTCAAAGATTATCTTTTGGGAGGGCTCATTTATTGCATTTTAAAAAGACATTCATAGGGAACCTAGTGCTAAACCAATTTTTAGATGACCTGCTTCTGGGTCAGGGTTTCGTACTTAGCAAAGCAGCTCCTAGCTGTGATCTATTGAAAGTCAGCCCTCAACACAAGGGTTTGAAAAAAAATAGAAGAAAAAAAAGAAAAGAGAGAAAACAATATTTAATATATGTTTATAAAATTAAAAAAAATTTAAAAACCCAAAAGTAGTTGTTTTCCTTTTTCTGAAGCAGCAACCCCTGAGAGAATTAGCAATGATCTTAGAATTTATCCTATTTGGTGGCAATACATTTGACTATAAGATTCTTCCAAAAGAAATATGAACATGTTGAGTTCATGATGTGTTGAAGTTCTATATTTACTTTTATTAGTACTGTTTCGGAGGGCTGTTTCTTGTTGGATGTGGTAGGAACAGTCAATGGAGTATTTTTTATTGTTTTATGAATTACCACATTTGAACCAAGCTGGAAGTGGGGTGGTAGTTTCATAGATAATCATTGTAAGGCTGCATTTACCTCTCTGAGCCTCAGTTTCCATATATTCAAAATGAAGTTTCTGGAATAAGTGACTAGGAAGGTCCGCTGAAATGCTAAAGTTTTATGAATCCATGAAAACACACATTTCTCTCTTTTCCAAATATCTGAGTTCTAAAGAAATTTCAGTGGCCTATAAGTGAGCCTTCCTTCAAACCAAAAAAATTAAATTTGATTTTCTTCTCTATGTGCTATATTTGTATGGACACATGTGTTTCTGTAACATTTATGCTTTTGTTTTTAAGTCAGTATCTGAATGCTATGATCTGGTTGTTTGTGTTCCCCTCCCCCGAAATTCAAATATTGGAAATCTAATGCCCAATTTGATGGTGTTAGGTGGTGGATCTTTGGGAGGTGATTAGATCCAGAGGCATGGGAATCATGCTATTATGAAATGAGTTCCCAGATAGATCCCTCATGGCCCCTTATGCCATGTGAGGATCCAATGAAAAGTTGGCAGGCTGAAACCCGCAAGGGGGCCCTCACTAGAACCCAAACATGCTGGCATCCTGATTTTGGCCTTACAGCCTTGAGAGCTGTGAGAAATAAATTTCTGTTTATAAGCCACCCAATCGATGGTATTTTGTTATAGCAGTCCAAACAGACTAAAATACTGGTTAAAGAAGAAGATTTGAGCTTGAGGTCTCTACCTTTATGGGGGAAATCATGCCAGATTTCTCAGTGAGCATATTTCATAAGCAGAATTTATAGACATTTCATGGGAACTTTACATACTATTGACAGGTGAAGTGGGATAGTATACATATTTTATTTTTTTCTATGATATCTAGCAGATATAAAAGGAACTCCCTTTTTTTCCACTATCTTGGCTTAATTTGGCTCTGCCAGGCCATTCATTTTTTTCTTCCCCCTATTTGAATCTTAAGGCCAGGGAATGGGTGTGAATTTCTTCTTAGTTCTGGAAAGGCAGCATCTTGTGAGTCACTCCATTGGAATACTGTCATCATTTTGTCCCTTCAGATATTGAATGCCCTTTATCCTCATTACCGAAACCAGGCAACTGTATCATATGGAAACCTTATTGCTGATGTTGTACCAATGTTGCTAATTGTGAAGGAGCACTCTGACTTCAGGTGATTTAACAAATGAGGCCTGGTTCCTGTTATGGAAGAAAGAGAGCAGACAATGTTTAACATGTTAAGAACACCTTGATATATAGAAGACATTTTTCTCTCCTAGTATTTTATACACACACCCACACCCACATGTACAAATAGTATTTGTCTTCTTACACAATGATCTTGCATTAGTTAGTCAAGAGAAACCTGTCATAATAGGCCATATACTCAATCCAGCCCTGCTCTTTTATGATGAAAGTGATTTTCAGGCTTGCAGAGAAAACAGGAGACAAAAAAACACATGAAGTCCTGCTTTAATATGGTCAAAGAACAGCCTCTGTACTCAAGGTAAAGCAAAGAACATTTTAATAATTTATGACTTAGCCCAATTTAAAATAAGTAATCCCCTAAGGCAAAACGGCTGTTGATTTGCTCACATTCGTTGCTCACGACTAAACAAAAAATGAAAATACTAAATAGAAATAGTGTTAGGACAGCTTATCGGAATTCAGATATTTTCTAACTGCTGCCTGGTGATGCCTCCATATATAATAGTACATATATAAAATAAGGCTGATAGGAAATACTTAATATGGAAATTTATTTTAATCTCTAAGCTAACTCTCTGATACTTTTTTCTCTCCGGTTTCTCTCTCTCTCTTTATCCTTTATTGTATGGAGACAATTTCACCTTGTAGTATTTAAATAAATGTCTAAATATTAAATAAACAGATAGTTTTCTGTGTCGACTTGGTTAGGCTATAGCTCCAATTATTCACTCAAACATTAATCTAGGCGTTGCTGTGAAGGTATCTTCTAGATATGATCAAAGTCCAAAATAGTTGACTTTAAGTAAAGGAGATTATCTTGTATAATCTGGGTGCACTTGATTTAATCTGTTGAAAGGTCAAGAGTAGAACTGAGGCTTCCCTGAGGAAGAAGAAATTCTGCCTGTGGACAGCAGATCCTAGAACTCTTCTAGAGTTCAGTGACCTGTACTATGGATTTTGGAGGCCTAGTCAGCCCTCACAACAGTGTAAGCCAATGCCTTGCAATACATCTCTTAATATATATCTTCTGTTTGTTCTTTTTCTTGGGTTGAACCCTAATTGATAAAAAACATTAGCTGTGTTTTAAATTCTTCCAACACAGTGTATGAGACTAAAGAGAGGAAAAGGAAGTAGATACCTGATTGTCAAATTGCTCATTTAGATTTTCTCTCTAAAATTACAGAGCTGAACAGATGACAAGAATTTCAGAAACAGTTAAATAAGGAACACTATGTGAAGCCAAATTGAGGTCCAAGCCTCCAGACTGCTTCAAAGATCCATATACATGGTAACAGAGATTAAACGTTGGAGTAATAATTATGCTTATTTTCATTTACCAAAGTGGCAGTAATTTCTTGTATTTTCTAAAACCTAGTTTAGAATTTAGCGTACAAAAAATAACAGCTAGTGAATTTTTATTATGTAGAGATAGAAATCTTCAGAGAATGCAATTTTACCTCTTTTAATCATTCCCTAGGTAATTATGCAAAATCATACATATTCTACATGGAATTAACAATTAGGATCTATGGTCACACTAACCATCAGCAGCTACTTGAGGAGAAGTTCTATGTTGCATGTTCTATGTTGTATGTTCTACATTGTAGGGGAAGTGATAAGACACTAAAAATCACTGAAGTAGGGGAAATTTGTAGCATTTGCCTACCTGTAGCTTGGGCCTGTGTAGAAAGCCATCTGCAGGCAATGGCACATCTGTCCGCTGCTCTCTAATTGGTGGGGATATCAACAAACAGTCTTGGCACATGTATATGCATACCCAATTTGAACTGAGAAGAGACTATGGAGGGTGATAAGAAGTCAGTTTACCTCTGGTGGGAAGATCTCTGCTTTGGGGAAGGTAGGAGGGATTCCAGTGGGAAGTACGGCCCAGGAAAAGGGGTCCCTGTGACTCGATAGTATCACTCTACGGAACAACATCAAAGTCATTCTTAGTGGGAAGACATTACGTCCGCATGAGAAAATGTTAACAATGGAGGGTACTGGGAGCTATTCTGCAGGTGAAACGTCAATTATGTGAAAGGAACTTTGTAGTCCTTTCACAGAATTTTGATATTAACAATGTTTTATCACTTTACATTTTGTCACTTGTCTAGTTTGGGTTCTCCAGGAAGCAGATGCTGATATGAAGTTAGGAGTGCAAGACATTTATTAGGGAGTTCACACCTGTGGAAGGAAAAAGGATTGGGCAGGGAGACTCATTACAACATACTGCAGAGCTAACAAAGTCTCTGCCAGTGTAGCAGGGAGTTCTGAAGCAAAGATTGCCCCTTCAAAGGGTCAGTATCAGGCAAAAGTGGCTCAACCTGTACCACCACCGTCAATGACCAGATGCCATGCTAAAAATAACACCACGTCAGGTTGAAAACTGAAGGAAAGCCTGACATGGCTAACAGCTGGAGGTGGTTGGTTAATCACACTTCTTGCAACTGGTCAGAGTGCTTCTGGATGGGGAATCCTGGCAGTTTATCTCCACATCTGCCCCAGGACTGCAATGTGGCCCTCGTGAAATTATGGGTGGCTGTGTATTTTGGAGATGAAAATTGATTAGGCCAGAACAAGAGTTGTTAGTGAGTGCATTAAAATTCTAAAATTCCACTTGAAGTAGTTTATAAAGGTACACTACCACCAGTTCCTTAGGTAACTAGAGTTGTCACCACGGAAAAGTTAGGGATTGAATATATAGGATGTTGCTTAAAGCCTCTAAAATAATAAGAATATTGTTATTCCCATTTCATCCCAAATAAGTTGCTCTTAGTGAGACAACTCAGGGCCTCCACTTGTGGTGGCCTATTACAGGTCACAGTGGCTTAGTTGTGAAATGGACAAAAGGAGCTCAGTGTGGCTCTTTTGGGGATGATGAGAAAGAATCATTTATTTCATATGGATCAAGAAGGTGGATTTAAAGCAGTCAGATTGGCTCTGCATCACTATTTTTTTTTTTTTTTTAGGGTATATTATAGCACAGTGCTTAACATAGAGGAGACTGTGGAGTCTGTGACCACTTGCTAGTAATTTGGCTTTGGACAAGTTCCTGAACCTCTTGATGCCTTACTTACCTGATTTGTTAAACAGGGATTATAGTCATGCCTACATCATGGAGATGTTGTGAGGATAAAATGATATAACACATGCACTCCCTGGCTTGGGAAGGGTTCAATATCCATTAGTTACTATATTTCTTTCCCCTCTTTCTCTTCCTCTTCTTCACTGGAAAAGTGCTTTCCCATTGAATTTTGTCATTTGCTCTCTAGATTAGCAAAATGTTTACAGAACTTGGGAGGAAGGTAAAATGAAAAGAATCTGTTACCCTAAGAGGATTCAGGATGTCTACTTTTGGTCAGGTCTTTTTTTTTTTTTTAAAGATTTTATTTATTTATGTGACAGAGAGATAGCCAGCAAGAGAGGGAACACCCCAGGGGAGTGGGAGAGGAAAAAGCAGGCTCCCAGTGGAGGAGCCCAATGTGGGACTCGATCCCAGAATGCCAGGATCATGACCTGAGCTGAAGGCAGGCAATTAACGACTGCACTACCCAGGTGCCCCTTGGTCAGGTCTTTAGCTTTCACCATTATGTTCTCAGTTCTCAGTACTGTTCTGGGTGCGTTAGGTGTAAAAAATGGCCTCTGCCCTGAGCAGTAGTGTATTTGAGAAACAACCAATGGACATATAAATGATTAATGAAAACACAAGCACATATAAAATTAAGTTCTAAAGGAATAGTATAGACCATAAGTGATGTAGGAATCTAATTTCATTTTGCTGACACTCTGTTGTTTTGACCATGAAAGATGATACCATTTGGGGTGAAATTGTGAGGGTGACCTCTTGTACAATAATACAATAAAATGTCCTATTTCATCGTCTTCTAATCTAAAATATATGAACTTAGATCAAAAGAAAAGTTTAAAGACATTTAAGTATGATGTTATTGCCTCTTTTTACTGTTAGCCTCTTCATGCTCTCTACCACTAGATGTGTCAGGACGGTAAAAATAGTAAGAACTGGTCGATGCTTTGAATAAAATTGTAGAGAAGGTTTAACTTTTTTTGATGATGATCTCAATGAGTTCTGTCTTTATTGTAGTTTTGCTATTTTAACTAGCTGATCAGGCTCATTCAGTGGCCTTTTTCATTCCAGGAATCTCCTTTGGAGATTCAGGAAGGGAGTAAACTAAAAGAGATAGCTGGGCCAGATTATGTGGGATCATAGTTTTCAGGGCATAGAAAGCAGGTCTTTGGGTTAAAAGGTACTTTACTTTGTCCCATCATACTTTTTTACTCCCTAGAAAAACACGTTTTGTGGCCTTTGGGAGATACTCACACATAGTAGGTTACGTGTGGTTAACCTGACACTGGGATAGTTTTACAATGTCTCACACAAAGTGATTTCTTACTGTTAAATCCTTCGGAACCATTGGAGTATGATGACAAAACAGTCCTATTTTATTTCATTATTTTCTTGTATCCTTCCAGTAACCTAGGGATCACTAGAGGCCTCCTTCCTTGGCGAGATATTAGAGTATTGTTGAAGAGTCCCTGTTAGATTCTTAAATCTCATACTACCAAGAGGGCGACAACACAATATTTAAAAAGATCTCCCTTACCTTACTAATGATTTTGAATGCGCTATAGTTATAGCAACGTCCTAGACGGATCTCCCTGCATTGTCCTATGCTGGGTGAGTAATAAGAGGACGTGTTGGGTAAATGGGTGACCCGTTCTCAGGGGTTCTAGGTATGCGTTCCCTTTCTCCTCGACTCTGGTCTCTGCGTGGTGCGACTGTGTACCCGCCTGTGCTTGCGCGAAACCCGTCCAATAGAAAAGACCTATCAAGAACGGTGATTTTTTTTTTTCCGTTCCCTTTGCCACCGCCCACTCCCGACAACCTAGACAGTTCCCCGGACTTGTCTTACTTTTCCATCTCCTCCCACCCAGCCCAACCCCCCAGCTTCGCGACGCGAATGGGACGCCTGAGGACCCAACGAGCATGCGCAACCATTCCGAGCATGCTCAGTAGCGCGCGAGGTGCTCCGGGGCTTCTCAGCGCGGTGGCCGACGCGGAGGTTTCCGCGGCTGCTGCGGGAGCGACAGGAAGTGAAGCGGCCCGGCCGGGCGACCGCGGCGGCAGAAACAGAGGCGGAAGGGGCGCTGCGGCAACGACGTCGGCGACGGGGGTGGACGAGGGGGCCGAGCACCGAGAGGACTCGCCGGCTCGGAAGCCGGATCCCGAGCCGGGCAGGATGGATCATCACCAGCCAGGGACTGGCCGCTACCAGGTGGTGAGTTCCTGCGCCCCCGCCCCGGCCTCCTGCGCGGCCAGGGACCCCAGACTGCCTCCCTCTGTGGACCAGGGAGTCTCCTTCTTTCGGGCAAAAAACTGCCTAATTTTTTTTTTTTCTTTTACACCTCTCCTTGTGGAGCTTACCTCTGACTCCTTCAAGACCCTTTCCTCTCGACCCAAGGCTCCTCCTACCTCCCCATCCCTCACCCGCACCCTATATCCCGCTGTAGGGACACCCTTGGTCCCCCCTTCCTAAAACTAATATTTATTTTACTTCTCACTTTGTCGATCATTTCCTTATTCCCTGACCCAGTCACTTCTGAGACATTTCCAGTGGATTGTCTGCTGGAAATGGTGTTGAGTTCACATACCTGCTGGGAAGATGATCGCCGTCATAAATGGAGGGTGGGGGGAGATGTAAGCACGATGTAGGGTGGGATGTGGATTCGGTGAAAAATGTGGGTTGAAAAATTGTGCAACTATAGAGAACGGTGGTGCTGATCTTGTGTCTCAGCTCTAGTTAACCTTGTCATTTTGTCCTTTTCCATTTTGTTAGTATTAAAAGTGACTATTCTTTTTTCCTATTCCGACTTTTTGGGGTGGGGGGGTAGGAGAGGAAACAAGTTTTACTAGAACAAAAATGCAAATCTTGTTTGACTTATTTTTCATTAAATAGAGGGTTTTCCAGTTCAACCACACAAGCCTTTGTATGTTAAAATGAGTGAAAAGTGGACCTCTCTTTTCAGTGTCAATTTTTCTAACGTAGTTCTTCCTGTAGTATTAATTAATGGTCCTGGCATTGGAGGTTTCTATTGTAAACCCTCTTTAAAAAATGGACTCAGCAATAGTTGACTCTTTTGTTGTAACTAGGTAGCATGTTACAATATAAACTTTCAGACGGTAATTAAGTTAAACCTTTTTACTAAGGAAGAGGAGGAAAACGTTAATATGTAGCATTGATGGTGCAGCTAATAGTACTGTTTGTGAAATTTTACAAATGTAGATGTAGTGAAGTAGATTTCACCTTGCAAATATGTATTTGCACACAAGAGCCTTAGTTATGAAGAATTTCTGTTAATAATTGCATTTTGACAAATATGAAGGCTACTGAAAGATGTAATCCCAATGTATGCAACTTTGCATTTTTCTAAGATAAAAGCTCATGATGCTTTCATTTCATCTGCTTTACATCCTGTAAATCTTAAAATGACCTATGTTGAATTTTGTGAAAATTTGTCCGTATTTTCAGAATGGTTTGGAAAATATTGCTGCCAGTATAGGAGACATTTTTCAAATTGTAAGTGTATACACTTTTGGTAGTTTATATTTTATTTTTAAAGGCATTCTGATTTGTTGCAGATGTTAGCTAAAATAAAATTCAGTAGTTAATATTGGATAGTATTTCCAGTGTCTTTTTTCTAATCTCTTTTCTTTCTTCTTACAGTTTGTTTCCTTAATGGCATTAGCTGATTTAAATTCTTTCTCTTTGGGGATTTTGCTTATCAGAATCAACTATGTTCTCATTCACAAATCACTACTCAAAACATTTTTAACTGATATAGCTGTGCCTTAAAATAATTTGTTATATTGTCACATTTGCTTTCAGTAGTTATGACTAGTTAAGGCTTGACTTAATTATTACTTAAAAAAAATTCCTAACACCAATATTTTGAAATTTACTCTCCCAGTTTTAAGATTTTTTTTCCTTTTCTTTACAACTTTTTTCACAACAAGTGGACAATATCATATTTTATTGCGTTTTTTCCCCCGCAACTGGAGATGTGTCCTACGTAGACTTTGAAATAGACTTTGAGAGGAAGCATTCCTTCAGAGCCGAGGTCCAAAATTTGTTCTTTTAAAGTTACTGTTCACTCTAAGTAGGTATGATATCAGTGTGTTTTCTTTGTAAGGTAAAGTGTTTGAGAATCTTAGCATAGTTTAAATTTGGATTGTAATTCCTGTTGCTTTGTAATTAGTTATTTCATTTGTCTACTATAACTCTTGGTTTTGTTGAGAATGGCCTGATGAATGACTATATCTAGTTATTCCAAAGAAGCAGGTGAATTGGTGTCTAGCAGATTATTTGGCTAGGGACAAATCTGCAGTTCTGGTTTATATGATGAACACGACTGCTCTGTGGCTGTCTTTAGCTCAGTTTTGTTGAAAACTCTGGAACGATTAATAGATCATTGAGCAGTAAACAGTTTCAGTTGTTGAATGTTAAGATATGACTAAGTAGGTGACAGGCAAATATACATATAGTTAGGGGTGAAATACTATGTAATGTTAATTTATCACTTATTGATGGAGTTAAAATTTAGCTTTCCGTATTGGAGAGCTGGCAGTGATGCACAGAACCATCAGAATGACTCACTACCATTAACCAATGCACAGGTTTTATGTGGAACTGGTTTTTCTGTGGTCTTTTCTTCCCTTCCATTGTTATGGGGGTCTGAATTTTGTTAAGTAAAGCAGTAGGTAACAATGTAGAGCTACAAAAAGCCTTAATTATTATCCTTCTAATTTCAGAAAAAGCTAGGTATGCTACATAGTTTCCTTGTGTTATGGGGAATTAAGTCTTGTTTGGTAGAAAATGAGCAATGTTGCCAAAGTATGTAGTAGTTGATTTGGCTTGAAGCTCTTAGGCCACATTCTAACTTTGATGTTCTCTCTTTTAAAGGATTATGTACCTGAACCAAGCTGACTACTAAGGTTTCAAAGATAATTCTGAATACAAGTAAAGTTGACACTGTTGATTGTAGCAGTAGTTTCCCAGTTTTCCAGAATGATGATAATAGATGGTCTTAGAAGATTTATGACTTATATTAGCATGCTAAAACATATTTGCATATTAAAATCATGAGAAATTCTGCAGTAGAGATAATGGTTTGGATTTGTTTGACCTAGCTCTTCCTAAAATTTGATCCTAGAATTTTGGAGAAAATTTTAAGATGATATTAACATTTCCAAAATGTTAGTTTTTCTGTGAACAATGACGTATTCATACTGCAGAGCTCTAAGTACTTTGGTCTTATATCTGGAGAATTAGAGTTGTCCTTGATAAATCAGCTGGAAAGGAGATCGACTATTGATGGTTAACAAAACAAAACAAAGTGCATTTTAAAGTCATCTGGGCTTATATTTAGGTTGTGCTGTTTACAGTTTGTGAGCCCTTAGCTTATTTACTTACCATTTTGAAGCTTCAGTTTCTTCATATTAGTACCTACCTCATGAGGATTATTATGAGAATTATATGTTGTAATATACGTAAAACATGTAATATGGAGGCCGTTATATGAACAATAATATAATATTATGAATAACTTAAGGTGTACAAACTATAAAGTATTATATATATTTCAGTTTTTGTGACCACTTTTGTGTCTCTTTTATATAGCAACATGAATATCAACTAGTTCTTTGTTGTTCATGTCAAGTACTGTGAAAAGTCTTACAATTTGATTTTACCATATTTATAGGCGAATAAGTTAGTTTTATTAATGTTTAATTGTTGCTAGCAGAAAACAGGAGACTCCCAGATCAGAAACACTAGCATTGTTACTCATAGCAAGCTGCTTGAACGTCAGCATATTTGTGTAGGTTTTCCTTACACCCAGGTCCTATGAAGGTAAAGAGTCTAGAGGGATGCATGTAGTGGATCACAATGGAGGAACTCAGGACCAATGCTCCAACACCTTTTTAGCAAGCAGCAAACATTGTAGGGAGCAACAAACAAGGTAGTTCACCTCTCCCTCAAGTATAGCTATGTGCTGTGGTAACCTTGACCTTCTTTGTTGCCTAGGTGACTAATTACAAGAATCCACTCAATATCAGGAAGTAGATAAGTTTTGCAGACTTTCACACTCAGCAAGAATATGTAGGGACAGTCAGGCCCATGGCAGACTGCCTTACTCAATAGTACATGTTCTGGATGAGATAATAGATGGGGATTTTTAGGTGTGGTCATTTACTTTTGCTTTCCATGTTAAAGAAATATTGCAGTCTTTTATGTTGCTCTCTAGTTTTTGCCTTCTTGGCCCACCTATGTTTCTTTGATCCTCACTTGTTTGTTTCCTTTGAATTTATCAGTATTCTTTATCTGGTTTATATTCTTAACCACACCACTTTTACATCATCAGAGTTGCCCATTGCTTAATCTAATAGGTATTTTTCTGTGTTCATCTTGCTTGATTTCTGTTACATTGACCCTGGGAACTTACTTTCTTCTTGAAACTCCTTATTCCTGATAGGAAGAAGCTTTCTACTCTTCTCTGACTTCTCTTTGTGAACTCATTTTGTACTTACTACTTAAATGTTAATACTTTCTATGACACTGACTATTGTAATAGCCCACTTACTGCTTTTTTCCTTCATCTGACTCTCCTTCAGTGTGTCTTTTGCACTGTGTGAGTCATATTTGTAGAGCATACATTTGATTTTCATTACTTTGTTTAAAAATCTTCAGCGGTCTATTGTTGAATTCCCTCTCTCCCACATTTAATATTAAAACTTTCAAGTACATATATAGAAATGTTGAAAAAATTATACAGTTAAACCCCCATACCATATGCCAATTGTAGGGTCTACAGTGGCCAAAAATTTGTTATATCTGTGTTGTACACCTGTCAATCCATCTTTTTTTTTTTTTTTTTTTGGCTGCTTTCGAAGTTGGAGATACAAGTGTAACTCACTGTAAACCACATGCTTATCGTTAGCCTAGAGTTCAGTCTTTCTTCATGGTTCTCTTTCTTTGGGGTAAAATTGACATATGGTGAAATGCACAAATCTTATGTGGCTTATTTGATGAGTCTTGACAAATGCAGAGACTTGTGTAACTCAAATCACTTTCAAAATATAGAACAGGGATCAGCAAACTATGTTTCAACTACTCTTTTTGTAAAGTTTTATTGTAACACAGCCATGCCCATTCATTTACAATGGCAGAATTGAATATTTGAAGCAGGGCTCACAAGTACTAAAATATTAACTATCCTGCCATTTACGGAAAACATTTACCAACCCCCTGATGTAAAACTTTATTATCACCCTATAAAGTTCCCTTGTGATTCTTCCCTGTTGATTCCTATCCTCTGGTTGATCACTATTCCGTTGTTGTTGTTGTTGTTGTTGTTGTTGACTTAAATTAGTTTTGCTTATTCCAGAATTATACAGCATATGGTCAGCAAAACTTCTTTCACTCTGCATGAAGTTTTGGAGATTGATCCATGTTATTGTGTATATATCATCCTTTTTATGGCTGAATAGTATTTCATCGTATAAATTGAATGAATACACTACAGTTTATTCATCCATTGCTCTGTGGATGGACATTTGGATTGTTTCCAGTTTTTGGCTATTATGGATAAAGCTGGTAGGAATATTTTTGTATGAAGCTTTTTATAAACATATATTTTCATTTGTCTTGGGTGGAATTCCTGGGTAGATAGGATAGGTGTATGTTTACTTTCATAAGAAACCACCAGACTTTTTTCCAAGTTGTACCATTTTACACTTCTACCAACAATGTATGAAATTTTGGTTGCTGCACCAACTTGCCAAATTTTGGTGGTGTTGTCGGTCTTTTTAATTTTAGCCATTCTGGTGGGCTTATTGGAATTTTGAAATCTTAATTTCTGTTTTTAACATACAAGTTCCTTGAATAGACCTTTCCATACCTGTAGAGCACAGTATCTTAGCAGTTCCTCCTCTCAATTTTTATGCACTAACTGCTCTTGTCTATCAGGACCTACTCATTATTAGTTCTTCAGCCATGATGTATTCTCTCTTCTTTGATTTTACATATGTTTATTTCTCATCTGCAGTTCTGTACCACACCCCTCTAGCTTGTTTACCTGTTCTTAAATGTAAAAACTCCTACAGAACTATGATTGGAAGAGGGAGAGAGAGCGAGTTACTTGTATCTCATCTGTGTCAAGGTGGAGAAAAGTTGAAAATCACAGTATTAGAGAAGTTGTTACACTGAATTATGTTTTTGTGTGTCTTTCTACCTTCTGGACCTGGTGTATTTCAGAGGTGTTTCAGGGTTCAGGGTTCTTGTGAATGTCTTGATTTTTATTTCAACTTTAAAATAGGTTTGAAACTTATAAAAACTGTAGTTGAGGAAATTCACACTTGAATGTGTTTTATACCAAGTTTCCACAGCTTGAAGACTAGTATTATGTTATTGTGTGTTGTCAGATTAATTTGTGTTTGAACACAGCCCATATTAAAATTTCTCTGGCTATTTCTGTACTTGTAGTGATATTAACTGTGTGTCATTGATTTGATTGATTGAGAGCAGCTCACTTTTTTTTTTTTAAATTATACAAATGAATAAGAAACAAAAAGTGTTGGTGAGAATGTGGAGAAATAGAAACCCTTGAGCAATGTTGGTTGTAATGCTAACTGGTGCAGCCACTGTGGAAAGCAGTATGGAGGTTCCTCAGAAAGTTAAAAATAGAACTACTCTACGATTCAGTAATTGCACTACCGGGTATTTACCCCCAAAATACAAGAACACTAATTTAGAGAGATACATGCACCCCTATGCTTATTGCAGCATTATTTATAATAGCCAAATTATGGAAGCAGCTCAAGTGTCCATCCATAGATAAATGGATACAGAAGATGTGGGGTGGGTGGGTGTGTGCCTGTGCGTGTATATGTGCACACGCATGCGCGCTTGTATGTATGTGTGTATATATATATATATATATATACACACACACACATATATGTAAAATGGAACATTAGTCATAAAAAGAATGAAATATTACTATTTGTAATAACATGGATGGAACTAGAGAATATAATGCTAAGCCAGATAAGTCAGAGAAAGATAAATATCGTGTGATTTCACACTCAAATGTGGAATTTAAGAAACAAAAAAGAGAGACAAATCAAGAAGCCGATTCTTAACTATAGAGAACAAACTGATAGTTAACCAGAAGGGAAGTGGGGGGGGGGGGTGGGTGAAATGGGTGAAGGGAATTAAGAGTACACATATCATAACGAGCACTGAGTAATGTATAGAATTGTTGAATCACTGCATTGTATACCACCTGAAAGTAATATAACACTGTATGTTAACTATGCAGGAATTTAAATAAAAAGCTTTAAAAAACTTAATTAAAAATGTACAGATGAGTATACTACATTAGCACGCCTAACTGATGCTGAATCAAATGCTAGCCATCGCTTAGGCATATTTAAGCAGTACAGGATCTAGTAAAGGTAAAAGATTTGTGCAGTAACAAGTGTGTTGGAATTATGTCATGAAAATACCACATTATAGTTTATATGATTGTTTTATGTTTTGAGTGCCTCTTGTCAGATTTATGCTTAAGTAAAGTATGGGAACAGTTTTTGGATATCATTGTTAACTATGAAACAGAGGTCCTGAAACTCATTTATTCAATATACAGTAATTTATGAGGTATCTCTGCCAAATTCTGTTTTAGGTGCTGGACAAGACAATAACTAAATGTCGTATGGCTCATACTTTGGTGGAGGAGGGGGTGCAGATAAATAAGTAAGCATAATTTCAGATAGTACTAGGTAGTTTTTTAAAAAAATGAAACAGATTGTGGAATAAATAATATATTTTATCAATACTAAAATAGCAATAATAGAATAGTAATGACTTTGCATTATGTCAGGAATATGCTGAGAACTCTGCCAAGTGCTTTACACATATGAGCACATTTAATCCTTAGACCACTTCTGTGAAATAGATAATATCTTGATCCTCACTTTGCAGGTGAGAAAAAATGAAACATAAAGAGGTTAGATAATAGGCTTAGCTGTGATGGATGGATCTGGTATTCAGATTTTGTTGTTTAGTTTTATAGTTTTGTAACAGACTACTCCATATGTAAGCATTTATTATGTTTCAAGATTCTGTGGGTTGGCTCTGATCAATAAAGAGGTTCTTCTGCTCCATGTGATGATAGCTGGGGCTGCAGCTGTTTGGGGGCTTGATTGGGTTGGAATGTCCAAGATAACTCATTCACTTGTCTAGCAGTTGATGCTGACTATTAATTGGGAGCTCAACTGACAGTGTTGACTGGATCATTTCAGTTCTCCTCTGTGTTAAAGTTTAAAGCAGTCGTAGGTTCAGCCTTATTCAAAGGGAGAGGAAATAAACTCCATCTCTCAGTGAAGAAGAGGCATGTATGTACATGCAGTCAGAAATTGGTGGTGACCATCTTTGGAGATGTAACACCAGTTGGTTTGACCCCTCAGTTGATTGGAATCAGGGTAATCAGAGAACTTCAAGTCATCCATTCTGAAGGGCATGACAGTCAGGGTGAGGCTTGATTGAACTGTTCTAGTTGATGAATATTTCAAGTGTGATAGTGGCCTATGGTGGAAATTAGTTTGTTGGTTTAAGAATATGAAGAAAACTTTGTTGCTAGAGCAAGATGAAGGGGGTTGGCTCAGGGTGAAATGGGACAAACCATAGAAATTTTATGAATTTGATAGAAGAATGGAACTTTCATTTATAAGTTTGGTTTATAATTTTTGCTTTATGAAAGCAGTGAAGTCTAGCTGTATAATATGCAGGTCCCAGTGCCAAATGAAAATATAGGGTCCCGGCCTGGGGCAGGGAAGCCCATCTCCCCTTCCTATAGGTTTACTGTCTCAACCCACAGCAGATGGACAACTCTCAAGGGATTGCATCCTCCATGCCAGGACTTGCTCCATACCTGAATCAGCCACAGGAGGAGACCTTGCTGGTTTGCCTGTGAATGTGTCATGGTGATGCCAGCCTGGGATGGGGTGGCCGATGCCTTGTTACATCCCTAACTATGGGGCAAGGGTAGGGAGGTCAGGCAGAGACAGAGGGTTCAGCTGACTGAGAATCCTTCCTGGGGAGGCAGACTTCTTATGGCTTCTTATGAGCCCTGGCACAAGCTCTGTTGTCCTATTGGGGTTTACTTATAAAACTCAGATTCAGAGATAAAATTTCTGAAAATTTTAAGATGGTGACTATAGAGCATTAAACACCAAGTATGGGGACTTCCTGAGGCAGGGTTCTTAGTGACTACACTGGTCATGTGCTCATGAAGATGTCCCTGAAAGTGGTCTTACTGTGGGGGTGGTGGTGGTGGTGGTGATGGGGATGATGATGGGGATGGGGATGGGGATGGGGATGGTGGTGATGATGATCTAGAACAAATTCTTCAGTAAAGGGCTGGATAGTAAATGTTTAGGCTTCGCAGGCCATGTGGTCTGTGTCATAACTTCTCAAATCTGCTGTTGTAGTGCAAAAAAGTATTCGTACTTAATAGGTAAACAAATTAATGTGGCTCAAAAACAGTGGGCTAGATTTGGCTTGCTGGCTGTAATTTTCCCACCCCTGATATGGATGTTATGGGAATGTACCTCAAACAGTCCTGAAGCTTGGGCCTGTTGCCAGATGCTTCTGACGAATTTTTTATTTCACCCAGGCTAGAAACAAACCTTTAGGAATGTGGTAAGGTTGTTTTGCATCACTTACATCTACCTGGTAATCAGTCAGCCACCTCACCTAGTCTGTCACTAGAATTGGGGTAGAGATGAATGGGGTGGAATGGAGTATAAATTTTTTCTGTGAGAATGACAAAGACAAGCTTCTCATGTCTAGTAGAATCTTCGTTCTGTTGAAGTGGTCACCTCATTGAGGCCATTCTTGGCCATCTTACTTAAAATAACTATACCCTCTTCACAGTACTCCCAACCCCACTCTCTGTTTCATTTTTTTTTTTTCTGTAGTACTGATCACCAACTCATATTCTAAATATTTTGTGTTTTTAATTCTTACCTTCTCCCTTCACCCCAGGTGTAAACTTAACAAGTACAGGGATTTTCGTTTGTTTAGTTCACTGATGTATCTTTTAGTACCTGGCATGTGGTAGGCATTTAGGGAGTATTTGTTAAAAGTGAATGAATGAATGAATGAATGAATGAATGTTGGCTAGCTCAAGAGCAGTTTTGTACACTCAATATCTTGCTTATTTTACTCTGTTTTTGTACGTGTTTCTTTCATTGCTGCCAAGACTTGGACTGTCTGATGGTAGTGGTTGTGTATCTGCATTACCTTCCAGTTTAATGTATATTGCTTAGCCTTTCTCTCTCTTTCTCTCTCTCTCTCTCTCTCTGTGTATCAGTGCCCCCTAGAGTTGTTCAGTAAGTAACCTGTGAAGTCATATGCAGCAGCTTAGTATCTTCATTAATTGTGGAGTTGTGGGTACTCCTTTGATTTTCGCATCTGTTTTATATTGATTACTTAGCCACTGTTTTCGTTCTATTCTTTCCTTAATGTCAGCCTACATTCTAAAACATTGTCTGATTGTATGTCTGTTAATAATATTTTAGAATGTCATGTCTTTTATGAATGTAGGCCTGTCTTAAGTTTGAATAACTATGGAATAGATTCTGCTGACATTTATTAAATGTAAATTTACTGACAAGATCCTTGTAATTAAAACTAGCCTACTTAGTATGTGATTATAAATCATCCTGTATCTGTTTTAATAACCACGTTGTTATGGTTTCTTCCAGAATTTGATTACTTAGCTGGAATTAAGGCGTGCATAAAATTCTTGTTAAAGACATGCCAAATGCAAGTTGGGAAATGCTGCAATGGCTTAATATTTACTATCAGATTATCTTAAAGGTTTGACTTGCTTAAAGATTTGTTTGAACATGAACAATTTAATATTTTCGAAGTTTAGGAATGTGCTGTTGTTTAGTTTGTCTATGATGTTTCTCCAGGATTACTTATTACATTATGTAAAGAATTGTGCTGTTTGGCATAGGCTTTGAGAATCAGGAACTAAACTGGAAGGTTTTACCTCTTTACTAATTTTGAGGTGCTTACAACTTGTAGACTTTAGATGTTGGGTTGAAGAAATCCAGTAGTGACAGTTTTTATAGAACATTTGTTCTCAGTTAAAGCTTTCATTTATCAACGTAACTTTTTGTGTGATTTCCCCAAAAGAGGAAGGGTTTTAAAATAAATCTTGACTCTTTAAGTTTTTGTTTGTAACCTTTAGAGAACAACATGAGCCTCTGCTCCCCGCCCCCCCCCTTGGTTTGTTGTTGCCCTGCACACAGCCAGATTTTGAACTATATTACTTTTGTTCTCTTGCCCTGCCCCTCTCTAACCACCACTCTAAACCATGCCTTCTGGTCTTTTGGCGTTTGAACATATTTCCGTTTTCTTTTCTCCCTCCTTCCTCCAGGATTAATTTGTTCTTTATTCAGATCTATTTAGATGTTCTTTCCTCCAGAAAATCTTCCTTCACCCTTTGTTCCCCCCCCTTCATTTCCTGCCCTTTACCACCAAGTTTTGTGTGTTCTTTAACACTGTGAACTTACCCCTATCATTTTTTTTTTCTTTAAAGATTTTATTTATTTATTTGACAGAGACAGCCAGTGAGAGAGGGAACACAAGCAGGGGAGTGGGAGAGGAAGAAGCAGGCTCCCAGCGGAGAAGCCTGATGTGGGGCTCGAACCCAGAACGCTGGTATCACGCCCTGAGCCAAAGGCAGCTACTTAACCACTGCGCTACCCAGGCGCCCCACCCCATCATTTTTTTTTTAAGATTTCATTTATTTGTTTGAGAGGGAGAGAGTACTAGCGGGGGAGGGGGAGGAGCAGAGGGAGAAGCAGACTCCCCACTGAGCAGGGAACCTGGATCTTGGGACTCTGGGATCATAACCTGAGCCAAAGGTAGACACTTAGCCGACTGAGCCACCCAGGCACCCTGCACTTAACCCTATCATAGTTCTTATTCCATGGTACGTATTTTGTAAACTCAGTGGGAAGTAGAGCTTAGATTTCTCTTGTTTATAATAGTATATAGCATAGTTCTGGGCCGAATATAGATGCATAGTACATACTTATTGAAGAAATAGATGAAAGTCTTTCTGAATGACTTCAAGTGTATGCATGAGGTTACTGGTATATTATCTTTTATTTATAAAGTGAACAGTTTTTCAGAGTTATGTTAAAACAACAATAACAATGTATTGCCTAGCCTATACAATGATATTCTTGATGTCCATAGTTAGGGTAGATATTTTCTTTTTAGAATAGTGCTGAGGGATCATTTAGATGAATTCTGCTGTTTTTACACAATTCCTCATTTGACTGATGGCTTGTATTTGCAAGATAGTTAACTATGGTTAGGTTATATGGTCTACTTATGGAAAGAAGGAAAATAAACTGTCTCTAGGTGTGTAAGTTAGTGATCATTTTCTTCAACCTCTCATTTTAGAGAAGATTGACTGAAGGAGGGTCTGGTCAAGGTTATGCAGCAAAGCTTAGAGGACAAATTTTACTTTATTACCGGCAAACATATCAGTTAAGTTAAAATGTTACATATTATATGTTATTATATATAATATAGTAATATTAATATAAAATAATGAGAAACACGAGTCTCCTTTTGTCCTCCAAGCCTTTCTCCTTGAAAGAAAACAATCTCTTTTAGCTGCTTTAACTCTGTTTTTAACATATATGTATATTCATTTGTTGATTTATTAATCTTACAGTTGACCCTTGGAAAACGTGAGGGTTAGGGGTGCTGCCTGCTTCCCCCACCCCCCGCCAGTCCAAAATCCGAGTATAACTTGACTCCCCCAAGACTTAGCCTACTGCTGACTAGAAGCCTTACTGATAACAAACTGTTGATTAACACATATTTTGTGTATGTATTAAGTAAGCTAGAGAAAAGGAAATCTTATTAAGAAAACTATAGTGCAAATACAGTTACAGTACTGTACGGTATCAGAAAGAAATCCACGTGTAAGTGAACCCACACAGTTCAAACCCATGTTGTTCAAGGGTCAGCTCTACCTTGTTTTCTTACATGTCCCCCTTTCCCCTCCCAGATCGTGATCTTCGTAGTCTCACCTCTGGGATTCAAATCTTGGCTCCTCACTTAAAGCACTGTAACCTTGGGCCAATTACTTCACCTCTCTATGCCATTGCTTCCTCATCTGTAAAGTAAGGATAGTACAGATATTGGACCTACTTTGTAGAGTTATTGTGAGGATTAAATGTATGAAAGGCACCTAATCTTTGGCTAAATCAGTAATTAGTATTTACATTTTATGACATGAAAATATTGTTCACTACTGTCAGGTTGTATAATTTCTATAACTTTTATAATTTTTAATGGAGTTGCCTAATTTTTATTTCTTTATTTTTCCTCTGTATCCTTGTTAATTCTTTGCATATTCTGTCGTGATTTTTCAAAATTTGTTTTTCAGCTATATTCTTTGTATGGTCAAAAATTATTTTTTCTTTATTTTGTTCTTTGAAGATGTACTTAGCCCTTCTCCTCCCATTTCCATCTGTACCGTTTGTTCTCTAGGCCTGGTGCAGAGCTATCATAATGAGACTTTTTTCTTCAACACTTTACTCTGTTGGATCCTCTATTTCTTGAATTCTAAGTCTTACTCTGATTTTGGTTTACTCTCTTATTTTAGGGGCACATGTTTTCTAGTAGGTTCCTAAGAAGAGATGCCTAGAGGTGAAATTCACTCAAAAATTTTGTTGTTGGTTTGTTTTCTGTTTACCCACTAAGATTCTTTCTCTGTCATTTTCATTGATTTCAAGGTAATTTTGCTTTACTTCCTGGAACATAGTTATAATAGCTGCTTTAAAATCCCTGTATGGGAACTATAATCTGAGTCATCTGGGAATTGGCATTTCTTGATTTTGCCTTTTCCCCAGAGAATTTTTTTATTTTCTAGTATTTTTTATTTCTAGAATTTTGGATTTTATCCTGGATCTTCTGAGTTTTGCTGTGGTCCTCTGGAGAATATAGATGTTTTGTTTTAGAGGCAGTCACGTCAGTTTTAGATTTTAAGTACCGTTTCACACTCTGTGTGGAGTGCATTTGAATTATATTCAAATATAATATTAATTCCTTAGGCCTTTACTAATCTATTTTGGGTCAGTCTTACACATTCGTGATTCCAGAGCTAGTGATTTCTCCTCACTTTCTGGCTGGTTGGGTGCCATTTCATGCTTCCCTTGCTAGAAATAGCAGGATTTCTATTGGGTTTTTGTAGCTCAAGTCATGGTGCTTTTCCACAACTGTGGTTCTGCCTCAGAGCCAAGCTGCAAAAAGAAAGGTGGGGGGTGGGGGGAATTTCTGCAGGTTGCTTCCTATTTTTTTTAATATTCAGATTGTTCAGACAGTTGGGTTGCTTTGTATGTTGTCCCAAGTTTATAGTTGTGGTCGGTGGGAAGCTTGGGCCGTAGAGGGCCTGTACTACCATGCTGGAACTAGATCCCGCTGTAGATTTTTGAGATTTTTGTGTTTCTACTTCCTACGTTAACTTTCTTCCTAATATTTTTGTTTTGTTTTTCTTTTACATTGGCGGTTTTCTCTAAATTTGGGTGCTTCTTCTCTGCCTATTTGTATTTTATAAGTTGTCTTTATGTGTTCTCGACTTATTAATTGGTGGTCTTCAGTTTTGTGTTAATTATTGGTTAACCAACCAAGAAATAATGAAGGTCAGTGTCTGCAATTTAGTTAGGAAGCTATGGCAGTAGTTGAGCTAAGAGAGAGTGGTGGCTTGGATTAGAGTCGTGGCATTGAAGGGAGGTAGACAGGTGAATTCAAAGATGTGTGTAGTGTGTGTGTGTGTGTACTCCAGTCAGCATTAGAAGTACTCATAAAGGTCATTTTGTGGCAGAGTAGATTACTACCTGTGATTTTTTTTTTATTGGAGGCATCTTGAAATAGAGCCTGAATTTGGAGACAGTACAACCTGTATTTGAATCTTGACTTTGCTTCTAACTAGGTGTGTCAATTCAGTTACTTAAAATTTGTTCCACCATACTCCTCATAGTCAATGATACTCACAGTGTTATGGTAGAGACTAAAGTTGATGATAAATGTAAAGAGCCTTTGTTTTGTTGTTTAAACCAACATTAGCGGGTTTTTACTATGTCAGGCATTATTCTAAGTACTTACCGGTGTTAATTTTTGTAATCCTTACAAAAACCCTATGAGTAAGTATTTCCTCTTTTAGATGATAAAACTGAAGCCTGGACAGGTTACAGAGTTGGTAAGTGCTGAAGCCTAGATTTGAATCTAGAAAAATTGATTCCAACCCTCATTATTTAAACCCAGTATGCTTCTTATTCTTAGCCCAATGCAGGTGATTGAGGATAGGCTCAGAACTATTTGTGCTAGTATTTTGTTTCATTTATCTGTATATAATATATGCCTACACAGTGCTTTTCATTGACCTAGTTAAAAGCAAAATTAGTGCATAATGAAATACTTTTAAGTCTTTATCAGTGTTTTAGTTATGCTAACTAAAGATTTTTCTTTAAAGCAAAATGGAGTCTTTCAGAAAGTAAAGCGTTTAGATTACTGGGTTTTTCCCCCCTCCAAAACCATTTGGTAAATTTGTTTTATAATGTGTGCTGAGGTTTGCTGACAATTGGAATTTGAGTATCATAGAGAACCACCTACTCAGTTTCTCTCTGGAAAGTAATTTTGCTCTGGTTTTTTTTTTTCTTGGGAAAGTACTTTTGCTCAAGTTATAACATGTTTTTGTCTTGTACATCTTTGCTTCTAGTGCAAATCAATATAGTCATGGAATTCATGTGTGTAAACTTTTATTAGAAAATGCCAGTCATGTCAAGTTGTGTGGGAAAACCTCAGTGTAATTGTTTGTATATTGACCAGTATTTAGAATTGTGACATTGTAGTGATCCTTGTAATATGAGGATATTATTGTTTATACAGAAATAAGGAAATATATGGGGTGAATCAGTATAGGAGTACATGATGGCTAACTTTTTTGAAAGGAACAGAGAGAGAACATGTGTGTGTTTGGCTTCTGATATTATGAATTTATTGAAATTATGTATTTATTTATTTATTTATTTATTTATTTTTAAATATTTTATTTATTTATTTGACAGAGAGACAGCCAGAGAGAGAGAGGGAACACAAGCAAGGGGAGTGGGAGAGGAAGAAGCAGGCTCCCAGCTGAAGAGCCAGACGTGGGGCTCAATTCCAGAACCCCAGGATCACGCCCTGAGCCGAAGGCAGACACTGAATGACTGAGCCACCCAGGCGCCCCTGAGATTATGTATTTAGATTGATCAGCCAACTTTTGAGGGTTTCCTTTGGCATATAGCACTGATGGATGAGTCCTTCAACTTTTGCCTGCAGTAGCATCTTGGCATTTGCTGTGCTTCCTGGATGAATCATTAACAGCTTGTCTCTGTAATTGATATTACTATACTTAGTTTTGCTTGAGGATTTTGTTTGTAGCTTCTCTGTGTTTATTGAGGGAAAATTGATGTTTCAGGCCTGGTCCTTGCTGGTCTTGGCTTTCTGACTTACCTGTGATAGAATATGCAGACTTTTATTTTCCTTTATTCCCTCTGTTGCAGCCCTCGTAATACTGTATCATGGCCTTGCCTCAGAGCTCCTAGTTGTTAGAAGCTACAAGTTCTAGGGGTTGATGGGTTGAGATTTATACACATTTCTTGCACCCAGTACAGTACCTAGAACATACTAGGCACTTAGTAAATGTTGATTGAGCAACTTTTGGGTAACTAACTACTGAATGGAAATTAATGATTCACAGAAAGAAGATGAGGCTCAAAACCCAGTCAGGATTATGCAGCTAGGAGGTGGTAGTTATCTTGACTATATACTCTGGCATCAGATTATCTTCTTTTCTAGTTTATTCATTTAACAACTACCCAGTCATCTAAGAGAATGTAAAATCAGAAAGACAGTACACCATGCTAATTTTTAAATGACAAATGAATGCTTGTAATAGTAACTTTAACACTATTATAGGGGGTTAGTTGCCTTATGCCCTTGCAAATGAAACTAAATCGTACCTATTACACACACTCCAGCTTCAATCCAGTCTATGTGTTAGAGGAAGTTTCCGCAGCTCTTGATTCAGTTTTAGCTAAGACTCTTTAAAGTTGGCAGAGTAAAATAAGGACCCCTACAAAAGAAACAAAATGAATAGTCAGAGGTAGGAGGAAAACCAGAGGGAAATAGTTCTCTGGAGGCTAAAGAAAAACCAATTAGAAGTACACTCAGTCGTGTTGAATGTATTAAAGATTTTCTTATAATGAGGACTGAAAAAAAAAAGACTTTTGGATTTAACAATTAGGATGTAGGTGTTCTTAGCAAGAGCTCTTTGAGTGAAAGCCAGTTGGTAATAGATTGGGAGGAAATGAGAATTAAAAGTGCACAGAATAAGAATAGATTCCTCTCTCTCACTCTGTCTCTCTTTTTTAGGATGTTTGTCACTGGAGGAAAGAAAGGAGAGATGGAAATAGTTCAAAAAGCACAAGGGGAAAAAAACCTTTTATTTTTAGCTGATGGCAGTTTTTCTCTGTTTAAGTATGACATGAATAGAATATACATGTGGGTAGAAAAAAAGATTAGTGGAGAAAGGAAGGAGAGACATAATTTAAAGCAAAAACGATCCTTTGAGACTCAGGATCTTCTCTGTACAGTTGTCTGGCATTTAGGAGCAAAGAGTATAAGTTAGGATGGATGCCATAATGCTAAATTTAGAGATGCAGGAGAGAGAAGTTGAAGGAATTTTTGCTTGAAAACCTGTTTTCCTCCGTGAAGTAGGAAGCAAAGATTTTGACCGAGAGCTCCAAGGTTGGAAGTGGGGAACAGGAGATTGGCAGAGCTAAAACACCTGCCATGGGGAGGACTAGTTCTGATGGCTCTGCTGGGATTAGAAACTAAATTTGTAATGGAACAATTGTGTAATTTGTTTTCCTCTCTCTACCAGGAGAATAGCAGTTAGACTCATTCCAAATTGGATCTCAATAGGGTAGATGTAGCAGAGGATATAGGAACTAGGAAATTGAGTGTAAGTATCAAATAAGTTTTTCACTTTATAATCCTGGCTTTGTATGATAGAAAGTGAAACCAGGTGATCGTGAATGGAGGCCCCAAAGAATAGATATAGTGGAAGTTAAGGGAGTGAGAAAGGTAAAGGCCAGGAGGTTCTGAGCAAGTACTAAGATGTAGAAATCTATCTTTTTTAGTAGAAGCGGAAATAGATGAATATCATCAGGTCAGAAAAGTAGTGAACTGAGGTAGTCTTTGGACCACTCAACTCTGAATATTATTACTTCCTGTTTTATAGTTGATGTGTTAAGTTGGCTTAGTGATCCTGTAATATAGTAGGATTTAGGGCAGGGGGATGATGTTGGGGCTAGAGAGCTGGCTTGTAAGTCTTACTGACTGGGGAATGATTTTTGACCCTTGTAACTAGTAATAACAAGTTATGAGTGGGTCTCACAAGCTGTACAGACAATTTGAATTTTAAGGGAGCCTCTTGATCTAGAATTGGTAATATCTAAGAAAACTTTCCTTGTCTTCTTGTTCCCAAATAAGGGGGACCTGTGGAAGGATTAACACTTCTGTTTGAGAGGTCTTTGAGGGATATAATGCCATCCAGGGAAAGTTGGATTTTGATTAAATGTAGAGAAATCATGTTGTAAAGTGACTGAAGGTGTAGAGGTTTTTCATGATCTACAGGATTTCTAATACTGGATTGGAAATTGTTAGAAGCTGGATTGTAGAGTTTAAGTTAATCTTTTGGTTTTTATATAATATATTCTGTTTTCTTATCAAATAGCATTTTGTTTTTTTAACTTTTAAAATAATTTTAGATTTACAGAAAAGTGTGGGAAAATATTGCAAAGAATTCCTGTATACCATTTACCCAGTTTCCTCAAATGTTGACATTTTATTATATTTACTTAGTGATATTCTCTTTATATGTATGTACACATACAAACATATACTACGTTTTTTTCTGAAACATTTGAAAGTAAATAACAGACATGCTATCCCTTTACATCTTAACATCTCAGTGTATATTTTCTAAAAACAGTCATTCTCTTATAAACTGTAGTGCAAATTATCGAAATCAGTAATAGTGGTATAATAATATAACCTGTAAACAAAGTTCACCAGTTTCCTGAAGATCTTTTAGAGCAAAAGAAAATACATTTTTTACAATATCAGAATTTAGTCCTTGATTAAATATTGTGCTTAGTTATTGTGTCTGTTAGTCTCTTTTAATCTGGAACGGTTCCTTAATCTTTTGAGTCTTTCATGACAGTGTTTCAGAAAGATTCACATTGGCTGTTTTGTGGTATACCCCACAAATGTCCATTTTTTTCAAATTATACTTTTCACCCATTGGCTTTAGAATTCATTGGTTATTATTGCCTGAAAAATAGTCATAACTATGGTGGTTGTCAAGTAGTGATTTCCTCATTCTGTCATTTCTGTTACATTTATTTAGAATTCTATAAGGAAACATTTTCCTTTCCTCCAATTTATTTATTCATTTATATCAGTATGGATTAACGGGATTCAATTTTTATTTTATTCTACTGGTTATAATTCGATGCTGTTATCATTTATTATGAGGCTCAGCTCATCCCAGGTTTGACCAGTGGGCGCCTCTTGCATCATTCTGTGTCCTGTGATATGTCCCCATCATGTTTGTACTTCCTACCATATAGCATCTAGATCATGTGAAGCATCTGATTTCTAGAGTTTGGTTTGGATTGAGGAAATACTGTTTACACTTACACATAGGGCTGTAGTGGAAGCAAACTGACCAACACAAAAGTTATTGTTGCAATAGCTTACTACTGCTGTACTGGATGCTTAATGAGCATTTTCTCGTGGAGTCGTTTGTGGAAAGTTTGCAGAGTCCTTTATCAACTGGGTTTTTGAATGAAACAGTTGGAACATTGGTGGCATATTGCTGACAATGTTAGTGTGCCATCCTTACAGTTGGAGTACTGAGGAATAGATAGTATTACCATGAAAACAGAATGCCTTTGTAGATTATGTAGATGAATATGTAATGTGATTAGCAAAGGCAAAAGGACACCATGAAGAAAACTGTTACAGATGGAGAAGAGACAAAGAAAAAGCCCTTATGAGTCATTTTGACCTTTAAAATGGATTTCATTAGAAAATCATCACACTAAGATGGATACATGTTGGTATTATTTAGTAGTGTTAACTGATTGATGGAAAATAACAAACATGATCATATCAGGGTTTATATACTCGACTTTCTTTTCTTGTAAAGATAATGGTTACAAAGGTTATTGAGTGAATGTAGAGTCTGTAGTGAGAATGTAGAGTCTGTAGTGATTTTTTTCTTTCAATATCATTGAGAAATTTTGCAGTGTCAGTTTTCTAACTTATAGAAACTTACTCCTTTAGGCATAGATGGAAATCTTTTTAACGTATCACATTGTGTCTTAAGAATAAAAAAGAATGTTTCTTACTTTCATCTCAGTGCTAGAGAACTTAGAAAAAATGAAAAAGTAAAAAACAAGCAAAAAATAAATTTGCAAGCACTCATGCTGCCCATTTTGTAAGCTGTCATTTTGAAACTTTTTTTATTTAAAAATAGAATGATGTATGATTTAGCACACACACAGTTTTGTTACTTAATACAATATCATGATCATTTCCTTATGTCATTAAGTATCCTTTTAAAAACACCATCTTAAATGGCTGCGTGGTGTTCCATTATATTGATACTGTGTGTTTATACTATTTTGGATGACTAGATTGTTTCCGGTTTTGCATTACCATAAAACTGTGATGACTAGCTTTATAAAGAATCCTGTTTTAAGTTTCTGATTATTTTGTTTGTGTGTAATCTTAAAATGTGTTTTTATAATGATCTTTTTAATTTTTATAAAAAGTGATATATACTTATTTTTTAAAATACAGGCAGTATAAGTACAAAGAAAGAAGCAATTTAGGGATCCATACCTTATCAACCAGGAATAACTTAGGTTAGCATTTGGTGAGCATAATTTCATTGGTGCTTATAGAAAGGAACAATGTTATAAAAACAGGATAATGCTATTTATGCTGTTTTAAAAAATGAAAACATGAAATATGATTTCGTTTGAAATTAATACCAAGGAAAAACATCTTAAAGAACTGATAAATTCTAGGTAAAGGTTTCTTTAACATAGAGCTATTAGGTTATGTAAGATTTCACTAAAATTAAGAAAAAATACAAAAACCAGTTAGAACTTGGGGTAATTTAAAAAATGGTATGTTTTGATTTTAGATATTAGAGAGTAAATCCCTGCTGTGATAGATGAGGTGAGTGATACTAATACTTTTTCTCATCTCTTTTCCCCATTTCCTTATTTTTATGTTGCGTATATTTTTACTTTTTTTCAGGGTGTATGTTTCCTTTCTGTTTGCCAGCAGCTATTTAGTCTTTAGCTCTATATTTAGCATTTAATATTAGTTCCATGTTTAAGAGGATTCAGTGCTAGCCACTATGTCTTTGCTTTTTCTTTGCTTTTTCTTTGATTCATTTTCTGATTGCCTGGTTTTCATTATGGAGTAATTTTTTTTTTCAAGGATTCATGGGTGTTTTAAGTACTTTATACCTGGAAGACGACTTTGCTAGCTCAACTTTTAAAAAAATGTAAACATTAAAATTATGAAACATTTCAAATATAAAGAAAAGTACGGAAAATAATATAAAAGATAGTTTTATATCCACTGTGGAGATAATGGCAAATGGGGATAATAGCATTTTGCCATATGCGTTCCAGGTTTTGAACATTTTTTCCTATGCTTTTTTTTAAAGAAAGATAATTTTAAAGCCTTACATTCATGCCTCGCCCTTCTTCCTTTAGATTTTGTGAAAATGTATTTATTACAGTATTTTGCTGTTCTATACTTTTCCAGCTTACTTGTTTTATTCATCTAGCACGTTTTAAAGATTGGTCTATGATGATTCATATAGATCTGATTTATCAATTTAAAATATTGAATTGTGTTATAAAATCATGGGATAATACTCATTTCCTACTGGCATACAGTTGTTTTCAGTATCTCACTATTACAACTAGTACTGCTGTGAGCATTCTTGTACATGTATCTTAATGTCCAAGTGTGAGAGTTTTCTAGTGTTGATGTCTGGTAGTAGAATTATTGCATCCTATACACGTTCAGCCTTTAGGAATTGCCAAATTGCTCTTCAAGGCAGTTGAGTGAATTTATACTCTTAGTAGTTTGAGTCCCAACTCCATCCTTCCTAACAGGTAGTTTTTGTTCTTAATTATTAGGAATATTTTCTTTTTTTTAATTAATAATTTATATTCTTTATGTAATACTGCTTTATTTCTTTTGTCCAATGAAGTTTGTTTTTCTAGAGTTTTCATTTCTACTAACTTTTATCAAAACATCACCCCCTTTATGACCTATTTTTGGTTTTGTACCTATATTCTTTTGTAGTAAATTATTTTTTGTTGAATAAAAATCCTCTGTATGACCATCTGTTACTGCTCTGTGCTCTAAGTCGCTGATGCTTCTTCTGTCAGTGTATGCAGAGTCTCAGGTAGTTTAACTCTAATTCAGTGACCTAGTGACCTTAGCTTTGCTAACTCATTGATTTTGTTGTGGGAGAGGTTAGCTGCTTGTAATTTTTGTGACTTTCTTGTTGGCTATCTTGTCTAGCTGTGGTAAGAAGGGCTGTCTCTTGTGTAGTTGTTATAAAGACTCGGGTGATGTGGGATTGGAATTTATTTCTTGTTTAGGATTTAAAATTCAGTGATTTTTTTTTTTTTTTTTGAAAACGGTTTGATTTAGTAAGCTTTTGGGCCAAACATTTGTTTATTGAGTTATGGTGAGTGCCCATAAAGTTGAATGATTAAATAAATATTTCAGGTTTCTACTATGTATAAAGCACTGAGGAAATTATAGAAATAAATGAGGATGATTCTTGATCTTGAGATATTCAGTGCATCCATTACTTGACTAGGGTCCCTCCCCCATTTTGGTAAAAGAAAAACTTTGGAAGGCTTAGAAGACAGTGTGTATTATGTGAAGTCCACTGGAAGCTAAAAACTCGGCTACCTGTTTTAGGAGATACCAGGATGAGGGGCGCCTGGGTGGCTCAGTCGTTAAGCATCTGCCTTTTCTGCCTTCGGCTCAGGGCGTGATCCCGACGTTATGGGATCGAGCCCTACATCAGGCTCCTCCCCTGGGAGCCTGCTTCTTCCTCTCCCACTCCCCCTGCTTGTGTTCCCTCTCTCGCTGGCTGTCTCTCTCTGTCAAATAAATAAATAAAATCTTAAAAAAAAAAAAAGAAGATACCAGGATGAATAAAGCGTACTTCCTGAATTTCAGAAGGTTATGATCTGATTGGGCAGGTAGAAACAGTCCCAAATCTAATTAGAAGTTGCCAAGGGTCCCTAAGTCCCCAGGGCATCATGAAGCATAGTACAGACTTCAAAGAGGTAGTTTCCTGGAAGGAAATTGTTGCAATTAGAATTTATTAGCTCTTGTTTTTCATTCTTGTGTACAAATAGTTTTGCTTTTAAAAGCTCTTGGTGTTCAGATTCTGATTGCTGAAAGGGGCTTATGTCTGATGACATGTATCTTGATGTTTTTACTCTGTTTTAATGTCTGAGATCTCAGTTCTTTATTATGAAGCATACTCCTTAGCCAATTTTGCTTTTTAAACTTTATCAGATACCACATTTGCTCACTTATTTTGGTGCATGCAATTCAGAAAATCTATCAGTGTGTTCTTATTTAATTTGATTAAGGAAACAGGAATAAAACATTTCATTACAAGTTGCCATTATGTTATCAATGGCAACATATTATCATTGCCTGTGTTAGAATACTAGTATGTTAGCTTGTAAAAATCAGACCACTGGAATATTTTGAAAACTGAGGATTTGAATAGTTTTATCAATTCAAACATTAAAGTTTTTTTCTGTTTTTTAAAAATGCATAGGAGCACCTCCATTGGGATTTCTAAATTATGATCCCTAAGACACTTAAGGAAATCTTAAATGCTGGAATTGCTCTGCATCTTTGTTTCTAAGAACACATAATTTAATGGAAGGTGGGTTTGTCTCAGAAATTATTATCTGTGTTACTCTAGACAAATAATAAGTGCTGTGGGTGTTTGCTCAGCTGTGTTAAGGAAGGAGAGGAGGGTCCCATCTCTCTCCCAGCTGTATCTGTTTTTTTTTTTTTTCTAGTTATCAATTCTCCCCCCACCACTTACAACAGCTTTGGGTATCCTTTAAGTGGATCATCTTAGGTTACCTTATTGCCCACCCTTCACACAGGCACCCTGCCCATCAGGAAGTCCATGCTGTTTGGGAGCCAGTTGCTGTGCCGAAGAAGAGAATCATCCTGACTGATGTAGTTAGCCAGGGTCTGGTCCTTGAGTGGGGTGGGTTCAGTCCTACCTAAATTACTGTGAATCTTTAATGGAAGAGGGATGGAAGGGTGTTTAGAAAGACAATCACATGTCTACTGCAGATACCCTAAATGCTTAAGACCACAGTATAGTCACTAACAGATCTCAAAAAGCTACTTGCATTGATGAAGTCAAGATATTATAGAGACAGAAACCCAAGTTAATGGCCAGACATTGAAAAAAGTAACCTTTATAAAGCAAACCTGAAATATTGTTACGTGTAACATATTTTGGTATAAAACTGCAAATATGAGGCTGAACGTCTTCCTCTGATGAACTGTATAGACGTTTATGGCATGTATTACGGTCTTTTCATACTAAATTGATGTGAGCTAGATTGTTAGATAGGAGACTTTGAGAAAGTATGTGAAGGCTGACAAGCAGCGCCCTGAAGACAGACATCCTTAGATGAAAGAAAGTAATGAGAAGGCACCAATCCAGCACACTCAAATATTTTTTTCTCCTCCTGTCCCCCCCCCCCTTTTTGAGGACTGTGAGATCAAACAAGCTGTTAATAGTCTGTGTTAAGATCATAATGACCTATCCGTAAGGAGATAGAATTGTAGGGCACATTTGTAATAAATACATATTAGGTAAGTTCTGTGTAAGCTAAGTAGAATTTTGAAAAAAAAAATCTTACTATTTATATAACAATTTAAGAATTAGGTCACACATTTGTCATTAATTAGCTATGAATGCAACTAATGAGGGTGCCCTGTAGAACCCTTCAAATTGGGGCACATGGGTGGTTCAGGAGGTTAAGTGTCTGCCTTTGGTTGGGGTCATTGAGACCTGCATCAGGCTCTCTACTTAGCGGGGAGCCTGCTTCTCACTCTCCCTCTGCCTGCCGCTCTGCCTACTTGTGTTCTCTCTCTGTCAAATAAACAAATAAAATATTAAAAAAACAAAAACAAAAAAACCCAAAGAAACAACCTCTTCGTATTTAAAGAGGAAACCCTAGGGTCTAGTATATTTACATTGCAACTTTAGCATATAAAAAGGAATTTAACCAGAGGGTGAGTGCTTTTGAAAATAGAAATTTTATAAAATCTTTACCCCATTTGTTTATCTTCTTTGTTCTTTGCTGGTCTTTGGGATGTAAATAGGCTCCAACTTTTTGTCCTTTCCCTTACTTATTTAGTAACTAGCTCTTAAAGACTTCAGAGTACATAGATTAGCAAGGTAGTTCTCTCTCAAGGCTTCCATTTTAAACTATTTGACTGATGACCTATCTTGCATTTCTTTTTAATTTTAACCCAGTCTGACTGCAAATACTTTGGAGCTTTTATTTTGATAGTGTTCGACAAGATAGATATAACCTCCACTTTTGTAAAACTCTTACTGCAGCTGGGAAAACAGATTGTAAATGAATGATTACATAAATAGTAGTTTTTGTGATAGGTACTCTGAAGAATAGGGTGCTTTAAGATTACATCAGAGTCCTAATCAACTTTTGGGAGATAGGAAAGGCTTTTGTGACAACTTGATTTTAAGCTGAGATCTGAATGATGTATACAAGTTAGGTAGGCATAGAATGTGTGTATGGAAGGGAAAGAATTGAACATATATAGCCTAGAATTCTTTTTTTTTTTTTTGTATGTGATTATGTTTAATGTTCATTTCAAGAAATGAATGTTAGGGGCGCCTGGGTGGCACAGCGGTTAAGCGTCTGCCTTTGGCTCAGGGCGTGATCCCGGCGTTACGGGATCAAGCCCCACATCAGGCTCCTCCGCTATGAGCCTGCTTCTTCCTCTCCCACTCCCCCTGCTTGTGTTCCCTCTCTTGCTGGCTGTCTCTATCTCTGTCGAATAAATAAATAAAATCTTAAAAAAAAAAAAAGAAATAAATGTTAATAAGTGGATATACAGGTCTAAAACTCAGAGAAACGGTCTAGTCCGGCAGTATAAATTTTGTCTTCTGTTCTTTAATCGTTCTGTTGTCCCATTAATTATCCCTCTCATTTTTCCTTAAAAAAGAAAATACAGGTTCTGTATTACATTCTTCAAATGTATATTTTTTTGACTACAATTCCAGGTTGTGTTATTTTTAATAGAAAATTGCATACACATAAACCTACGGGAACTATTTTAATGATATTATGTAATATTTTATGTTGGAGAATGCTTTTTATCGTAGAATACAGTGCTTACCGTTATTACTTCATTGCTTCTGAGATATACCAAGCCAGAAACTAGAGGTTTCATTTTACTGCATTTTGGGTTTATTAAAATTTTAAAAATTTCAAATTAACTTATGTTTAGTGTGAAAAATTCAAATAGCAGAGAATGATGAAGTCTCTCTCCTTTCCTGCAGCTCTTTGCTATTTCTTGCTAATCTTTCCAGAAATTGTGATTGCACCTATGTATTATACAAGTAACACCTCATTATTTTAAACATTCGGTTACACTGTATATACTCTTTTGTGTGTTTTTATTTTTTCAGTTAACGTGTTGTGAGCAGACAATAGCAATTTTAAAATGAAACAACCCTTATTTATTTAAAAGGCAGTTTAGTTGTGCCTTGATAATATATCTGATGACACCTGGTTTAAACAGTTGTTTTGCAGACTTGTTCAGGTGATGGAGCATCTGGAGCTCATGGTACTTCTTGTGGAGCACCATGGAATAATGATATTCTTTCATACTAAGAAGAAAGGTTTTACTAGCAGAAATATGCTTATAATATGAAAAATCACAATCAGAATTCTGTACTTTCAAGAGAATAAACTGGAAACTAGGCATGATTGCCATTTCAGTCTTTTAAAATTAATATTTATTTGTTGCTTATACATTCTTCTTTAATTGTTTATATTGCTTATACATTCTTCCCTAATTGTTTATACTTCTGCTTTATCATATGCTAGCTCTCATTAGTGGAAAAATGTCCAGAGACAGCAGAGTTTTAGTGGAAAAATCCCTAAAATTAAGACAATTCTGTTAATTTACTTAATAGTATGTTTATGTACATTAGGAACACTGCTGTAATTTAGTTTTATTGATAGAAAATCTAGCTTCATTTGCCAAGAGCAATGCTTTGTGGGAACCTATCTTCTGATCTATTGACTTAGATGACTTGGGCTATCTGCAGGGATTTCTTAGCTCCTGCTATTACCTTATCCCTAGCCGCATAGATAAGATAGCTCGCTTTCTTCTCTGGTGATTAAAATGTGTAGCTTGATTCTACCAGTTGATTTTATTGCAACTCTATCTGTTTTTTCCTCTAATTCGGGTGTTAAATAAGGCAATGTAGAATGATAGGGACTACCATAGGTGTTGGCCAGAGCCTTATCATCTTAGATTTCAAAGCTGTCATTGTCATCTATTAATATCATACAAAGGGCAAAAATCCCATTATATGTAGGTTGACCATTCAGTTTTCTTGAGAATGAAAAGGGTGGAGAAAATGCTAAATTGAGTGTAGCCCTTAAACAATAGGTATAAAGTAGGACTGTCCTGGGAAAAACAGCTGTGTGGTCATCCTAGTTACATAGCAGCCTTGCCAGAGAGTCATCCAAAATCTGCCTAAAGGTATTTGTTGTCCTACAGAAAAGCTAGTGTTCTAATAATTTAAAAGATCTAATTAAAATCTTAAAGCTCTTTTATTGAGTTAAAATTTAACTCCTTGCAACTACAAACTCTTCTTCCCAGTTTTGTCTTCTGGTATAAATGTAGTCAGAATATGGCAGTATACAAAATACATTAGCTCTTCACATACTTCTTTCTTTTTTTTTTAACAACTTACAACTTTCTTTTTTTTCAAACAGTGCTTGCTGAATCACACTTTATAGTACATACATACATTCTCATTTTGATGTGTTTAGAAAACGTTCAGTGAGGTCTCTAGCTTCTCAAAAGCAAAGCTTACAATTATTACATTAATCTTTTATCATCTCAAGATAGAATGAAGTGCTACAGCAAAGGAGAGCTGCCAATTAAAGGAAACGAAACAGTAGTTTACACATGGGAAGGCTGGACTTCCAGCCAGAGTTAATCATAATGCTTATGGTTCTCTTATCATTAAAGATAATCGATATACATCAAGTAAGGACTAAGTACGGATACATTTAAGACAGCCAGCCCTCTTGTCATCCTTTCATCCTTCAAGCTAAAAAACAGTAGCTCTATATGCAACTTTTCATCACCCTGGTCACTATATTAAAGACATATTTTAGTTTTCATGTGGTCTTGCCCATGTTTTTTTCCAGGAAGCTCAAAAATAGAACAAGCTAGGAAGATAACTTTTGAGGTAATGTATGGACAGGACACAGAGCCTGGTTCATTATTTTATATATGTAGTTCCCACCCCGTTTATGTCCACGCCTTTTTTTTTTTTTCTGTTTATGATAATCCTTAAAGAATGTAAAATAGAATCATCTAAGAGCATGATTAAGGAAAAATTTCCACAAATGGCATTGTTTAATTTGGTGAACATGTAGATTGATTTGAACTTTTGAATGAATTTAGTTAAAAGGCAAAGTTGGTTAATTTATAGAGGCATCAAAGATATCAAAATTAAAAAGTTGAATTTTAGAAGTTGTTACAGTGGGTAGAGATTATTGACTGAGATATTGGGTTCTGTTGATACATGGCAAATGTTCACTGTACATTATAATTTTGTAAAAATAAAACTGTGAAGTGTGATGTTGGGCTGTTGAAATAATTGAAGGTGTGTTTTACAAGTTCCAAAGCTTTACTTCCGAGATCTTATGTAAAAGTATCTGTAGTTACTCTTTTTTGTTTGTTTGTTTTTAAAGACTTTTTAAATTTATTTGAGAGAGAGAGCAGGAGCAAGGGCAGAGGGAGAGGGAGAAGCAGACTCCCTGCTGAGCAGGGAGCCTGATGTAGGGCTTGATCCCAGGACCCCTGGGGTCATGACCTGAGCTGAAGCAGATGCTTAACTGACTGAGCCACCCAGGCGTCCTCCCCCCCCCCCTTTTTTTTAAGATTTATTTATTTTAGAGAGAAGGAGAGCATGCGAGCAGGGAGAGGAACAGAGTGAGAGGGAGAGAGAGAATCCTCAAGCAGACTCCTTACTGAGCCCAGTGGGGGGGGGGGTGGAGCTCAATCCCAGGACCCCAAGATCATGACTTGAGATGAAATTAAGAGTCAGCCACTTAACTGACTGAGCCACCCAGGCGCCCCTGAAAACATTTTGATAGGTTTTAAAAATGAGTTGGTCATTCTGGGGAGCACATTTATATATTTGATATGGTAGGGAGTATTTCTGGTGAGGAACCAGAGGAGAGCTATTTTTTCGTACAGGATCTTTTTCTTTAGTACAGTTCATCCACATTTGCAGCATTAAGGGTAGAGATGGAACAGTGGTTTTCTTTTTTTGACACCCTATTAATTGTTTAGTTGATAATGCTATATATATATATATATATATTTTTTTTTTTTTTACTTTTATTTGCCTTAACTTGCTTATCTAACATTTTTGCTCTTCGAAGTGTGATCAAAGATGACTAAGTTAAGAGTTCTCCTGGGTACCTTGTAATAGGAACCATGGAAGATGCTTGGTGACCCTGAGGCAGAGTGCAGCTAGTCAGGAGGGTGGTCATGTAGTGCCAACTTAGAAAACTGCTGCAAGTAAATACAAAGCTCATAGAAAATTCACTTTATGACTGTTTGACCTTACAATTCAGTTTCTGTGAGTGAATTTTATTACCTAAACCTTGGTGCTATGGGAAAAAAACCTGTCTTATGAACTTGATAAATGATTTTAGGTATTTTTATGGCAGTTCTGTTAAAATTTATGAACTCACAGAAATTGTGCTTTGTGATCACTTACCAAGACACATGCCAACAGCAGTGAAGTAAATTTTACTTTTCATGTTTTTAGAGGCAAATGAATGACTATTTATTGGACTGATAGCACCAAATTATTTCAGGCCACAAAATAAAGTATATTTTAAAGGAGAAGAAAGAGGAAACTAGTACTTATTAAATGCCTTCTGTTGTTAGGTGTTAATGCTAGATGCTTTCCAAATATTATTTTACAATTCTGTGAGGATTTTGGCTTCATTTAGAACTTATACTTGGAGACACTGAGGCACAGAGGTTTATCAAAGGTCCTAAAAGGTGGAGCAAGAATTTGCATGCTTTTTTTTTTTTTTCCCCACTACATCACAAAACTCAGATTTGTGTGTGTACAGATTTGCTCTGTGACCAAATTTATTTGGGGGATTATTTTTAACATTGAATTTCCTTTTTTTTTTTTTTTTAAGATTTTATTTATTTATTTGATAGAGAGAGAGACAGCTAGCGAGAGAGGGAACACAAGCAGGGGGAGTGGGAGAGGAAGAAGCAGGCTCCCAGCAGAGGAGCCTGATGTGGGGCTCGATCCCACAACTCCGGGATCACGCCCTGAGCCGAAGGCAGACGCTTAACCGCTGTGCCACCCAGGCGCCCCTAACATTGAATTTCTTAAAGTACAAGAATAAATTAAGATATGAAAATTGAATAATGTTGAAGGCCTGTAGTTTTTCTTCAAACCAAGATTTTAGTGGATTTTAAAATGTCTTTAAAAAATTTAATAAGAGCTCTTCTCCAAATATATCTAAGGATCAATTATAGTACCTTTTTGATGAGTCACTTTGTAGAGTATTGATGCTCTTGGTTGACCTACGGTTTGCTTGCCTACATGCAGTTATTATCACCTCCTAACAAATGAGCATTTAAAAGATTACTTATAAATGAAGTAAGAAGGCTATAGCCCTACCGCTTAGTTTTGGTTCTTGGCCTTACCCTTCCTAGCTGTTGTGATGTCTGGCAAGTTACTTCAGGTGTCTACACTTTCAAGGTTTTTTCCATCCCCTCCCCCCATTTTAATCTGTCAAACGGGGATAACATTCTCTATTTCATAGATTTGTTGTGAGGATTAGGTGAGTTAAGTGATCGCAGATCCAACATATTATCTTGCACTTCCTGAGCTTTCAATAAATTTGTTGTGTTGAAGAACATCTTCCAGGGTTTTATATACACATTGATTCATCTTGCTTTATAAGTAACTCTTTTGGTACTTGAGAAAGCCTCCTTAGAGTATTCTACATTTTTGGAATGTTTATCATTATTTCTTTTTATTAATTCAGGTTACATTTTCAATTATTCTAGATACTAGTGTAATAGAAATGGTATTGTGGTTTAATTATTAGGTGCTTTACTTTTCTTTATAGTACACAGTGACTAATACATGGTAGTCAATATTGTAGGATTGAATGAATTTGAATCTCTTTATAATCATGATTTTTTTCTTTATGAATTCTTAATTTGAACTTCATTTTTTATTGTAAAGAAACTACCATAATCTAAATTTCTTAGTGACTGCTTCAGTCTCTTACAAATTTTGTTCATCTTTTTAAATGTTATTTTACTTTGTTTTTAGCTAAAAGGTGATCCTTTGCCTGAAGTAATCTTTAAAAATTTGCTTAAAATTTAAAAAAATAATAGTAATCAGAATGACATTAATGTTTCTCTTTCTTTGTTCTCTTAGCTTCACAATGAAGAGGATAATTCAGAGTCATCTGCTGTAGAGCAACCATCAACTTCAAACCCAACACCGCAGATCGTTCAGACTGCTCCTTCAGCATCGGGACTTGAAACAGACTCTTCTCCTCCACCTTATAGTAGTATTACTGTGGAGGTACCTACAACTTCAGGTATTATTTTTAGTATGAAACAACTAGTAATATTTTTAGTAACTCAGCTTTGTTTTTTTTTTTTTTTAAACCAGTATGGTTTTATTTAATTATAGAATCTGTTAAAGAGGCTTCCTGGTTTTATGATTTTTTTATAAAAATGTTTTTCAAAGGATAGTTTATAAAATATTTACTCATATATTACTTGTTTCATATTGTTGTTTTCAAAAAAATTAAAAGTGTAAACTTTCTTATGCTTATTAGAATCTGTTTCCAACTGAGTGGCATATTCCTTTTGGAAGAAAGAAATAAATTTGTATATACACATATAATTCATATACATATACACACATATATTTATATACATACATGTGTGTGTATATATGTATATGAATTTATATGTATATATAGATATATGCATATGTGTGTATGCATATGCGTGTATGTATATCTATATATACATTTATATTTGTGTTTGTGTACATCTACCTACACAGTTATAAAACAAGGTGTTATTGATGCTGAGTGTGAGCGAGAATGTGGTATTTGTGAATGGAGGTGAAGGGTGTACATAGTATAATGATATACACACGATAATAATTCCTGGACACAAGGCAGTTGTTCCTGCTTTCTACTGTTCATTTTTTACTTTCAGGACATTCTAAAGAACTACCCTTATCTATTTCTCTGGCCACAGTTTATATTTTCCCAGTAATGCTAAGTTAATTATCATATAATTTATTTTTTATTTTTTACTTTTATTCCAGTATGTTAATATACAGTGTTATATTAGTTTCAGGTACACAATATATTGATTTAACAGTTCTATATTTTACTCAGTGCTCATCATAATAAGTGTACTCTTCATCCTCTTCCTATTTTACTTATTCCTCTACTCACATCCGCTCCATTAACCATCTGTTTGTTGTCTCTTTTTTGATTTGTCTCTGTGTTTTGTTTTGTTTCTTAAATTCCACATATGAGTGAAATTCTCTGGTATTTTGTCTTTCTCTGACTGACTTACTCACTTAGCATTATATAGTCTAGCACCATCCATGTTGTTGCAAATGGCAATATTTCATTCTTTTTTGAAAAGCTGAGTAATATTCCTTTGTATGTGTGTGTGTGTGTATGTGTGTATACATATCGTATCTACTTTATCCACTCATCTGTCGATGGATACTAGGATTGCTTCCATAATTTGGCTATTGTAAATAATGCTATAGTAAATACAGGGGTGTATATATGCTTTTGAATTAATGTTTTCGTATTCTTTGGGTAAATACCCAGTAGTGTGATTACTGGATCGGGTAGTTCTTTTTTCTTTTCTTCTTCTTCTTTTTTTTTTTTTTTTTTTTTTTAAGATTTTATTTCTTTATTTGAAAGAGAGGTAGAGAGCACAAACAGGGGAAGCAGCAGAGGGAGAGGGACAAGCAGGCTCCCCACTGAACAGGGAGCCTGATACGGAACTCAATCCCAGAAACCCGGGATCGTGACCTGAGCCGAAGGCAGGCGTTTAACCGACTGAGCCACCCAGGTGCCCCAGGGTAGTTCTATTTTTTAATCTATTTTTTATTTTTATTTATTTGACGGAGAGTAAGCACACACAGGCAGGGGGAGCAGCAGGCAGAGGGAGAGGGAGAAGCAGGTTCCCCGCTGAGCAGGGAGCCTGATGAGAGGCTCCATCCCAGGACCTGGGATCATGACCTGAGCCCAAGGCAGACACTCAACGACTGAGCCCTATTTCTTAATTTTTTTTAACCTCCGTTTTTTTCCCACAGTGGCTGCACTAGTTTGCATTCCTGCCAAGCAGTGCATGAGGGTTTCTTTTTTTCCACATCCTCACCAACTCTTGTTTCTTGAAGTTAATCATTATATAATTAAAAAACATTTAAAATATGTTTTCGTGTACTGTTTTAAATAACCTCTAAATATTTTATATATTCATTATGAAACATTTTTTAAATCTGTTATAAAAAACATTTTAATATTAAAAAACCCTTCACTAGAGTATTTCATCTTTCTTATTTGTTATTCTGTAATTAGTATCATTATTTCTCTTAAACTCTTGCTAGCTTTCTCTGGTTACCATTTCTGCTTCTACAGATTTTATCTAGACGATATGGGTTGTGTAAAAAGACCAAACCATTTACCTTTTTCATTTATAATATGCAGTTACTGGAAAGTATCTTCTTTATGAATGTACTCTCACTAATAAATTAGTAAATGCTTACTCCTTTTATTTGTATATAATGTTTATTTGATCAATGTGCTTGTTTAGTGCCCAGTTTGATGGAGAGTTTTTGTATTGATTTATAGCAGTTTTATTTGTCTTAGTATTTAATAGCTAGATTGGTGCTTGCTAAAATTTATTATGGGCTAATTTTCTTCATTATTCTGTAAGTGTCCAGAATATAGTTCAGTGAATTTGCTACCCTAGATTTAAAAAAAAAAAAATCTAATTGATGGTAGTCTTGAAGAAAGAAAATTACTTGTTTTGCTGATGCTTATCTGTGTTTGAATGATGGAAGATCCTAAGATTGAAATGGTAATTTTTTGTTCACTGCCATTGCGACTGCTGTGTGATAAGCCAAATGGGGTAGAATAGCAACCATTGTGATTAGTTCTTATGGGTTTTGCAGTGGGCTGGGCTCAATTATGCATTTTTCTCTCAGGGTCTCATGTGATGATTGTCTTTCAGTGACCTGTAGCTCAAGTCACACTGACGGCTTCCTTAGTAACATATCTGGTGCAGGCTTCAGCTAGGGCCTCACCTGGGACTGCTGTCCAGAATACCTATTTGTGCCTCTTCTTGTGGGCTGTGCTTCCTCCCTGAATGGAAGCTGGGTTCCAAGAACAAGCGTTCCGAAAGCCAGATAGAAGCTGTATCACCTGTTACGGCATGGCTTCAAAAGCCACACAGTGTCGCATCTGCCACATTTGGTTTGTTAGAAGTGAGTCACTAAGTTTAGTCTTTATTCAAGACAGTTGAGGAATTAGTTTCCACCTCTTGGTGGGAAGAGTTTTAAAGAATAGATTTAAGTTTCAGCATCGTCACAACTATCTACTGCCTCTTCCCCCATTACCAGACCTTTTCCTTTGTCACTCGTCTTCATTTCAGTAAATGGCTCCAGTAGGTCAGAAACTTTGAAGTCCTCTTTTTGGGACCTTATCACAAAATTGTATTTTTTTTTCTCCTGTAATTTTTGATGAAATATGTTATTAATGGATTTCTTTTTAAGCCAATCAACCTCTTTATTCTAGCTAGAATAAATTGTTTGTCACTGTGTTCTAATCTCTTCTGGATTTAGATTTGTTAATTTTTTTTAAGAAGTTTTGTAGTTTTATTAGTGGGATCCTTACATACTGTCCTTACGGTTTTAGTATTAATATTGTGGAAGCGACATAGCATGAATTGAGAAGCTTCTCATTTTTCTATGGTCTAGAATAGTTTTGATAATGGAGCATGCCAGTTTTAAAGGTTAGATCATTTTCAGTTGTAAGACAGTGGAGCCTGCCACCTAGGTGTTCAGTTCTTATAATCTGTCTGACTCCTGGGCTCAGAATTTTATTATTTTTTTTATTTTTACATCTGTACTAAAATGACTGTAATTGAGCACAAGAACTACTGAGTAGTTCTAGAAGTTTGTGTCTCGTTAATGCAAACCATTGATATCATCTTTCTTCAGCTTCTTAATGTTGTATTTTAAGCATTGGCAGTATCAGTTTTCTGTGATTATATGCTTCAGTAGGTCACTTTCTGACTGGTTGTAGAGATCTGAACAGCATCAATAATAATAGTTGATATTTGTGTAATGCTTTACAGTTTACAGAGTCCCCCTGATTACTCTTAAATTCTGCTATATAATAACAAGTAATAGCCTTGCTGAGTCAGTTTTATGGATGAAAAAGTAGAGCTTCATAAAGTGCTTAAGTGGTTTGTTTGAGGTCACACAACTTAAGGAGCTGGGACTGTAGCTCCGTGGATGTTAAATTTTCTGGTTGAGAACCGCTGCCTTAAAGGGTAGACAGAAAATATGTAAAATTAACCAGTGAAAATTAAAGCGGTAGCAAAATAGTTCTCCTACCCAACTTTCATCTGTTACTGGTTAGGATATTTTTATCTATCGTGGGAGTTAGAACTTTTCGAGAACTCACATATCTGTTGTTAATGTAAAATATCTCTCTTCTTGGATAATGTATGTCATTGTTCCAGTTTTTAAATTTCTAATTTTAATGTTAGTGCTTAAAATTCATAACCATTGCTTTCATTTAATTTTTTCTTCTAGTCTTCAGACCTAAAGAAATCTATTTACTTGACGTGTGTCATGTTTTTACATCTGAATAATAAGTCATTTCTAAGAATTTATGACTCTTGTGCCTTTTTGGTGGATAACATTCAGTATTACACTGCTACTAGCATTGGATTAAAAATTGCCCAGCTTCAGATCCTTAGCTCTTATTGATAGCATTAAACAAACTTATTTTAAAGTCAATATCTATTAAAATAAAATAGGAAAAGTATTGCTAGAATAAAATGTGTTTTCATGTTGGAAATGCAAGGAATTCTGATGGAGAAAATGTATAAATACTGTAGTTATAATGAGGAAATCACAGAGGTGATATCAGACATTATAGTATGGATTACTGTGAGAACCTACCTGGTTTTCATGGCAATGATTCTAGCATAAGTCTAATCAGTTTATTGACCTGTATGTATCATTTTACTTTTATCACTCAAGTTGGTGATAAGCGATGCAGGTTTTTTTTTTTTTTAAATTAGCATTCTGCACTTACTATTTTGTTATATTTCTGGAGATCATATTTCAAAAATAGTTTAAAAACTGGGGAGGGAGAAATTCTTCATGAAAAGAAAATCTAAAAGAGTGGGTAGATATGGGAAAAAATGAGAAGAGAGGGACAAGAGTGAAAAAGAACTAAAAATCGTCATTTTTTTTTTAGCAAAGAGAAATACTGAGTTTGCTGAAAAGATTCGGGCAGTTTCTAAAACTGACGTGTAGAAAAATGAACCTCACATGTTATCAGAGCAGATATTGGGAATGAGGAAATCCCTAGGTTCTGGCTACTTATTGGTTGTGCAGTACTGGGCAAATTACTTAACTTCTCTGAACCTCAGAGTTGCTAGGAGTAATGTATGTAGAAGTGCTGTATTAAATGTTTAGTACTATATATGTGTTATTATTCCTGATATTTCTACTTTATTGGCTGTGAGATTATGAGCAAGTAAATTCTTCGAGCATAGCAGTAGGTACAGAGGATGCTTGTATGTGGTGGGTTTCTCACTTCCCTTGTACACAGATTTTTAGAATTTCATTCTTGATATTTTTGTTATGTATTGTATATCAGCCTGTAGGTCGTATTTATCAGTCTTTTCCCTGTATAATAAATATGGGGCTAAACTAACACATACAGTTGTATAGTAGTACTTTATATGTTACGTAGCTTATAAAATAGGACTGCAAAAAGCAGTAATAGTCTTTAGTGGCCTGTTGTAAATTATTAAATTATGTTTTTGGCTCTAAAAATTTTATTAAATAGTTTGTTTTAATGGTTATCCTTTTTTAATCCCTTTCTTCAGATACAGAAGTTTACAGTGAGTTTTATCCTGTGCCACCTCCCTACAGTGTCGCTACCTCCCTTCCTACATACGATGAAGCTGAGAAGGCCAAAGCTGCCGCCATGGCAGCCGCAGCAGCAGAGACAGCTCAGAGAGTAAGGCAATCCGATTGCTCCCTTTTGAGAATACCGTTTTTAGTGATTCTCAGTACATTCAGTAATGTCAACAATAGTTCTCTGAGTTTCAGAATGTTTGTGCACGTAGATTGTTTTGTAGTATCTTCTCTGCTACTACTTATGTGTGTCGTCATTTTTTGGTGAAATTGGCACTCTCCTGTCCATTCCTTTATCTCCTCATTTCTGTTTCTGTTTCTATTTATTTCTGTTTGTACTGATCTTTCTGTGTAGCCCATCTGAATTTGTGGGACTCCTGGTCCTTGTCTTTACCAGTACATTTCCTAAGTCTTGATTTCTCTCCTTTCAAGTGCTGACTTTCACCCCCCGTCCTCTGACTTCCTCACTCTAGATACTCTACCCCATCGACCTCTTCTCTGTTGATATCCTTATTTCCCTCCTCGTATAGTTTAGATTCGTGATCTCTAACTATGATCATAAATTATCTTTTTTCCCTGCTCATTTGTATATATTAGCAGAGCCAGTCTAGTGACTCCATGAATAAACTCAGTGTAGGTTAAAAAGCACAGAGAAATAAGTTACAAGTTTTCAAATTATGTTTGTCAATTCACTTTGTGTGTGTGTGTCCTTTTAACACATTCCAACCTAGATTTTAGAATGATGGTCAAGTATTCCACCTGTCCTTTCTGTCTTCTCTTCCTGTCTCAGTAATAGAGTCAGGGATATACATGTATATTACATCTTGTTCTGGTAGAAGGAGTGACTGTCTCAGGAGAATCAACGAGATGGATGTACACTATTCTACGGTCAGATAAAAGGTGGAAGTTATTTACATTTTATTTATTTTAAAAGATTTTATTTACTTTAGAGAGAGAGTGAGAGTGAGAGACCATAGAGGAAGAGAGGGAGAAGCAGACGCCCCGCTGAGCAGTGACCCCGGTGAGGGTCTTGATCCGAGGACCCCGAGATCATGACCTGAGCCGAAGGCAGACAGTAACCTGACTGAGCCACCCAAGTGCCCCGTTAGTTACATTTTAGTGTGGCTGCAAGCAGGGCTAGAGTTTGTTGCCTTTTTTTCTTACTTCAGACTTAAGAGATACCATTTCAGATTTATAGGTTCATCCATGTTGTTCAAGAAAAGACAACCAAAAATCACTTTACGTAGAAAGCTAGAATTAGATGAGGGACAAAGGGAGAGAAAGGTGATTCTATGTACAGCATTCTTCTGCTGCCATCTGGCCAGAGCCCAGCGAGTAAATTATCTGATAGGTGAGTGTTTTTTCCTGGATGTTTTTTTTCATCAGTACATCCCTTTCTAAGCCTGTTCCCACTCCCATACTCCAACACACACACAGTTAAATGTCAACATAAATAGCTTTGGGCACATAAGACAGTAAGCCTCAAATTTATTATTTATGCCATTTTCCTTGAAGGGTGAAAGTAAGTCTTTGTTAAGACAGTGGCATAAAATATAGCTCAGTCAATAAGGATTTCTGATACTTGAAGGAGAGAATCACAGAGAAGGAGCATAGACCTGTAGTGTGGAGTTTCTGTCAAAATCAGTTCTAGGTTGCTTAGCACGTACGTGGTTGTACATGCGTTATATACAGGCGTGCACCCTGCGTGAATGAGTAGGGCATAGCTCCTTTTCTCAGGGAGTATCTCCCTAGAGACCTTGGAAATGGCAAAGGTCCTTAAAGGATGTTACTCAACCTTGGGACCTCCACTGCCCTGACTTCCACACTGTAGAACTCTGAAGAGAAAGAAGCAAGCATTGTCTTGCTCTCGGCTTTGGGAAAAGCATAAAGGTGATTTTACCTTTTGGAGAGAAAACTCTGAAGTGTTTCTCTTCCAACCTTTCATTGTCGTCATTTCCAGAGTATTGCTTTTAGAAAGTAATATGATCCTAGTCTGAATTGGAATATGTCCATAAGGAAAAGTTTTCCTTTTTCAGCTGCTTCTGATACCATTGTAACTACAGCTTGTGAAGATTGTGGAAAATTTCATGGAAAGCAAAATATAAGTGAACAGAAGAGACTTAGGTCCTTGGAAAGATTCTTTTAAATTCATCAGTTTCTAACCCAGTGCTCTGCCACCCTCTTTTCTGCGAAAGGTGATTGAGTATGGGTTTCTATACCTGATTCAGATAGAAAACTGGTCTGATTAGCATTTGAGTATGCATTCAGTTGTAAATGAATCTCACCTGGGTGAGGTGAAAGCTTATTTCTTAAATAAACTTTCTCATTGGGAGAATATAGGTAGTAGCCAGGAGACTTGGAAACAATACCGCTTTCTACTATTTCCTATTTCTGATGTGCAGGATTGCATGTAAATTATGGGATGATTAAATAGATTTATAGAAATGAACTCCTTTTTTAAAAAGATTTATTTATTAGAGAGAGAGCCTGCGCTAGTGCGAATTTACGCTAGAGTGGAGGGCGGGGCAGAGGGAGAGAATCTTCAAGCAGACTCCCCTCTGAGTGCAGAGCCCACCACCTGGGGCTTAATCCTAGGACCCTGAGATCATGATCTGAGCCGAAACCAAGAGTCTGATGCTTAACGGATTGATACACCCAGGTGCCCCTGAACTCTACTTATTTTTAAATATTTTTATGAAAAGTATTTGAATTCAAATAATTCACTTACCTTTTAGAACATGCTTGTTCACCAGGTTGTCTTATCTTATAATCTAATAGTGAGTAGTATCCTTTTTTTTTTTTTGTACCTTGTTTTATTTATTTTTTAAAGATTTATTTATTTTAGAGAGGAAGCATGAGCAGAAGGTGGGGAGGGAGAGAGAGAATCCTCAAGCGGACGCCCCACTGAGTGCGGAGGCAGTCGCAGGGCCCAGTTCGAGGGCCCTGAGATCATGACCTGAGCTGAAATCAAAGAGTCAGTCACCCAACTGACTGAGCCACTCAGGTGCCCCTGTACCTTGTTTTAAGTTTGTCAGTAATTTGTCTTTTGACATAAAAACTAGCACTTTAAAAATTGTGAGCAACTTCAAGATAAGGACTTTGTGTTTGCATTTTTAGCACCTATTGTCTGGTACATACTTGGTATTTAATAAATTACAGTTTATTAAGTTGATGAAAGCTTTTTAAAAATTAGCAATGTAAGAAATTAGGAAGAAGAAAATACCACACTTGTTTTCTTACAGCTTTTCATTTTAAAATATTTTGGTGTCTTTTCCCACTTTCAGGATTTATAAGTTAATGTAGTTGGAATTATTATAGAGCTACTATCTCTTATTTTTAAGCATTTTATATAAATGTTTCTCTTTTATTTCAACGGTTTAGTGAAATTCCATGGAGTCAATATACTATAATTTAGTGACTATTCCTCTCTAGTGAAGTTAGATTATTTTCAGATGTGATTATGTGTCTATGTTTTCCATTGTTGGTGTTGTAAAGGACATCTTCGTGCATGCGTTTTCTGTCGTCTTAAAAATGATGTCATATGATAAAATCTCTGGAGTTATGTTTACAAAAGAGTATGAAATATTTATATTCTTGTCCTCAAAATGACAGTGGTTTGGAGGGGCTCACATTGGGCTTTAGTGTTTATTTCTTGAATTAACTTGAAATTATACAAAATTTTAATACAAATTTAGTTGGTGCCAACCACTGTATTTTATGTAAGAAGGTTGCCTACGATATAGGATTGCAGAGTTTTAGGGATCTTTTTGCCCAAATAATGTGCAATATGGTTTTGAAAGTCTTTTTCTTTTGGCAGCGTCCATAGTGAGACTACCATGAATGTATTAACATTTTCTTAACTATTCTCCTGAGCCACAGTTCTCACCGAGAAACACAAAGAGGGCGAAGTAATGTTTCCACACATAGTTTGGAACCCTGAATTTAGTGAGCCCAGTATTTTCTTTTTTTTCTTTTTTAAGATTTTATTTATTTGAGATGGAGCACGCACGCATGTGCGCATGCAGGAACAGAGGAGGGGCAGAGGGAGAGGGAAAAGCAGGCTCCCCACTGAGCAAGAAGCGGGCATGCAAGGCTTGATCCCAGGACCCTGGGGTCATGACCTGAGCCGAAGGCAGATGCTTAATGGACCGAGCCACCTAGGTGCCCCAAACCCAGTATTTTCTAATGGTCACTAAACATGCCCACATCTCTGCTCTGGGGAGAGACACTATTTCTCTCTTCCAAAGCTGTCTGCAATATAAACATCCTTGAAAAGATAGTGTAGAGGAAGGGCAGCGAGTGCCTCTACCTAGAAGATGTGTAGAAACATGAAGGACTCATGGAGAATTATCTCCTGACTAGAGCCCACTATTGATGGGCATTTAGATTGTGTCTAATTTTTTGCTCTTATTATTATTGCTGCAGGACGCCTGGATGGCTTAGTTAAGTGTTTGACTCTTGATTTCGGCTCAGGTCGTGAACTCAGGGTCGTGATATCAAGCCCTGTGTCGGGCTCTGTGGTAGGCATGGAGCCTGCTTAAGATTCTCTTCCTCTCCCTCTCTCTAAAAAAGCAAACAAAAAAACCCAAAACACATTGCTGCAATGAATCATCTTTAATACATCATTTCTTGTAAGTGGGAATATACTGTATGTTTGTACAATATATTTCAAGAGCTGGAATTGTTGGGTGTGTACTTTTTTTTCCTTTTTTTTTGAAAGTTTTTATTTAAATTCCAGTTAACATACACTGTGATATTAGTTTCACTAAATAGTATACTATTTAGTGATTTAACATTTATATACAAGACTTGGTGCTCTTCACAAGTGCACTCCTTAATCCCCATCACCTTTTTAACCCCCTTCCACTCTAGTAACCATCAGTTTGTTCTCTGTAGTTAAGAGTCTGTTTCTTGGTTTGCCTCTCTCTTTTTCCTCTATGATTGTTTGTTTTGTTTCTTAAATTCCACACATGAGTAAAATCATATGGCATTTGTCTTTCTTTGACTTACTTCGCTTAGCATGATACTCTCTAAGTCCATCCACGTCATTGCAAATGTCAAGATTTCATTCTTTTTTATGGCTGAGTAATACGTCACCGTATATATACACCACATCTTCTTTATCCATACATCAATCAATGGACGGACACTTGGGCTATTCCATAATTTGGCAGTTGTAGATAATGCTGCTATAAACATCGAAGTGCATGTATCCCTTTTGAATTAGTAGTGTTGTATTCTTTGGGTAAATACCTAGTAATGCAGTTGCTGGGTTGTAGGGTAGTTTTATTTTTAACATTTTGAGGAACCTTCCTCCATACTGTTTTCCAGAGTGGCTGCACCAGTTTCCATTCCCCCGAATGTTGCACGAGGGTTCCTTGCCAGCACCTGTTGTTTCTTGTGTTGTTGATTTTAGCCATTCTGACAGGTGTGAGGTGATATTTTATTGTAGTTTTCTTTTGCATTTCCCTGATGATGAGTGATGTTGGGCATCTTTTCATGTGTCTGTTAGCCATCTGGATGTCTTCTTTGAAAAAATGTCTATTCATGTCCTCTGCCCATTTTTTAATTGCATTATTCATTTTTGGGGTGTTGAGTTTTGTAAGTTCTTTATATGTTTTGGATATTAACCCTTTATCAGATATGTCATTTGCAAATATCTTTTCCCATTCCATTGGTTGCCTTTCACTGTACAGAAGCTTATTTTGATGAAATCCCAATAATTTATTTTTGTTTTTGTTTTCCTTGCCTCAGGAGACACATGTAGTGAAAAGTTGCTGCAGTTGATTTAAGGAGGTTACTTCCTGTGTTCTCCTCTATGATTTTAATGGTTTCCTGTCACACATTTAGGTCTTTAATCCATTGAATTTATTTTGCGTATGGTATAAGAAAGTGGTCCAGTTTCATTCTTTTGCCTGTTGCTGTCCAGTTTTCTCAACACCATTTGTTGAAGAGGTTCTTTTTCCCACTGGATATTTTTTCCTGTTTTGTCGAAGATTAACTGACCATGTAGTTGTGGGTTGGACATTTTTATTTTTGATTAATATTGCCAAATTGCCAGCCACAGAGATCATACCAGTTTAGATTCCACCACTGATTATGAAAATTCCTCTTTCCCGTTCAGTGCAAATATGTCAGTCACATCTTTCTTGATACAATTTTCATTAATGTTCAGTTTTGATCTTTTTTTGTGTTTTCTTTTAAAGTTACTCTTTTCAGGGGTGCCCATGAAAAATTAATACTTGCTAATGTTTTTGAATACTTACTGTGTGCCAGACATTGTACTCATTTTATCATTTTGTCTATACAAGTTGAGAATGTCTGATTTTATTTAAATTATTATCTTTATACTTAAGATAATAAAGTTGCAATTAGTTTTTTAGTGAACTGGTCTAATGTTATGTGTTTTTTAGATTCAGGAGGAAGAGTGCCAACCAAGAGATGACTTTAGTGACGCAGACCAGCTCAGAGTGGGTAATGATGGGATTTTCATGCTGGCGTTTTTCAGTAAGTGATTTTTCATTTCCACATTATTTTTTTGCATATCCTGGCTGTGTGTGTATTTAAAGTAACATAGTGAGGAAAGGCAAATATTGTTAATATGTGTCTACTTTGTTTAAAATGTAAATTGTTCCTGATATTGAACTATGTGATCATATGATGCAGTAAAAATCCTAGTATTTAGTATACTTATAACTGTGTATTGCAGTCATTATGCTAGATGCTGATTATAAAGAGTTATATAAGCTTATTTAATCTAAATAAGGTTTTGCATGAGAAATGTTGCATGTCCATGCAGTGATGTAGGAGCATGCAGAATGTAACTAAATTCTGCTTTTGGGGCAAAGGACTTCCATTTGAGTGTCTTTAAGCAGGAAGAGAAGGGTTGGAAAAGGAAATATTCTGGGCAACTGGAACAAGTGATTTGAGACACAAAAGAATGCAAATATACCTTATTTAGAGGGAAAGGTAAGGAACTAGAAGACCAGAAACCTAAGTATGATTTTTTAACATGTTGCAGATTCTTAAATACCTGAATTTATACAGTGGACTTTATACTTTGAGGGAAGACTGTGTTGTAGTCTATTATTTCAGTTCCTGAAACAGGGATTGGCAGATAGTATGGTATTATGACATTTGAATTGTTTAATTGCTAAAATTAAGTTTTCGAAACCCAATATTCATGTAAGTACATTTATTAGACTAGACATGGTAAATTTCTGCCCTTAATCTGCTCTCATAGAAGGCTGATTTAATTCATTTTAAGTATAAAATTCATTTTGATAATAAAATGAGGAATAGTTTACTTATTTAAAGTACCACGTTCAACTTTAAAAATAGAAAATACAGAAAATACATACCTTGAGTTACTTTTGAGTCTGGGAAATCACTAATCCTCCATTTTGAAATGGTTTCTTGCTTCTTTTCCTTCTTTCGTTTCATCTGCTGGAGAATAGAAGTAGATAACCACTCAGAAGTGGGTCGGTGAGTGGGAAAGCAGTTACATTTTTCTCTTCAAATTTAGTAAATTATGTTCTGCTTGGCAACCAGCTAATATATATGCAGTATTTAAATCTTGTGGCTTTAGTTAAAATTTGTAGTTAGACATGATGGTAGGTACCGTGGAAAGCAAATGAACACTTTGACTACAACTAACTACTGTTTTGTACTGTTAGTCTGGTAAATGTTAGTTTTTTTCTTAGTTTTAGTTCAACAGGTAATCCTTTATTATTAATAACAGTCTTCCCACATATTTTGTTTATAGAAAGAGTAGTGTCAATATCAATTCTTCAATGGTTATATCTTAAAAATCTTAATTGGAAAAGGAAATTTAAATTTATTGTACTATATGTAGTATAAATACCTGTTTCTTAGGTATAAAAATGTAATTTGATGTCATCTATATGACTCAGAGCTTAGTGATTATTTCTCCATTTCTATATTTTGCTTAATCCTACAATCCTATTTCTTTTTAACCTTTTTTTTTTTTTTTAGATTTGAAAACATTTTGCTGATAAAGCAGTGTTGCAAATGTTTGGTAACCTACACACTTAGTTGCCTTTATTTTTTGGCCTGTGGTGGTATATTAATATAAATACATATTTATATTTCATATATTTGGTGTAAATTATCTGCTTTTACTACATTTTTACTAAATGATGTCTCTACTGCTTAATTTTTTTATGCTCCCTATTCTACAAATACTGCACCGATATTATAAGAGTAAAATTAAAAATTATTTTCAGACTTCATTTCCTGATACTTTTTTTTTTTTTTTTTTTTGGTAGGTTGTAGGCTGGTGTTTGAGCTTATTTGCTTTGATAAGCATAGATTTATTTGTAATCACTACCATCTAGTGGCTGTTCTTTAGATTGCAGTTTGCTGTATTTTTCATGCTTCGACTATCTAGTAGCTATTATCTAGCTTCTATTCTATTTTCTGTTTCTGTGGTTCAGAAATAGATTTTATTTTTTAAATTTTATTAAGGTTTTATATTCAATTTCTGTATAGTTAATATATGGTGTTATATTAGTTTCAGTTGTACAATATAGTGATTCAGCAGTTCTATACATTGCTCAGTGCTCATCATGATAAGTGTATTCTTAATACCCTTCACCTATCTCACCCATCCCCCCACCTACCTCCCTTCTGGTAACCATCAGTGTGTTCTCTATAGTCTGTTTCTTGGTTTATCTCCACCCCCCCTTTTTTTTTTACTTTGCTTACTTGTTTTGTTTCTTAAATTCCACATATGAGTGAAATCATACGGTATATTTGTCTTTCTCTGACTTATTTCACATAGCATTATACTTTCTAGCTCCATCCATGTTGTTGCAGATGGCAAGATTTCGTTCTTTTTCATGGCTGACAATATTCCATTATATATCTATACCACCTCTTCTTTATTGATTCATCTATTGATGGATACTTGGGCTGCTTCCATAATTTGGCTATTGTAAATAATTCTGCAGTAAATATTGGGGTAGTGTTTTCTTATGCTTTGGGTAAATACCCAGTAGTGTGATTACTGGGTCATAGGAAGTTCTATTTTTAATCTTTTGAGGAACCTCCATACTGTTTTCCACAGTGACTGCACCAGTTGGCTTTCCCACCAACAGTGCATGAGGGTTCCTTTTGCTCCACATCCTCACCAACACCTCTTGTCAGAAACAGATTTTCTTCAACATGGTTTATAACTTAAACATTTCAGGTAATATAAGTTGTATGAATAAAACTACAGTGAATATCAATAAAAGTATTTCAAATTAGAACTTTTTGATGGTTTAATTCTTTTCTCTTATAGCATCCACATTTCGGTCTCTTACCTAAAAAAGTTTACACATAAATTTGGTAAAATAATTGCATATTCATGTTCAGAAAATGTAAAGAAAGAAATATATTGTATCCCTTGATAATGTTTGCTTCTCATAATCCCTTGAAGTGTCACAGCAGAATGCTTCATACATGCCAATCTGCTTGTATCTGATCTTATTTTTAAGAGTTTTTAAGAGAATGGAATGGAAGTCAATGATTTGTTAGTTAAAAGGTAGAAATTAAGATTTAGTCCGCTGGATAATTGATAGTCTGTGGAAATGACCTTGAACTATAATGCTTAAAAAATGTAATGGACTCTCTTTAGAGAACTTTTTTCCTAAGGTTTAGCCTTTTGTAACCATGTGTGAATCTTCACTTATGCATTCTATAGTAAAAATTAATCACCCATATTATTCCCATTTTATTTTTTATTTTTTAAAGATGTATTGATTTATTTGAGAGAGTGTAAGTGGGGGAGGGGGCAGAGGGAGAGGGACAGAGAGAATCTCAAGCAGACTCCCTCCTGAGCACAGAGCTTGGAGCTTGATGTGGGGCTAGATCCCACAACCCCAAAGATTATGACCTGAGCCGAAATCACAAGTCGGGTGTTTAACTGACTGAGCCTCCCAGGTGCCCACATTATTCCCATTTTAGACTTGAGGGAAGCACAATTAAAAACATATTAAATTGTTGTAATTTTAAAAGGAATTAGAATATTGTTTTGAAATGTGAATTCTGAATTGTAAGAAATTGCCAGACTGTCTTACCAAAGTGGCTGTTCTTCTCTGCATTCCCACCAGCGGTGAGTGAGTTTCTGTTGCTCTGATCCTCATTAGCATGTGGTATTGACAATTTTTAAAATTTTAGCTGTTCTGATGGATGTGTGGTAGTATCTCATTGTGGTTCAATTTGCATTTCCCCAAGGACTGATGATATTGAGCATCAGTATTCACTAATAAGCAGTTTTGAGCACCTACCATGCATAGGTCATAAAAGTTACAGATCTTAAACAGGTTGTCTGGGCATCACACATATTGAGAAACAATACATTGATGACTTGTTCTGCCCAGATAAAGCTGTGTTTATAATTATATAGCTTTTAGGTGATGTTGTATATGGTAAGTGAATCCAGAAAGGGAACACTTAAGAATTTAACTAGAGGGCACCTGGGTGGTTCAGTCAGTTAAGCGTCTGCCTTTGGCTCAGCTCATGATCCCAGGGTCCTGGGATCAAACCCAACATCAGGCTCCCTGCTCAGCGGGGAGTCTGCTTCTCCCTCTCCCTCTCCCCCTCCCCTTGCTTGTGCACTCTCGCTTGCTTGCTCTATCTCAAATAAATAAAAATCTTAAAAAAGAAAAAAAAAGAATTGTAACTATACCTTAAGAAATTCACAGTATTTGTGAAATATTAAACTTATTTTGGTTACAAGAAAAAATTTGTTTTGGTCATCTCATTGCTTATAATTTAGCTGAAATGTCTTAAAACTAATAAGTTGTTAGCATCATGTCTATCTTAATGGCAAATTGTTTAAATGAGGAGAATTGCTTGAGGATAAGAGAGAAATTTACCTGTATGCAGTTCAGAATTAAGTTTAGTGAAATCGATTCCTTGTCTAGGAACTTGATGTCTTTGAGACCTGGTGCACATATATGTATTCAGAATTATTCTGTGATTGTAGAAATAAGTGTGCATTGTTATCATTTATGATTTTCATTTGTTTATTTTCAAAACAAGTATCAGATTTTTAAAAATTTAAAACTTTTATTTTTATTTATTTATTTTTTAAAGATTTTATTTATTTATTTGGCAGAAATAGCCAGCGAGAGAGGGAACACAAGCGGGGGGAGTGGGAGAGGAAGAAGCAGTCTCATAGCAGAGGAGCCTGATGTGGGGCTCCATCCCAGAACGCTGGGATCACGCCCTGAGCTGAAGGCAGACGCTTAACGACTGCGCCGCCCAGGCGCCCCTAAAAATTTAAAACTTTTAAAACTTTTCATCTTTAAGTAATTTAAAACTTAGGAAAAATTTGCAAAAATAATACACTTGCCATGTAACTTTCGTCTGCCTTTCTCAAGTGTTAGCATTTTATGTAACATCAGTCCAATGATCAACATTAGGAAATTAACATTATGAAATAGTACTAGCTAGTTTACAGACCTTATTCAAATTTGCCCCCCTGCCCCCCTTATGTCCTTTTTATGGTCCAGGATTATATATTATATTTCGTTGCCATTTTGCTTTAGTCTGGCCTTAATCGAAGAAACAGTTTTTTAGTCTTTGTTTCTTATGACTTGATTCTTTTGAAGAATATGGGCCAGTTGTTTTGTAGAATGTCTCTCAGTTTGGATTTAGCTAATGTTTCCTCATGATTAGATTCAGGTTATGCATTTCTTCTTTCCTTTTTTTTTTTTTTTTTTTTTTTTGGTAAGAATACCATGGAAATGCCCTTCTCAGTGCATCATATCAGGAAGCAGTGGTCTAGTTATGTCTTAATGCTGGTGATGTCAACTCTCATCAGGTTAAGGTGGTGTCTGCCAGCTTTTTTCACTATAAAGTTTTCCGCTTTGTAATTAATAAGTATCTTGTGGCTTTTGGAAATTTAAAAGTAAAGTCTTATTAATTAAAGGATAAACTGTAGTGTACAATACTGCTTTCTAGGTTATCCTGCTCCCTCTTTATGTAGATGGGTGTTATAATGAAAAGATCACTGGATATGAGAGGTGAAAAACTGGGATGCTCCTGTCTTACCCATACCTCTCTCTTTGTGACTTTATGTGGCACTTTATTGTTCTAAGTCTCAATTTGTCCTTCTGTAGATGGAATTAATTCTGACCTTGCCCTTCTTAAAAGGCTAATGTGAAGATCAATTAAGTTAAAATATGTGAAGTGTCATAAATTCTAGAGTGCTGTTAGGTGAGGGTAGTAGTAATGTTCTCCTTCCGCATCCTTACCTGAGCCTGTGATTTAAAGTTATTGGTAGCCTTCTTTCAAATGTCATTAACCTGTCTGACTCACTCTCTTATAAAGAAGCACACTCAGAAGGTGAATGTGGAAAATGTAATTGGAGCAACACTATGCATTCTTTTAACCAACTTTTTTGAGTTAATTGCCCTGCTTCCTGCTGCTTGCTATCCCAAATCTTACTTTTCTAAGGAATATAGGTTATATAAGCCTTTTACTACTTTGGATTCCATATTGGTCCTTGCTGTGTGGGTAATAGGTACCCTACACCTTTTAAGCTTCCTATTTTGTCATGTTTCCAGGGAAACATGGCATGAATGAAGTAGAGCTAAGAGAAAAGTGTTCTCGTCTTTTTTTCTGGGCATGTATATATTTGCCTGCCTCTTCTTCATGTTGTTCCTTTTATGATTTTACAAATGTACACACACTTTACATACATTTAGAAATGAGTGCTACAGCCCTTTCTGTATTTTAAAGACCCGTTTAGCTTTATTTGCTATCTTCTAGGCCAAGGGGCATAAAAAGTGAATCTATCTATGCTTAAGTAGTCACCAGCTTCACTGTTTCCCCAGTGTTTCAACCGGTTACAGATGGATAAAGGTATATATTAGTCTCTTAGAGCTGCCATGACAAAATACCACCAACTGGATGGCATAAACAGTGGAAATTTATTTTCTCACAGTTCTGGAGACTAGAAGTCCAAGATCACAGTGCTGGAAAATTCGGTTTCTGGTGAGGGTTGTCTTCCTGGCTTGTGGTCAGCTGTCTTCTTGCCATGCCCTCACATGGTCTCTTTTGTACATGTGGGTGGAGAGAGCTCTCTGGTGTCTCTTCTCTTTCTATAAGGATACCAATCCTAGTGGATTAGGGCTCTACCTTTATAACTTTAATTATCATCCTAAAGGCCCTGTCTCTGTAAATACAGTCACATTGGGGGTTAGAGCTTCAGTCTGTGAATTTTGAGGAGACACAGTTTTAGTCCATAACACATTATATTGCATGAGCACAGCTTCTAGGAATCCATACTGCTGGCAGAGAGCAAAAAGAAAACATGATGACTCAGTAGGTACTTTTTTGTTCTTTTGTATTTTATTTCTGATGTGAGTACAATTATATGTATAGTAGATATTGGTAAACTGTTTTGAGGAAAACAGTGTTTGAATTAATTTTCCCTGAAACTAAACATACACACACTCAGAGATAAAAATGCACTTCTGGAATATTTTGCTGTTTTATATTTTCTCCATTAGCGCTTCTTATGTTTTAACTTCATGACGTGCTTACGAAATGATAGAATGTTTATAGCACACTGGGATACAGGAATAAGGTGCTCAGGGCTGGTGGCCGTCTGTCCTCTGCCCCAGATCCCACCTGCCTGCTGAGGAGGAAGAGAGTAACTCTCTCAGCACAAATATGGCACAGCGGTTTGGGAATCTCTACTGCTGTTCGTTAATGTACATTATTTATTTTAAATAGCAGATTGTTTTTTGATTGTATTTTTTTTTGATTTGCATGTTTTTCTCCACAGATAACACAAATATTAACCAATTAGATGTAGAGCACCCGTATCTAATAGTATATGCTATGACCATGGAAATATTCTCTATCTCCACTGTCCAGAATGATAGCTACAAGTTAAATGTGACCATTGAGCACTTGAAATGTGGCTAGTGCAACTGAGGGACTAAATTTTAAGTTTCATTTACTTTTAATTAATTGAAATTTAAATAGCCCCCTTTGTAGAGTAGGGTGGGTTCCTGGAGCAAGTGGAAAAGGCAGTGTGGCTGGTGGCATCACACAGCACAGATGTAGAGGATAGCCCAATACTGCTCAGTATCTAGGTTTACAAAAAAGAAAATGTGGAGTGTAAGCAAGTTTTATTTCCTGTAGTGTCTCCTGAATTTTTTTCGTGTGGAAAAGATACAACCTACTCTGTAAAGATATCATTTTGTATGACTAGTAATAATGGCTAACATTTCTTAGCAGTCACCGTGTGCCGGGTTCTGTACTGTGCTGAGATCTTTAAATTCATTATCTCACTTAATCCCCTTACCAGCCTTGTGAAGTAGGTCATGCAGATCAGAGAACGTGGCTCACAGAAGTCAGCAGTGCGTCTACTAAGTGATATATGTCACTGTGACTCAAACACAAATCTCTTACTTCAAAATTCATTCTCCTAACTGTTGTACCATGCAATACAGCTTACCATAAATGATCAGGAAAGCTGTGCCTAGAAGGCATTAGGAAGGAAGAAATTATAGGAGATGGGGAATTGCTTTGAAGAAATAGCTGTTTCATTTAAACTTATCCTAAAATGTTTACTCCTTGTCTTCAGAATTCTGAAAAATCAGCATTTCTCTAGGTAATTTACTTTGTTTTCCCTGAGGGTTGGTTAGAGATATTGAGGGGAAGAGGATGGGCACTGAACAGGACCAAAGTTCTGCTCAAATAGATCTTCAGTTTTATTATCGTTACTGTTATTATTTTGATAATGTTAAAATCTTGAACACGGGGCACTCTTATTATATCTCAAGGACCTTTGAGAGAATGGTTTCTGCTACAAGTAATAGAAACCCCTTACTCGGGTGTTTTAAATAGTTAGGAGATTATCTCTCAAAACAGAAAATCCGTAGACAAGCAGATAGACAAGCCAACCTCAGCCACAGCAAGTATCAGTTCTGGGGCTCTGCTTTTCTTTGATTTTCTTCACTTCCTAGTCCATGTGGAGTTATGCTTTAATCCTCAGGCTGATAGCAGAATCCCTGCAGCAGTTCCAAATGTTATATCCAAACTAGACATCCGGTGGGTAAGGAGTTTGTCGTGTGTGTGTGTGTGTGTGTGTGTGTTTTAACATTTATTGCAGAAATTCTCAAACTAGGCAAGACTGTAATAACCTCTATGTATTTATCACTCAGTTTCAACAATGATCAATTCAGAGCCACTGTTATTTAACCTATATTCCATCCGCTGTCTCCTTGATGTATTTTTAAGAACCAAGGTGCTTTTCAGAAGTCCTATTTCAAAAAAAAAAAAAAAAAAAAATGGCAGGGAGTTTTAGCCTCCTGTGATTTTCCCAGACTACTCAGGACCCACCTTTTGGGGTTAAGTATGGGGTTCAGCCTTCCCTAAAATACTCTGTAGGTGGGTGGGTTCCTGAAAAGGGGGAAAAGCAGGTTTTGTTAGGTAGAAGGAAGAGGCAATGAAAAATACCTTCTCTGGAAATATTTTATAATTTATTAGGTTCATCTTTAATAATGCTTTTAAAAAATACCCAGTTTGGTTAGTTGATTGCTGAGGCTGGAATTCTTGGGTGGAATCACATGGGAGCTACCTTGTGACTTGGTTTTTTAGGTAGTTTAAAAATGCAGTTTCACCTATTGGTTTTAAGGAATTGATTCCTTGTGACCAAACTGACAAGAAACCAACCTGTTTGTTAATGTATGGTTAATAACTAATATATTTGCAAAAGGTAAACTATAGTCTTTAATCAGAAGACTTAATTGGTAAAGTCAAAAGAAAGAGAATTGTTATTTCCATTGTGCAATGAAGTATTGTTAATATGTCTCTTAATTTGTTTCCAAAGTGTGGTCGTTGAAAGAACTATTTCTCTTGCTTTTAGTGGCATTTATTTTCAACTGGCTTGGATTTTGTTTATCCTTCTGTATCACCAATACCATAGCTGGAAGATATGGTGCCATCTGTGGATTTGGACTTTCATTGATCAAATGGATTCTTATTGTTAGGGTGAGTGTTTTAATAGCCTCTATTACTTTTATCTCTAAAATTAAAATATATGGAATTTCTTGTGTCATTCATAAATGTTCATTTTACAAATATGAATCAATTATTTGAGACTTATAAAGTTGGAGATACTTTTAATTTCAGATTTGAGGGCAAATCTCTGTTTGACAAATCATTTTTAGTTAAATCAGATTCAGTTTGGAGGCCAATCAATGGAAACAGTAAATAAAGTAATTTTTGGTAGTTTTAGACTAGGTTATTTTAACACTTTCAAAAAATAACTATTTGGAACATTGTTTAGGTGCTAAAGGGTAATAGAGAAGAATTATCTGAAGTAACCGAAGAAAATTATGACTTAAAAAAAATTTTTTTTAAATAATAAATCATGACATCCAGAGGCTAATCAAGGAAAAGATACCTGTGTTCAGTATCCTCAAATTCTGCCTTCCATCTGCCTGTTCATACTGTCACTTCCCAGAGAATATAAAACTGTCTACCGTGATCACTAATAGGAACTGTTGAAATGCCACTTCAAGGTTCATTTAGCTGTTCTCAGCTCACTGTTGGGAACTGAATACTGGAGCATCTAGTTTGAAAATAAAAAGACTCTAATGAGTTGGGGGTCTTTATGTGCCTAGTATTCTTGGCTGTGATTAACAGTAGGGGGTGTACAGAAGGTCAAAAGCTCTTCTTTTTAGAGGTCAGCCAAACATCCCCATCTGATAAGATTAAACTAATGTGGCTTTTGGTGTTAATATCTAAAGCAGCGGGTTGCTGTAGTGTGTTTGGGATGGTAGTTGTGGCTTTGAGAGATTATGAAAAAAGAACTGACATGTGAACTCTTTAATGAGAAAGTTGGATTCAGATATATAGAATTTACCTTTCTTACAATTTTGAAACTGATTTTTGTTTCTAAAATATTTTGTATAAATTTGCTAGCTATTGTGTACAAGATTTTAAAGAGTTTGTTTCCTCAAATAATTATGTATGTCATTAAGCATTTTTTTTCTCTGTGTTGTTTTAAGTGCAACAGATTATTTGAGATAAATTGTTCTGAAACTGAGGCTAATCTATGATTTTCAAATTTAGGTACATAAATATGGTTAATATATTTATGTTTACTCCATAGTTTTCTGATTATTTTACTGGATATTTCAATGGACAGTATTGGCTTTGGTGGATATTTCTTGTACTTGGTAAGTTTATTTCTAATGCATTTCAGTTTTTAATTTGCATTTAACTTTGATATTTCCCCAAATTGTAAGCTGTAAATACATTGTGTTGAAACTTATGTGGAAATAATTTTTCTACTGTAAAATTCTCATATCCAAATACTTAATATCATCTCAGCTATTTGGATAATTAATTATACATTGCACTCTAGATTTCTGATTGAAAATCCAGAGCCTGTCAATTTAAAAAAATCAGTGGTTGGGTGATGATTGAATATTGCAAAACTTGAAAATCCTAAAATGATTAAAAAAATTGTCTTTAGCATTTACTTTGGAAAATATACATGCATAATTCTCTTAACGATCCTAGGATATGTTCTGGACGTTCTATGCATTTTCTTATTTTTGGAACATTGAAACGTTCTTTATACTTTTGAAATGTACTCTGCATTAATCATTAATCAGCCAGTCGTAAGGAAAGGCTTCATGCCCAACAATCACAGTACTTCTCCTGAGTTTTCTTTTTACAGGGCATGTCTTTTTATTAGTATCGGTGAATTTTATGGATTTCCAATTTTTGTTCCCTGGTGATTTTCTCTTTAGATGTATGATAAATTAATCTCAAAATCACATAATGCCCTTAATCCACATTTCAGATTTATTTACTATCATGAAGAATAATATCCTCTCTGCTTAGTTTAAAGCCCACATTTCTCTGGTAACATAATTGTACCAGAAAATAATAGCATTTCAGTAGGTGGCAGTGTTCTCATTGAGTTTTTGTTCAGTCCTGGTATTGGATCTTCAGGATCTTTTGGGAAACAAATTCTTAGTAGTCAGTTAATATCACTAAAGATCCTGTATTCTTTCTCTTAACAATTATAGTGAAATTATTCTAGTGTTGTGATTTTGTTAGGGAGCCAGACTCTTACAAGGGTTTAGGCAGTTTTTTATATTGTTAATTGTGTTCTGACTGCCTGAATTCTGTGCTCGTTACTGAGTTTCTTACTTAAAAGCGAAAAATACGTAAAGTCTTTTAGGTATTTAAGCATATTAAATGAGTATATTTGCTTCTAAATATATTATTAAGGATTGAATGTTAGGAAGACAACTTTGGTGCCCAATGGAATGCAGAGGACCACCCCATTTCCACATCAGAACCACAATCTAGCATTTAGGGAATTGTGAAAATTTAATCCATGATAAAAATGTTGCTCTCACATACACTCAGAAGAATGTTGAGTACATTGTAGAACACTGAGAAACAGTAGCTGCTGAATGATTGATTTCTAGATATGAACTGGCTTATTTTGGAAAATGCCTGAGCAGGACAAAATAGTCTTAGAAACAACAGTTTTCGGGGCGCCTGGGTGGCACATCGGTTGAGCGTCTGCCTTCGGCTCAGGGCGTGATCCCAGCGTTATGGGATCGAGGCCCACATCAGGCTCCTCTGCTATGAGCCTGCTTCTTCCTCTCCCACTCCCCCTGCTTGTGTTCCCTCTCTCGCTGGCTGTCTCTATCTCTGTCAAATAAATAAATAAATAAATAAAATCTTAAAAAAAAAAAAAAAAAGAAACAGCAGTTTTCATAGACAAAAGTAGGGGTTTCACAAATAATTTTGGTTTATATTTTTTAATAATACTTTTACATTTGGATCACAATACCATTATTTTGAACAGTATCTGGAAGGACATGAGGGTCAATTCAGGGTGGGAGTCACAAATGAAAGGCATTAGGATATGGGAAGCAGATGGGCTCAGATTTAGCTGAAATTCATACCACTTGCTGAAGTCATTATTTGTATATCTTCTATCTTTTCTCTTTATTATAACCGTGCTTCTTTTTTTAGTGTTTTGGTTACTGTCTTGCGGTTGGGGTACAAATTTAGTTTGGGACTTTGCATTTTGAATCGACAGACTCCTCCACTCGATGAGGAAGGTTACATGCATGTGTATCTTCTGTTTTTCTGTTTTTCTTTTGTCTCAACCCATTTACTAGTTAAAAATTTACTGAAGTTAATGTTTCCCTTAGAATTTTATGCTTAATAAGTTTATCAAAGAGAATTTACTGATAATTATAATGCTTTTTATACTTAGCTAATATTTTTCACCTGAAACTTTGAAGCATTTCACAGGCGTTGTTTTATTAATTACTAAGGATACCTGTTACGTAAATGGTTGTTATTTAAAAATCCTGTTACAGAGAATACTGAGAGAGAGATAAGATCTGTCCCAAATCATTTAAGAAATCACTACAGTGGTTGCTTCCCAGTTCTTTCCTGATTCTTATCTAAATTTGTATTATAAACTAGTCTTTTATTAATACTTGAAAATAAGAACTAATAATTAAAATTATTTATATAACATCTCTTCAAATACAGATTTCACAGATGACAGGCACTTGAATACTGCTAGACAGGCTTATTGGTTTTATCCCACAATTGTTAGCAAATTACTTGCATGTATTTTTTTCTTGAATACTTTATATCAGTAAATATGTCTTAGTTTGTTTAGTAGTTGTATTAATTGAAAAGTTTCATACAAAAATGGGATTTCTCCGAGTTGAATCAGCTTAAATGCATTAGGTAACTTTGCTATTTAAAGAAATCATGGAATAAATGTATATTTTTATGTAATTCTGGATTTTTCATGGCTGGATTTGCTTTATTTTAAATTTTACTTTAATTTAGATATATCTGGACTTAAATTGAAAGAATTTGGGGAGGCAGTAAACTTTTATTATGTTTCTTCATGATGGAATTATCATTATAGTGTAAAGTACATTATGGAATGAATGGAATTTTACAGATTAAATTCCTTAAGCCAAGAGGATCTTGTTTATAATCGTCTATTTTAAATTGATGTCCTCAATTTAAATAAGATAATGGATCTGTATAAGAAGATAATGGATCTGTATTATTTTAACTGTTTCAGGCCTGCTTCTTTTCTTCAGAGGATTTGTTAATTATCTAAAAGTCAGAAACATGTCTGAAAGTATGGCAGCTGCTCATAGAACAAGATATTTCTTTTTATTATAGAGGTAAGAAATATTAATATATTAACTCTATTCCCTTCATGTATTCATATTCACCAGATGAATATTATGTGTACTCATGTCGTTTACTTAAACTTAGCTTATTTAATATATTGTTATACTGTTAACAGTCAACTAATTTAAGATTTAGTAAGTTGTGAACTTTTTAAGATTTTTAAAAATTGAATTTCATAAATTTTAATTTTTTAAATATATAATGAATAAAAAAACTAAGTCAGACTTTTTAAACTTCTTTTTAAAAGATTAACCACAGTATGTAAGTAATTAGCACACAATATAAAGGCTTGAAAAACAAAATACGACAAAGCACTTACACAGAAGGGATGGGCATTTTGTTTAAAACAATGTGAAATCCACAGACATGTGATAAAAAAAAAACAAAAAAAAACCAAATTTGTGGTTGAAAAGAAATTTTCCATGCAGTGATCTTAACAAACTAGATCAAAGAATAAAAGTTGTGTGAAGAAAATAGGAGCTCTGATAGTTTCCTTAATGTCTGTCAGTTTGTATCAACAATGAAGGCTTCAACATGAATAAATGGGAATAAAGAAATGAGCAGACGTTGTCTTACTAGTTATCCAGTGAGTTTCTGGAGGCTGCATACAGCTCTACATAGTAGTTTCTTCACATGAGGAGACCTCATATTTCTATTTTCTATAATAGACTCTTTTTGTTATTGAAATACAGTTAACACACAATATTATATTAGTTTCATGTGTACAACACAGTGATTTGACATTTGTATATTTTGTGAACTGCTCACCACAATAAGTCTAGTTACCATCTGTCACCATACAAAGTTAATACAAACACAATATTATTGACTGTATTCCCTGTGCTGTAATTTACGTCCCATGACTTACTTGTTTTGTAACTAGAAATTTGTACCTCTCGATCCCCTTCACCCATTTTGCCCCTCCATCCCTAAACTCCTTCCCCTTTGATAGCCACCTGTTCTTAGTATCTATGAGAATAGGTGTTGTTTTATGTTATTTTTTTTCGTTGCACTTGTAAGTGAAATATTGCAAAATTTGTCTTTCTCTGACTTATTTCACTTAGCATAATACACTCAAGGTCCATCCATGTTGTCACAAATGGCAAGATCTTTTTTATGTCTGAGTAGTATTCCATCATATATATATATATCCATATATATAGCTGTATTATATGGGATATATATATATGGAACACATGCATACACACACGCACACACACATCTTTATCCATTCATCTCTTGATGGGCACTTAGGTTGTTTTCCATATGTTGACTATTGTAAATAATGCTGCAGTTAATAGGGGTGCATATATCTTCTTGAATTAGTGTTTTCACTTTCTTCAGATAGATAGCTAGAAGTGGAATTGCTGGATCATAGGGTAGTTCTATTTTTAGTTTTTTGAGGAAACTCCATACTGTTTTCCAGAGTCGTTGCCTCAGTTTCCTTTCCCAGCAACAGTTCACAAGGTTTCCCTTTTCTTCATGTCCTCACTAACACTTGTTTCTTATCTTTTTACTTACAGCCATTCTGACAGGTGTGAGGTGATAATCTCATTGTGTTTTTCGTATGCATTTCCCTCATGTTTAGGGATGTTGAACGTCTTTTCATGTGCGTGATGGCCATCTGTATGTCTTTGGAAAACTGTCTGTTCAGATCCTCTGTTCAGTTTTTAATTGGATTGTTTGGTTTTTTTTAGTTATTGAGTTGTATGAGTTCTTTAACTATTTTGGATAGTAACTCCTTACTGGATATATGACTTACAAATACCTCCTCCCTCTATACTATTTTTAAAGCAAGTGCCATATACTTCATGTCTATAAATGATTTGAACTTTTAAAGAATTTGAACTGCATAAGCAAAGTGTCTGCTAAAACACTTCTAGATGTATCTACAAGTACAAAATGTTTCAAAGTTACTATAACTATTCTTTTTATAAATAAATAGTATGGTTTGGGATTTGATTGCTTAAACTTTATAACATAGGAGTTTTACATAATCTAATATAATTTACTTATTTCTACTGAAGAGTACAGTGACTACAGTTGTATTTCTGGAAAATATTAAAGTATCCTTTTAAATGTTCTTTTAGCTCTACCTAGAAGGTGTCACATTTTCTCTTTAACCACTAAAATGTCTTTGCAGGCAGTAACAGAGTGTATCAGTATGTGAGATAAAAGGCAAAGTAATTTTACTAATTTGAATGATACTCTGTATTTGGTATAATTATCTTGTTTGCATTTTCAAGAGCCTAAACTTTAATGTAAATATTTTCTATGAATATCTTCTAGATGGTTTTCTATAGAAGCTTAAACTTTGAAATATATTCTGATATATGCTATTTTATATCATCTTTACCAGAAGAACATTATATACTTGATGTAATACTGCTATAAAATGGGTTTTTATTGTCCTATCATATAGACAGTTGCAACTTAATATACTTTAAGACTAATTCTTTCTTTGTCCCTAGACTGCATCGACCAGACATTCTTTTCTTATACCAATGTGAAATTTCCAGATCATCTGTAAACCTACAACTTTAATAGGATAGAAGACTACTAAAAGCAGAAGACAAATTAGTGAAGAAAAAATAGATCTTCAAAATTGAATGACAGGGTGGTTTATGCTTAAAAGCCATTTCTGTTCGTTCTCTTAAATATTTATATTTCATTTGTTTTGCACATTTGCATACGTGCCCATGTAAAAGATTTGCGTATACTTGAAAGAAACCATAATGCTGTAGCAGTAAAGTCCAGTCATATTTGGTTAATCAGTGTTTGATATAATTGAAAGAGGTGAGTGAGAAACAGTCTTCCAGCATGTAAATGCCATTGACTTCTGACCTGACATTTAGTATAATAAAAATGAAATTATTAACCATGTCAAATGCTTTAGTTTCTGGCTCCTAGATTCATCTAGTAACTCTACACCTGAAACATCCTTTGTTATATATAGTTTTTTGAAACCTGCAGTGCTGATTATAGAAAAGCTTTGTCAGATTTTTGAACATGATATTTACGTTATTATTTAGCAAACTCTTTCTGTAAATAACCACGCATAAATTACTTTCTGCATTGTTTTCTTAGAAACTGTGTCTGGATATCTTTTCAATTAATTTAAAATTTAGTGAACTTAATATATAGAGAAAATTTGGGTGTTAAAGATAGTTTGTTTTAGGATAGATTTTAAGGAGATGTGGGTATTCCATATGTCCTTTATTAGAACATCTTTTTGTTTTCTTTTTAAGGAACATGCCAGGTTTCGGGAGTCTCAGTCGAGAAGCTTGGTTTTTAGCATTGCCATCTTAAGAGAGTCTTGCAGGAAGAGATTGTATTAGATATTGTATTTATTTCATTTAAGACACTTTTGAAAATTAATTTTCTGAATAAGATATTCTCATTTGCATTTGTCTTTTAAGAAGCCAATAAAAGTATCTTTCAATTATCATTGTAATAATTTTTTTCTTTAGATGTTTAGTTTGTTAAATGAAACAAATCAAAACTTGTACTAATAGCTTCTTGCCTTTATGATTGTAGGATTGACCTATAAAAATCATATCTTGAATTGAGATATGCAAAATATGCGTTTTCAAGTTACAGAAATGTGTCTGTGGAATATGGGGGTGTGGTGTGTGTGTGCGTGTGTGTGTGTGACCATTATTACAACTGGAATCTCCATTCATAAGCTACTACATTTTGCAAGTCATTTTATGTCTCATCTGTTTGCTTTTCAGTTATATTTTTGTTTTTGAATGCCAACATTAAAAATGATGGGAATTATACCATCTTTTAAACTTAAAAATCATTTAATACAGCTATAGAGAACATATAAAATTGGTTGCTTGTTTATTATTAGACACTGACTACTACTAAAAGATACATCTAAAACTATTCAGGGACATTTTTCCATTTCTGAAAAAATAAATTATGCTTTATAACTTCTTTTGTATTTCTCTGTATTTTCTGATTTATTTCATTGTCTTTGATAAATAAAACATGCAGTTTTGTTTTGCTAATTGAGCCTCCTATTTTTTGTTTTCTCTCATTCATTCTCCTTCTCTGCATAGAATTTTTATTGTTGCTTGAAGTACCTGTGTTACACCCCATGAAGTCAAACTAGCATGGGGTAAAGAAAACAAATTATTTAATCTAGTTGCCTGATTTGGAAGTTAAAATTAAATTAGAATGTTCTTATAAGAAATGGAATCTCATGCCAGATCTCTTCTTTATCTCATATTAAGTTTCTATCGACCTGTACTTTGTTTTTTGTGGTAATCTTTAAATGAAATTAAGCTGTCATACGTGGTGATTGTAGATTACTAGATGAGCTATCACACCACTGTATTAAAATGTAATAGTTTAGTTTTTGTGGCATTTATCCTTGGTTTCTGAATATGGATGTGTCACTTTTGATCCAACATCAAAAACTTCACTTTTTGTTTTGATTTTTTCCCTCCCTCAAATCTATAAGTTTCGAGTGTGCATGTTACCTGATCCCCTATAATTCGTACAATTCAGTGGTAGCCTTAAATCTCATCATCCAATCAGTGGCATAGAACATTATTTTTAAAATCTTAACATTCTCTTCCAGATCTATCAAATTCTGCATACTTCCCTTCATTTCTTATGAGCTTGGAGAGAACAGCTGCTGTTGTGTTTTGGGGATGCTTAACCACCTTTGCACTCTGTCTTAAAGTTTGAAAATCAGAATCTTTGTTGTCTAAATAATTTTAGAATGAATGTGAACTGGGTTTCGGAAGTTAATGCAAATATTAAATTATTTCCATTATATTTGAATAAGCTAGTTAGGGCTAGAATAATCATTTTTATGTATTTATGAAATCAACTGAATTTAAGGTAAAAATACATTTTTCTGTATAGTGTGCTCAGGATTAAAATTAGAAATTTAAAATTAAAAGACAAGTCTTATACTAAGTTAAAATAAAAATCTCTTTTTAATAGAAAAAATACTAATCTCTAGCCTTTTATTTTGAGTCTGTGAGGTATCTCCCATGCCTTTGAGGTCGTTTAGAAATTTTAACCTGTTAAAGACAATAATCACTAATATTTCCAGCAAAACCATCCACAACAGGAAAAGTGAAATCCAAAAAGTCTAACTGGGGGAAAAAATCAGGGTTTCTTAATTTAACATTCTTCTTTTCAACTGATCTGTAGTCCCCCAAAGCACAATAGTAACGAGAGTGCATCTGATACTGTATTTAACTGGAGTGACATAAGTCCTGAGTTTGCTCAGAAACAGGCCTATTTCTGTTTTCTCAGCTTAAATAGTGCCTCCTCTCTCAAAAGTGTCCTAATTTGGAGAATAAATTACATGATCACCCTATATGTAACTGTACCTTTTACTGAGAAGTGACTGCCTAAACCCACTGCCCTCTGAGAGAAGGAACTGGAGTATTAGGTCAGGAGCTAATTACTGTCACAGCCTTGCCTTGCCAACCCATTTGTCTGGCCTGTAGAATATACACAGTTACCTTTTTTTTTTTTTTTTTTTTAAATAGAAGTTGTATTGGAATGATTCCAGCTTATGGTAAATAGTAAACAATGAGCTTTTATATTTTAAAACTGCTGTTCAATGTTATTTTAATTGTTTATTCTTCAAATAGTCATATGAAATGTTAGTGTATTATTTTTAAAAATCTCATTCTTGATAAAGTTCAACTGTTAGATGATAATGTGCCAATTATTATTATAGGAATGTCCTTGCCCATATATAAAATGTGCTGACATATGTTTTGCTTATTAATAAAGTTCTGTAGATGTGGAAATGTGAACCTGTGCATCCTTTGGAAAATCAGTTTAAGATTCACAACATACCGTCATCTTAGCCTCGCAAAATGTTTATATGGTAGACCTTATTTGAGATGAGAACAACTGGCATGGAATTAGGTTAGGGTGTGAAACAATATTAAACTCGTCACAGTAATTTGAATGTTAGACGCTTAACTGGCTGAGCCACCCAGGCGCCCCCTCCAGGGATGAACTCTTGACTGAATGATTCTTAAGACCTCTCTTTAGAGCTGGGATTGTTATTCAAAGTGGTGCATTATAATCAACTGGAAATTTGGGGGAAATTAACATTCTAGCCTCCATTACCAGAGGACTCATTGCAATACCCCTGCCCTGTGACAGCACATTGCCTTCCCTTGGGTTGAGGTTCTGGGATGTTGGTCTAGTAGAAATCTGCTGACGCCTTTTTCATCATTGTGTGTCCACGGATGATGCAGTTACAATGTTAGGCTCAATGTATCAGACTTCTTGCCCAGAGAGCGAAAGGCACATAAAACAGATCTTAAAGAGTTAATGAGCATTTCTTGAGTTCTTTAGGACTTCTCTGAATGAGAGGCTTTCTGGTTTTCGGGCCTTTATACGCATAACCTGGCGCATAACCTGGCTGGGCACAGCTGTATCACAGGGCAGTGTGGGAGTGTTGGGACCGAATAGAGGCGTTTGTTGTTTTCTCCATAATCCTGTAAAGTGAGCAGAATTGGATTAATGTTCACATAGTTGATTTTTCCTGCCTCAAGAAATGTAACTTCTTTCCACTAGCACCTCCCTTTCTCTATCCTTGAGGAGCCTCTGGATTATTAAGAGAAGCAGCTTTATGTAACAGAAAGATTGGGTTTTGGAGCCAGATTAACTAACCCTGAACTCAAATACCAGCTTCCATGCAAGCACAGGCTCCTTGCTTAACCAAAGCCTCCGTTTCCTCACCCGTTTGTTGGGAAGCACAATATGTACCTGAAGATTCGGTGAGAATGATCCTTGCTCAGTGTGCCCCCTGACCGGACTGCCGGTGTCGGTAGATGCCTCAAGGATTTGAAATAAGCCCTTGCCGGATGTGGGCCTTGCACCTGCCCAAAAGGGTGATTATAATAGCATCGTGCTGACCTAATGTTGGTTCCTTGTATTTTCTCTGCAGCAAGTGGAATCAAAGCAAAAGTTTCTTAGTGACAACTGATTTTAGGGGACACAATCATGCAAAGGGGAAGGGAGTTACCTGTTTGACAAGCAATAAAGCACTCCAGTCGGTGGGGAGCATGGTAGCTCACACAGATCTTTCCAGGCCAAAGTGTGGAGGCCCCCAAACCAGGCCCTCAGCGTCACTGTTGAATTGGGGTCATGTTACTTTTTACAGGTATCCCCACTTTTTGAAAGTTCACGGTAGGCCACTTCACTTTTATGAAAAACCTACATTGGTTCTTGTTTTCCCTAACTGAAAGAAATCCAAAGAAGATTTTTGCTTTAATGAAAAAAGGTAAAAAACAAAAGTAGCATTCAGCGTTTGTTTTGCAGCGAGCTGTTATGGGGGCAGTGCGCACCCCAAGCTTTTCCCCCTGACCTGCCCTTAAGTATCTCAGCATCAAGCCACCAGAGCTCTGAGCTGTGTCTTTGAGCATCTGTGTCTTAACCTGATTTGGTTTGTGTATTTGTTAGCAAGATGTGTCCTAAGGTGTCAGAAAAGCCTAAGAGAGATGATTTTGGGGGTCTAGGAATGCTCAGAAATTAATGGTAATAAATTTAACAATAATTGCTTTCATAGAGACCAATGGTAATTGCCTCTTCACTTTATACATTTTGGCTTACGAAAGGTTTCATAGGCCGCTCTGCTTTCGGAGAGTGGGAGAGACCTGTAATTGGTGCCGTACCGCTGTTACTCAGGGAGCCAGTGCCCTGAAATCCTGGTTGAGAAGTGGTCAGAAAATAGTTTGTGGGCAGGTTGTTTCTGATCCTAGGAATTCGAGGACTCATCCGCTTTCTCTTAACAACCATGGGTTCTTAATCTTGGGTTTATTTTCAAAAATGTCTATTACCTTGGAAGGGAAATATTTAGATGGGAATTAGGTCTCCTAGGCTCTACCCTGATCATAATTTGGGTCAATTAAAAATTTTTGCTGAAGAGATGGTGCTGTTGCCTTCACAGGACATGCATCTACCCTATTCATTTTTGCCCCTTCTTCAAAAAGAGCTTAAATGCCATCTCTTCTGGGAAGGCCCATTCTCTCTCATCCTCTCAGTCTGACCCAGTCCTCTTGGTTTTCATCGCCCTGTGGATTCTTTCCGTCAAGGCACATCTGACTCTGCGTGATCATTACTGACTTCGGTGCTACTGCCCTCAGCTGTAGTTGTTGAGTCTCACTCCGCTCCGCACGCCTCCGCAGCACCCAGTACAGCTCAGTAAATTGGAAGGATGGATGGGACGGCCACTAGGGCCAGGCTGTGTGCGTACCAGGATACGTAAAATGCTTTCTGCCCTTTATCACAGAGTCAAATGGAGGGAGTTATACACAGAAAAATGTGCTGCTGTGAGGTAGGGACAAAAGTCAAGGGTCTGAACAGTTGATCTCTAAAGGAGAACCAGGGCACCCCTCACTACAAAACTGACACCGGAACTAGATCTAGAGAGAAGAGGTGTGCAGGTATGTATTTTGCCATCTCTTGCATGGGGCTCTGCCGTTCTCGATCCTTCTCGTTTTTCCAATTCTCATGGCACTTCACCCGAGGCTCTTGATATTATCCAGCCACGTTCTACTGTGTGGCACAGTCATGAGCTTTCACGCCTCGTCACTTCTGCTCGAGGCCAGGCTCCGCACCTGGTGTAACTCCACAGCTTCCAGGTGCCTGGCACTTGGAAAATCAAGCCCGAGCTTTAACGCGTGTCATCGGGAACCACTCACTTTGTCACTGCACATACTGCTGACCTCAGAAGTTACCAATGTGCCGGCACCCTCTTCTCTAAACACACGGTACAAAAAGTATGTAGAATACATTGTGATAGCTCTTTTTCACATATCTTCCATTTTCTTCTCCCTTTCCAGAAGTAACCACAGTTACCTATTTATTATATACTCTTACAGACTTTTTCCACATATTTTTTTTTTACTAGGATGGCCCTGTCTTCTGTGATGTCTGCAGAACTTCTGGTTTCATATAAAGGTGAGCTGATCCCAGGTACAATGTCTGAGACAATGTGCCTTTTTCTCTGTATTTCAGGAGGCAGTGCTCAGAGGAGATGACTGCTTCTTCCTGAAATGCACTTTGTTTTTCCTGAGAAACCAAGGCTTATTTCCTTGGTTCTTACATCTCCAGGTGAGGGATGGCTTGTGGCTTCTGGGCCTGTGGGAGCTGGGCTATTGCAGGATCTGGTATTTGCAGCATGTAGATGCCCTCCTCTCTGATTTTCTGATAGGTCTATTTTTGGCAAGAAGTTCTCTGGAACCAGGTTATGAGGAGGAAAGGGGTCAGGGTTGACAAGAATATCCAGGTAGGGTATGCTTAGGGAAGACCAAAATGATTCTAGGTTTAAAATTAATTTCCCTTGTTTCAGGACAAAAATTATGTTCCAGGATGTGGCAGTCACCGTTCTCTGGCTAAACCAACAGACATTTACAACCCCTCCTTCTCTCTTCCCCAAGTCTTCCTTTCTTGAACTCAAGTGTGACATCCATAGCTGAAGCAACTGTCTTGTGCCATTGAGGCAACAGTTGGGAGACTAAGTACGAGAGCAGGAAGGAAGGAGGAGCCTTGATTTTGCTGACATCATGGAGCACTGCATGAGCCTCGGACCTAACTACCTTCTAACTCTCTGCTCAATGAGAAAAATAAGCGCTTAGTTATTGTTAGTCAGGTTTTTGTCACTGATATTTAAGAACAATTCAAACTGATACAGGTATGACCATCCATTTCCCCAGAAGAGCTGCTCAGGTCATCAGAAGCCACCAACATGAAAAAGGAGTCACAAGACTTACCGGCCCACAGGAGCCACTGACCATCCAGGCTCCTTGCACTTGGTTTGCTGACGGTCAGTCAACACAGGGCAGTGGCAGCGTGTAAGCAGTGGGTTCACACCTGCTTCACTCATGCCTTCATTCTCTTTTTCTCCAACTGGGCGTCCCATGGAGTGACTAACTCCCCAACGACCGCTTCTAGAAATGGCCTTAGTGAAGATGTCAGCAGCCACAATTCAACCACTATCCCCAAGATCATTCGATGCTACCCACACTAAACTTTGCCAGGGGAAGCAGATGCCACTTTCAAATTACTGCTTTTGGTAAAACAACAAATGAGAAGGGCCCAGGTGCAAAAGAGCACTCACTCCCTTCTGCAGAGATCCGGCTACCAAATGTATGATACTGGTTTGTATTTTCAGAAATGAAACAAAGTCTGATGCTTTGGAACCAAGGTGGTTTTTAGGTAGAAGCCTGCTGCTTAATACGCTCCAAAACACTCACTGTCTCTCACCTGCCTGAGCTCTGCCCTCCGGTCTAGTACACGATAAATGACTCTGAGAGTCACTGGCTGTCCACACCGGGAAAGTCTGCACAGACGCTTCCCCAATAATGTGTCTGCAACGATTACTTACAGCTTTGAGCACTGCTTTGCTCTTCCCCTTAGTGTTAGTTGGAAATACATATCTTCTCACTCCAAATTTTTTCCTCAGAAAAAAATTTTCTCAGAGAAGAGTTAAAGAAAGAATATGTAATGAAGTCTTACAGAAATAATGCTTAAGTTTCCAGATTCTGAAATTGATTGCTCTCTCAACTCTGTGTAGCAGAACGCAGAAAAGATGTAGAGAAAAAAGTCTGGGACTGTTTACACCTACTTGTTAACAGTGATTACATCTTCCCCTCTCTCCTCTTTGTTCCTACCCCCCTTACTTCCTGCCCTTTCTCCCCTTTTCCCCTCCTCCCCCATTTGCCATTTCTTTGCTAACATAAACCTAGTTTATCATTGTCTAAAGTCAAGAGTAAAGGCCAAATATAAAAAATTCTGAAGGAGAAATTACTTGTAATGTGAACTCCATTCTGTGATTTAACTTCAGCCATTTGTTTATATTTGGCAAATCTCTGGGTCCTCAAATTCTAGGAAAATGTTTCAAATAAGCTAATATTGGGGTGCCTGGGTGGCACAGCGGTTAAGCGTCTGCCTTCGGCTCAGGGCGTGATCCCAGCGTTGCGGGATCGAGCCCCACGTCAGGCTCCTCCACTATGAGCCTGCTTCTTCCTCTCCCACTCCCCCTGCTTGTGTTCCCTCTCTCGCTGGCTGTCTCTATCTCTGTCGAATAAATAAATAAAATCTTTAAAAAAAAAAAAAAAGCTAATATTTTACAATTTGTGAACTAGAGGTTGATTTTTTTTTTTAAGTTTAATGTACTGTTGGAAGATGGAGGGACATTCCTCCACCACTTTTGATGTTTCTTCCATTCGGATGAAATGTAATTAGTGTAACTCCTGACCTCCCTCTTTATTGGCTCTTCCTCGGGGGAGTAATTTATTTGATGGGTAAATTTGAAACGTAAATACCTAGGTATGTTCTGCTCAGCTTCTCTTCTTCCTCTGGGGAGCTAGCAGCTCACAGGAGTTCCAGTTGTGCTCTGTTCTTAGGGGCAAGCTCTGCTCTGCCCCTGCCCAGGGAAGGAAGTCTAACATGACCTGGGTAGGGTACATCTGCCCAATTCTGGAGTTTGTTTAACTGAACTGTGCCCTCCAATCTAGTTTTATCAGCAACAGAGTTAATATTTTAATTCTCCATATGCCACTCTTCTGTTTTATAGCTTACATATATAACCCAGGTGGGAACGAGAAATGCTTTACTGGGATCATCAGAAACTCACAATATACATCCCACTAGACTAGCTGTTGACTAGATATCTCATTAGCCATCTTTAATACACGAGACTCAAATGCAAGACTATCTGAATTCTTATATTTGAAGCCATATATTTATTTGCTGCCTATTTTATTTTTCAAATTTTTATTTAAATTCTAATTAACATATAGTGTAATATTGGTTTCTGGAGTAGAATTTAGTGACTCATCACTTACATATAACACCCAGTGCTCACCATAAGAAGTGCCCGCCTTGTGAAGTCTTTTAGAGGAGGATTTTTGGACAGATCCAGCAGACAAAATCTGTAAGGACATACCGAACTCAACACCACTGATCAACTGGATATGACTAACATCTATAGACCACTTCATCCAACAACAACAGAATACACATTATTCTCAAGCTCACATGGACCATTCACCAAGATAGGCCACATTCTGGGCCACAAGGTACACCTTAACAAATGTGAAAGAACAGAAATCACATCATGTCTGCTCTCAGATCACAATGGAACTAAATAGGTATCATTAACAGAAAGATAACTGGAAAGTCCCAAAATTTGTGAAGATTTAAACAACATACTTCTAAACACATGGGTCAGATAAGAAATCTCAAGAGAAATTTTAAAATATTTAGAACTAAATGAAAATGAAAACACCACTTATCAAAATTTGTAGTGAAAGCAGTGCTTAGAGGGAAATTTATAACAATACACATAATAGAAAAGAAGAAAGACCTAAAATCAATAATTTAAGTTTCCACCTTATGAAACTAAAAAAGAAGAGTGAATTAAGCCCAAAGTAAATAGAAGAAATAATAAGAGTTAGAGTAGAGATCAATGATATTGGAAAAAGAATATCAACTGAGAGAATCAATGAAACCAAAAGCTAGTTCTTTGAAAAGATTAATAAAATTGATAAGCCTATAGCCAGGCTAAGAAAAAAAAGAGAAAGGACACAAATTACTAATATCAGAAAGGAGAGGCATCATTACAAATCCCAAGGACATTAGAAAGATAATAAAGTAATAAATGAATAGCTCTATAGCCCCAAATTTGATAACCTACATAAAATGGACCAATTCCTTGAAAAATACAATATGTAAAAACACCCACAAGAAATAGATGATATGAATAGGCCTATGTCTATTAAATAAATCAATAATCAATAACTTACCAAAACAGAAAGCACCAAGCCAGGTGGGTTCACTGGTGAATTCTACCAAACATTTAAGGAAGAAATTACAACAATTCTCTACAATTTCTTTCAGAAAATAGAAGCAGAAGGAATGCTTCCCAACTCATTTTATGAGGCCAGCATTACCCTAATACCAAAGACATTATAAGAAAAGAAAACCATAGACCAGTATCTTCTGTGACCATAGACACAAAAATCCTCAATAAAATATTAGCAAATCAAATCCAATGGAGCATAAAAAGCAGATTTATCACCAGTTATGCCAAGTTGGTTCAACATTCAAAAATCACTTAATGTAATTCATTACATCAACAAACTAAAAATGAAGAATCACATATAAATAGATGCTTACAAAACATTTGACAAAATTCATCATTCATTCCTCAGTAAACTAGAAATAGAGGGGAACTTCCTCAACCTGATAAAGACTGTCTCCAAAAACCTAGAGTTAACATCATCCTTAATGGTGAGGAACTCCAAATTTTCCCACTAAGACCAGGTTCAAAGCAAGGATTTCCCCTTTCACCACCTCTTTTCAACAAAGTCCATGCTAATGTAATCATGAAAGAAAAGGAAATAAAATGTATATCAATTGGGAAAGAAGAAATTATCTTTTTTTTCACAGTTGAGATGAATAGACAAAGAAATTCCTGGAACTAATAAGCAATTACAGCAAGGTTAAAGGATACAAGGTTAATATAAAAAAATCAATTGCTTTCCCTTATATCAGCAATGAACAAGTGAAATTTGAAATTAAAAGCAGAATACCATTTACATTAGCACCTCCCCAAAATGAAATAGGTATTAAATCGAACAAAATACATACAAGATCTATGAAGAAAATTACAAAACTGATGAATAAAACTAATGAACTAAATAAATGGAGAGATAGTCTATATTCATGGATAGGAAGACTCAATATTGTCTAGATGTCAGTTCTTCCCAATTTGATCTATAGATTCAATGCAATCCCAATTAAAATTCCAGCAAGTTATTTTGTGGATGTCAACAATCTGATTCTAAAGTTTATATGGAGAGGCAAAAGAGCCAGAATAACCATAACAATATTGAAGGAGAAGAACAAAGTTGGAGAACTGACATGACCTGACTTCATGACTACTACAAAGCTACAGAAATAAAATCAGGGTGGTTTTGGTGAAAGAAGAAACAAATACACGCAAATAATGAATCATGGAACACTACATCAAAAACTAAGGATATACCTTATGGTGACTAAAATAACATAATAAAAAATTATTAAAAAAAAAAAAAGAAGTAATTGATGAGCTGAACTTTGTGAAAACTAAAAACTTCTTCTCTGTGAAAGACCAGAGAATGAGAAGACAAGTCACAGCGTGGGATAACATATTTGCAAGAGACATATCTGATAAAGGACTATAATCCAAAATATATAAAGAACTCTTAAAATTCAACAATGAGAAAGCAAACAACCTGAATAAAAAAATGGGCTAAATAAATAAAGGGCCAAAGACCTTGACATCTTACCAGGGAAGATATACAGATGGCAAATAAGCATATGAAATGTATTCCACATCCTATGTCATCAGGGAAATTCAAGCCTTTTCTGGGACCCTTTGGCTTCTTGTCTCCTTCTCCCTCTGTGTCTGCCTTATTGTTATTTTTCTTTCTACAGATTGATTTCTTCAGCTTATCCTTCTTGTGCCTAGTGTGTAACAGTCATCTCTAAATGTCTGCCTTGGCCTTTGACTTGACCTGACCTTGAACTTCACAGAAGCTAGTTTATGAAGTCTCTCTGTGTTCCAACCTCAAACTCCTAGGAGACAAAACTTCATGTGCCTCTCTCCCAGGCAGCCTGGACTCCGTCCTTCTGCGGTACGCGCCCACAGCACCATCTGGCACTGGGGAAGGGCAGGGTCATCCTTGCTTTCAGCTAAAGCAGATTCTTGCACAGAAATGGGAAGACAATTATTGGCATCTTTAGTACACTGCACCCCCCTGGAAATATGACCAAGGTGGCGGATCCCCCAACCTAGAATGAACTTTCATATATTTGGTCAGAACTGATTTGAAAGCTAAATTTTCCGGCTTAAACTTAAATAGAGTTTGAGTGAAAACTGTGGTCCTGTCAATGGTACAGCTTTTCCAGATTTTGTTCTAGGTAAAGTAAGACTGGTGAAAGGATTTTTTTTTTTTTTTAAGATTTTATTGATTTATTTGAGAGACAGAGCAAGAGAGCATATGAGCAGGGGCAGAGGAGAGGGAGAGGGGGAAGCTGGCTCCCCTGCTGAGCAGGATGCCCAACGCGGGGCTCCATCCCAGAACCCTGGGATCATGACCTGAGCCAAAGGCAGATGCTTAATCGACTCAGCCACCCAGGCGCCCCTGGTGAAAGGACTTTATCTGAGGACCCCTGCTTTTAGGAAGAGGGAGTAGAGTAGACATACTTCATCTCTTCCTCCTGTTGAGTACGACTAAAACCACCAAAACATTACATAAAACAGACCTAAGAAAAAAGGTGGCAAGACCTTTCTTCTAGGGACCTCAGGACCTCGGAAACCACACCGGGGTGAGTTCCCTGAGTTTTCTTTTGCCTCGTATATCCCAGACACAGAGCCGAAGACGTCAGCAACCTGGAAATACTAACGGGTGCAGACCTAAAAAGGCCCCAGCAGGACTCTGGTCTCTCTACCCACAGGACCAGGAAAGGGACAACCTAAAAGACGGGAAGCTTTTGGACAACAGCCACTCTGCGGCAGCCGACACCACAAAAAAAACCGCGCTCTCATCCAACCTCGACCCACAAAGCGGGGAGTCTAGACTTCCACACTGGGCAGGCTGAAGCAGGGCCCTCCACCCTCCACTGCGCTGGGAAGCCCAAGGAAGGAGCTGGCAGCTGGGGGTCAGAGGAAGCCTAGTGGGAGGCAGGACTTTTCGTCTAGTCGCAGCAAGAACACCTCAGCGTGGCCATGTGCGCAGCTGGAACCTTCCCTCCTCAGCAGTAAGCAGGAGGAGGCCCCTCCTTGGGTGTCAGTGTGGGCCGAGCAGGGACCTGGACTTCTCTTCTGCGTGGAAGTAATGAAGCAGCAACTCTCTCCTCCTGCCAGAGAAAGTCAGCCAGAACAGCGCTTTCAGTACGATCCGGAGTCTCATAACGTGATACGAAATGGCCAGGTTTCATTTGAAAATCACTCATCACAACAAGGATTTCAATTGTACACTTACTAAAATCTAAACCAGGGGGAAAATGTCAAGAAATGCTCATGTGACTGTTAAAGTAAGGATTTAAGCTTACGAGTCACTTAGATGGAAGAGAAAATCAAGTGACTGCAGTCCTCCATTGTTTATGTCTATGGGTTTTCAAGAATGCTAATGGGCACAAGCAGGTGAAGCCCTGAGCTTGAGGCTGGCTGCACATGCGCAAGATAGAGCCCCTGGGATGAGAGCTTGAAAGGAGAATGGAGTGAAAGGAACAAGATTATCTAGAGAAACATAAGGCAGTGGTCTTGAATTGTAAGACTAAAGCATCAAGATATACAATGAAAACCATGTACTGGGAACTTTTTCTGGAAATATGTGGAAAATAAAGCTAGGAAGATTCTTGGATGTAGGAGTATGGTTTGGCTTTTACTGGAGAAGTATTTCTGTTTTCCTAAGTAAGTAGATCGTCTATTTAGTTGCCCAAGTTAGTAAAAATTAAAAATGCTTTAAAAAATCTTAAAAATTTCCATCTCTTGTATATATTGTTGCTGATTATTCCCCAGATTTCTGAGTGAATTTGGAACATTTTTCAAAAAATGGAAAAGATGACATTCTTAAGTGAAGAAAAATACTGCTAATTCTTTAAATAATTCATTTTGCACCACTCCCATTCCCCAGGTCTGGCAGTCTCTAGCCCTCACATATCTGTAAAAAGGGTATGAGGAACGAATGACCTGTTTAATTGTATAACCAAGTTTGTCTTCTTTTAATGCCCGAGAAGAAGGGGGAAAAAAGATCAGATGGGTTGACTTAAGGGTAAGAAATAACTGAGTGCTTATTGAGTGGCCAGATGAGTATCAGAGAAATGGTTTATGTAAACTTTGGGTTCTGCCCAATGCTTATGCCCACCCAGAATGCTCTCTCTATAAAACCTTCAGCCTTCCTGAATTTACCGTATAAATTTACCATGCGTGCCCTGTTTGCAAAACTCCCTTCTGGATTGGCAAATGCAAGTTGGTAGGGGGCTCTACGCTTTTTTTCTTGTACCTTCCCTTTCCTTGAATTTCCCCCGCTGAGCCTTACCAAGGCAGGAATCACACACATCACACAGAGTGCACTTAGCAGCCAAAGGGGGGGGAAAGACAAACAAGCAACATTTGCAACAGTAGTCTACAGCATTTTTGTGCTGTGATTTCAGAGTGAAATGATGTCAGCTCCTCGCGTTGTACACCTACAGCTAATACGACGTTATTTGTCAATGACATTGCACTAAAGCTGGAAAAAAAAAAAGAGGATTTAAAAAGGGGTGACGTGTTAGGCACTTTGATAAAAAAAAAAAAAGTATCTGCTTTAGCCTATGTGGAAGTTTTTAGGCTTCCCTACAAGCCCTCAAATGTGCATGCTTGTTTCAAACACTGAAACGCCAGCAAACAATGCAAACAATACGAGTTTGATTATGTCCTTGAAAAACTATAATGCTTTGAAGAAACCACCTTCTTTTTTCATATACTCTTTAAAGAATAAGAATAAATACTTGTTCAATGAAAAACTCATGTGTCCTAACATCAGAAGATTTCAGTGGTGTTTTTTAAAAAATTCCAGCAAAAGTTAACACTGTAAATTTTTGAAAAGAAAAATCACTTCTAATCTTATTATCTTGATACAGTTTTCATTCCGGCTCCTTTTTTCCAGGTCTTGACCCTATGCAGTTGTTAACTATTTTTCAGGTAAACTGTGTTCTCTTTTTTCTTCACAATGTTTTACCCTGATGTCTATTATAACACAATCATATAATTAATGTTTGTGATAGTTTTAATAATCTCATTTATGGGAATTTCTCACACAGAAAGACTTCAGCAAAGAAAAAATACTTTATAAAGATTTCCATGACACCCTTAGATATAATAAACTAATACATAAAATAATGATCATCTCATAATATTATATTAGTGAATAATAGAACAGTAAAATAACGAGTACGATCACTGTCCAGCGATGGTAAATCATGGCCTATAGATTCTATGGAATATGACGTCAGTGCTTTCAATAGTGGCCAAAAGGATGAGCACTCATGGCTCTTGGTCAGCTCCAGGGACTCTAATGTTCACGATGACTGTCACAATAGGTTGAGTCCTATTTCTGTGCTGTCTTCTGTGTTGTGTTTCCAGCAAAAAGTCTTGACAGACAGAATGTGAGGAGGAGACTAATGAGTAAGGGAGGCCCAAGGATGGCTCAACCATTAGTTGGCACTTAGAACAAAAGTGAAATACATCCCCAAATTTGGCAGGGACATAAGCAGAGATGAGTTGACAAGTTATAAATGTGAGTCTATCCCCTCAGGTTTTTATAGGAGGGACTAATGTGCTGGGCTGACTTAGGTCACCTGGCTTGGGAAACCAGAATAAAGGAAGGGAGCCTGGTAGGCCAAGAAATGGTGTGGAGGGACAGATCAGACTTCAGCAAAGTGCTGGAGGCAGGCGGCCCATGTGGCGCTGGTCCCACACAAGTCAGAATGTTCAGCTCCCAGAGCAGACTGCAACAGCTCCTTCACTGGAAAGAGCCAAGGTCATGGCCAATGCTCATGGTATCCCTGCCATTCTGTATATCCATACAGGCAGGGCAAGTTGGACAGGTCAAATTGGGACTCTGGGTTTTCCTTGGGTATAGTTAATCCACTGGAAATATATTTAAGAAACATTTTAATTTAACGTCATTATCTTTAAAAAAGGACCCTCAATACATGTAAAAATTAAACTAAAAAATGGATCAGGGTTTTCATGAATAGGATTGCTGTTTATTGATACATCATTCATAAATGATAAGTTCTATTTCACTTATTCATGGTAAGTTAGAAGAAAATGTCTTACTTTTCTTTTTCTTTTCTTTTTTTTTTTTGGAGGTGGGGAGGGCAGAGGGAGAGGAGAGAGAGAGAATCCCAAGCAGTTTCCACGCCCAGTATGGAGACCAACGTGGGGCCCGATCTCATGACTCTGAGATCATGATGTGAGCCGAAACCAAGAGTCAGACGCTTAACCAACGGAGCCACTCAGGTGCCCCAAATGTCTTACATTTTTAATGTCTTACTTATTTTTAAATGAAGTGTCAAAAATAATTGTAAAATATTTTAGTGCAATGAGATAATAGCCTAAAATATTAATCTATGCTTCTTTTTTGGGTCTCTCCTGTGACCCCTACCATGTGCTCGTCAGTCAGGCAGCAGGGGAGGTAATACTAACACTTCTCAGTGTATGGTTCATAGAAGAGCAATGCGAGGACCCGACAAGTAAGGGGCTTGACTAAAAAAAACTCAATGTTCAGTTTCATGTTCCCAAATACACCTTTGACATTCATGGCAGAAATAGCAGTTGAAAAGAATAAGTTTTTTGAGTTGTAAGAAAAGTATAATGAGTTGTAAAAAAAGTATAATACACGTCCCAGACAACAGGTATAGAAGGCTCTTCCACAGACCCAGGTAGCCCACCTACCAAGACTAGACGAAGTTATCGCCGTCTGGGGGAAGAAGAGAGCAGACGAGGAGAGCCACGATTAGGGGATGATATGAGTGAAGGGGGGACTCCATGCACATGCTTGAGGATCCAGGAGTGCGTTGCAACTCTGCTTTGTTTCCTTGGTGGGAACTAGGAGAGGGGTGGGGTTCCAGATTTCTCCTACGTTGTGGTGCGGGTCATGATGTCTAGGCAAAGTGGCAAGGAGAGCATCTACAACCTTCCCCATCCCTAAGATGGGCACAGAAACAGGCAGGGTGGCTATTGTACCTATGCGACCCCACAGTTAGGACAAGAGTGATGCAGAGGAACTGCCAAGGGGTTTAGACTGTGGTCCAGATGGGACTATGGCCATGGAACTGTGGACTATAGACGCCCCACACTAGAGACCAGTGAGCTGAAGACCAGCAGGAAGTGCCAGCTTAGGCAGATGACAACAGGGCCCAGAGGCCCTCTGGCCCCTGCTGCCTATGCCTGGAAGTTATAGATCTTTCTGTATCTTTGACGCAATCGTGGAGAAATAGAAAGGGGATGGGAAAAGCATTCTGAATTGGTGAAGGAAATTCTGCTTGACGAGCATTCATTTTATGTCATCTTTGAAATGAGGGCTCAAGAAAGAAAATAAGTTGAGTTATAGAGGGGCGCCTGGGTGGCATAGCGGTTAAGCGTCTGCCTTCGGCTCAGGGCGTGATCCCGGCGTTACGGGATCGAGCCCCACATCAGGCTCCTCCGCTGTGAGCCTGCTTCTTCCTCTCCCACTCCCCCTGCTTGTGTTCCCTCTCTCACTGGCTGTCTCTATCTCTGACGAATAAATAAATAAAATATTAAAAAAAAAAAAGTTGAGTTATAGAAAAATCAGTATTTTTTGCCTACCTGAACTTGCAGGCTGTGAGATTTAATGCATGGTCATTAGTATAAAGACCCAGTCAAAAATTTATATCAGAACCTTACACATCCAAATAAAATGAAGGATCTTAAAATACTCACATATAAAAGGTTAAATATCAACCCTTGGAGGGAGATTTCACTTTACAAATTCATTCCGTCAAGATTTAATGCCTTTGGAAGGGGATCCCACTCAGTTTCCATTGCGTTCTTATGACATAAATGTCAGTGCTGTTACAGTAGTTTCCTTTGTAGAGAAAAAAAAATATTGTAACATAAAACTAAGTTTAAATGAGGACTTTGATTCAGAGGAGCCAATAGGTTAGAACTGTGCTTTTTCTCCCTTCGTGGAAAAAAATGTGTATCCCAAATACTGGGTCCCTATTAAGCTGATTCTGCATCTGGTTCCTTGGGAAGAGCTTTCCACTTTGATCGTGGAGGTGTTATGCTAGCTATTGTGTTTCTAACTCCCGTGGACATAGCTAATTTGTCCAAAGGTGCACAACTGACCAGGCTGGCCCAATCAGATTTTCTGTTCTAGAACATTCAGAACTTAAAAATAGGGGCAAGGAGTTTATGGTAACTGAGACACTGTAAACTCATGTGGTGGGTTTCCAGAGCATCCCTGAGTGAGTCCTGAAAGCTTGGTTTTCAGCAAATCATGGATCTCATCAGTTTTTCTAAAATCCATCAGTTTTGCCTAAGTTAACTAGATCGGTTTCTGGTCTATAAAACCAAAAGAGTCTTAACTCCTACCTACTTATAAATTTACCAGAAACTATTTAGGCAACAAGGTCCTACTACAATGTCCTGGGTGAACTCAGACGGTCTTGCCTGGGATGCTGGCTCTCTTTCCCGGGCTGAATAGACATCTTCCTTTAAACATGTAAAAACACACATACACACTATACAAAATGTTCTTTCTGAAATCAGCTCACAAAGGTGGTTGAGCCACCCTGGAAAACTTAGCTCTGGTCCCTGGGGTTTTTTTTTAAAAGAGAAAAAATAATTTTGTGTTTTTATCTAATTTGTTCTTAGATAACCACAATCACTTACCAATGGCATGTATGCACCTGCTGGGTACTACAGAACTTCTCGAACCTTGGAATCAGATTAGACACCACCATCCTTGTTTCCTGTTCCAAACTGATGTTTTCAAGTCATGCTTGCTTATTTATTTATTTTTTCTATCACAGCAATCACTGACAACTCAGCTTCCCAAAATATGGTGTTATGGAAACAAATAGAGTGTGATCTCATGTTGAAGTTGTGGAACTAACTTGAATGAGTCGTTTGTGCATTGTCTGATACGTGGTTCTGTATTTCTCTCAAAAATTTAAACCAGCCTGTGTCCCCACTGTGGCTTGGCTGCAGTAATTCTGCCAATTTTTTGTTTGTATACATTCTGAAGCTAGGTCACTGGACATACAGTATTATAATTGTTACGGCGCTCAGAGTGGATGCGACACTTTATCATTATGAAAAATCTGTCTCTAAAAATATTTCTTGCCTTAAAGTGTACATTGTTGGATAAGAGGATTTCCCCGACCCGTCTTTGTGTTTTAGAGAAACTGTTCTTGACAGCATTTTAAACCTGTTCTAGAGAATATTTGTATCTGCTAATGTGCTTCCTTCTACGAAAGTATCAGGGCTGTTTGAAAGTAAAATTAAGTACTCTTTTATGGCTTACTTCTGTCAATTCTGTAAAATGCTATTTAAAAAAGTAATACCGAGGGGCGCCTGGGTGGCACAGCGGTTAAGCTTCTGCCTTCGACTCAGGGCGTGATCCCAGCGTTCTGGGATCGAGCCCCACATCAGGCTCCTCTGCTATGAGCCTGCTTCTTCCTCTCCCACTCCCCCTGCTTGTGTTCCCTCTCTCGCTGGCTGTCTCTATCTCTGTGGAATACATAAATAAAATCTTTAAAAAAAAATAAAAAAAAATAAAAAAGTAATACCAAGTATTGGAGAGCACGTACTGCCCAGCACATCTTTCTGCACAGGTCTGCTCTTTGGTTCCCTGCTCTGTCCCACGGAGTGACCCATCTGGGACCAGAGGCCCAATGCCTTGCCCTTTGGAGGAAACCTCTCATCCCAGCTGGTCCCATTACTTTTGGTGTTGCCTCCCTTCCCTTTTCCTTTGGAGACTGTAAGTGTACTATTTAGGTAGAAGGGAAGAAACTGTAAATGTCTTACTTATGAAGTTTTATTTATAACATTCAAAAGTCTGCAGAGTGAATTGTGAGCTGCCCATTTCCCATTAGACATGGAAAGAACTTACATGTCCCTCTTGTCCTCACAACAAGAAAAAGCTGAACAAACTGGAACTCAGCCGATGGAGGTCACCGGGTAAGACATTGCCTCAGGCACTGAAGACGCAGGTAAACAGAAAATCGTAGTTTAATGGGAGCAGAAGGCAGGACCAGGGCAGAAAAGCTTCAACTCATCGATGAGTTGCTGCAGGCTCACTGTAGATGAGCTAGAGAGTTAAAATCTCTGGGGGGCTCCGTCTTAGGGGGTCTGCCCTGCTTTTGTTAGTTTTACCTCCCAGTGTCCCTACCAAGTTCTTAGGGTGAAGATCAGAGAAAAATCCTGTGTATCTAATGGGAGGGAGTGATGGGGTCATTTTGCAATGTGCCTGGAGCATTCTAGAGAAATGATTTACCAGAGCCCACCTGACTCAGGGGCAAGGAAACACACAACTGGACGTACCTTCCTCTAGGCTTTCATGTGAGAGAAGAAAAATACCCACCTCCTGCCCCCTCCAGCCTTCCTGTTTCACTAGGCAGGAAAGAAGTTGAGAAGCACTTGTGAAGATTACATCCCACTCACACAGGCTTACTAGCAGATTGAGACCCAATCACAAGACTAAAAGGACACTTCTCCTCTCCCCACCCGTTACTGCCACATCAACTGTGCTCCTGTATGGTAACCAGGGATTACAACAGAAAGGACTGTAAGCCTCAGATCCTATGTAAGGAGGAGTGTCTAGGGAAACCCAAAGACAAGAGGGGAGACAAATACAATGATGGTCGAAGGAATTTTAGCTTCTGACACCTGCAGCTACAACCATAAACACAGTCTGACTTCTACGCAGACAAACACGGAACCTCACACAGAAGCCTATTCACCTCACACGTCCAGACAAAAAAAACTCTGCGTTGCCTTGACCCAGGATCTGATCCCACAACCTCAGATTAAAGAAGGAGGCCTTACCCTTCTCATAGAGTCAAAGTAACTCTGTTTTCTAGATAAAAATATTCCAGTATTGGCAAGTGTCCTAACTGGTTACTTGACAATATTCCCTTTTCTTGGTAGTTTTTTTTAAATTACCTATTGAATACTGTGCAGGAATCCCTCTAAGCTGCAATGCATAAAGAGCAACATAACATGAACACACACCTCCCAACTCCCGGCTTGAGGACAGGATAATCCCAGTGCGCTTGACTGCCTTGGGGATGCTCCTTGATCCTGGCCTTCTACCTGCACCACAAGGGAACTGCTCCTGAACTTGTATTTATCATCCCCTTGCTTTTCTTTATAGCTTTTCTTCCTCTTCATGACGAACAGCTGTTTTCTAGTTTTGCATGGTTTTGAATATTATGTAAATGCGACCAACCTATGTGGATTCTTTGTCGATGTACCCATCTGAGATTCATCCATGGTAATGTACGTGGTTACACTTCAGCTCTTCTTCTTCTTTTTTTTTTTTGGCATTAGTTTCTCTTTTGTTAAGGTGTGTCATTGCTTTGCAGTTTTGGTTGAGTCATTAAGGATCTCTGTCAGCCTGTTATTACTGTACACTTTCATGTATGTTTTATATATATGTATTTTATATATATATGTATATTGTCCACTGGTCATAAGTATTCTTCCCTTCTGTTTACTCCCTTCCATTCACTCCCCCAACACATGGGTCTCAGGCCCAACAACCTCTCATGGGCTCACTTTCTTCCTCTGTGACTACAACATTCAGACGCAGGAAAAGAGAAAGTTTCCCCCCCAGGTGTGTTTTAAAATCTCTCCAGAGGCCCCTTAGAGACTTCCTTTACATCTCTTTGCCATTCTTAAACCAATCGCTGGCGAGAGCAATATAATTACCGCAGCTATGGCTAACAAGATGGGGAACTATCCAGGTTCCCCTGAAGCATATGGCCGCCCAAAACGCAGGCTAAGGCAACACTCTCTCAGAAAGAAGTGGAACAAGAGGAGAGGGGCACTTGCCACACAACCCTACTTACCTCATAGGATTATGGTGCAGATGAAATGATGTAAGAGAAGCCAAAGATAAACAAACGATGTAAGAAAAAAGAAAAAATAGAAGGTATTATTAGATTGAGAATCTTAAAGCGTAAAATGTTATTTCCTAACAAACTACTAGCTTAGCAGTTTTCAAGAATAACTATGAACAGCACTAAAATTAATATTTGTATAGGCACGTTCTGAAAGAAAAGTATTTGAAATGTGCCTGATTTCAACAACCACGATCTACGATGCAGTGGAATCTAGAGTCTAGGAGAGGAAAGAAAGACCCTATAATTTCTGGGGCTTTACAGTCGTAAGAGAAAGTTGCTGGCATTCTATTCGATGTGCTGAGGTGGTAGACTGAATTTCCTGTTCTTTGTGACTTAGGAAAAAGAAAACTTAGGAAAGGATTTCATAAGACATTTAAGACGCTTAGGTTTTTATAAAGGAGTATCTTTCCTTATAAACATTGTCAAATTATTTTAAAAATCAGCTTTGAGTTTTGATTTTAGCTTTTTTTTTTTGGCAAAGATGGTCTTGAACAAGAACTTTTATGACAGGATTCATCCATTTGAAGTCTTCTAGGACAGATTACACTGGCCATATAATTTGAGCAAATTAAAAGTATTATATTAGATGCAGTAATTCTATAATTATTTAATTGATAATCAAAAGATTACCTTAAGTATAACAAGCTTTCTAAATATTTATATTGTTTTCTATCTCTTGATGAAGCTAGAACTTCATTTAGCAGCAAGATATGATTTAAATACTTAATTTGTGTTACCTATAAATATGTAAGTTATATCTGCCGAGGATGTCTTTATATTGTGGCAAAAGACATTTTTTACACATTTCTTTTACCTTTTGCTCAGAACCGAGCTTTTGGACTTAATAGTGTTATTGCCAGTTTTATAAATCGACAAGGCATTTTGATGCCAGAATGGAAATAATATAAACAAATTTATAATAGAGTTTCATAAAAGAGCAGTAGCTGGGAATGAGGGATTGTGGTAAAATTGAGCAAAATTACAAATGTGGTGTCCATTTAAAATTGGAGATCATAAAGAGAAATAAAATCTCCTCTAAGGTCCATAAGCTCTTTTTTTTTTTTTTTTTTTTAATGGAGACTGGAGGTAGAGAAAAAGAATTCTAGACGGAGAAAAGATCCTGAGCAATGGTAAGAAGGGGAGAGAAGATAATACACGTCAAAGCACAAGCAGGTGAGTGTTGCTGAGCACAAAGTCCGAGGTGGCATGTGATGGAAGAAGAGCCTAGAGACTCCAGCCGGGACCGGCGATGAAGGCGGGGGAGCCCAAAGAGCTGGAAGAGGTCAGGATAGGGGAGAGAGGAGATTCCTGCTGGATCGAGTTTCCTAGTGGGACAACGGTGATAGAGTTCGGATTCCGGGTGGTGGAATCTCCGGGGCATGGTTGCCAGAGAGCTTGGCGAGATCGAGCAGGTGCCTGTAATCGTCTCGCTTACAGAGCACAGTCTCCGCAATTACAGTATACTTCCATATGGTAATCATCTTAAGTGGTATGTGGATGAACATTTTTAATAGTTGTGTTATAGAAAAAAATATCTCATACAGCACAGCTGAGATCTTCTGGATGTTACTGCTCATACATAGATTAAACATTTTAATGACTTGAAGAAAAACATTCCGTGATAGTCCCAGAGTAAATGTTTAGGGCAGGAGTCATGAAAGTGCCATGTGAATGATGGAGGCTGGGGAACCTGGATATAAGAGGTGAAGTGAGAGGAGAGAGCTCAGGAAGGTTTGGGGGCCTGAAGGGTGTGGTAAAGGTTTAAAGTAGCCACTGAAACGGTGGGCCATGGAGTTCTAGGACAATGGAAGAATTAATAGGCAGTGTTATGGGCCCAGCTGATGCTGGAGATGTATGACATTGGTACTTCGGCCAATCTTTGTGGTTGTGAGATCTGTCCCAGCAGCCCAGCCACCTACAGCAAGGACTGACCCTGCAGCGTGGATCCCAGGATGGGGTTTTGCTGGGAGACCTTGAACAAAGGTTGGAGATGGAGGGAATTGAGGGAACCTCTGAAAAATGAACCGAGTGAGCAAACATCTAGTGCAATCCCACTTCGGGATATATTGGCGATATTGATCCAGGAAACCGTCCTGTGGCACCCACTATCAATAACACTGGGCATGGGTATCCTTTTTCTGTCAATCAAACTATACAGGCCGCCTAGCAAATGGCTGATTGGAAGGGTCTGAAAAATACCGCCATCAGAGCCATGGGTGGTTATACTCAGGTTTGGGTTCTTGGGGCTCACCCCGGACATTTAGGCACCCAGGTACCCCTATGCTGGGAACAGAAATATCACTCAAAACAGAACCAACCTAAGTGTACCAGAAATTTGGGATGAACACCACTAAAACTGTGTAATCATTCTGTCACGTTGAAGGATAGCAACTGGGTGAGCGTGGACTGCATCCAGGTATTTATCGCGGGGCCCCAGGGGGGACCCAGTGATTGTAGTGAGTAGATATTTGACCCTGGCTGATTGAGCCGCAGCACCCTGGCGTGTCCCTGGGCACAGGGGGAGAATCCACCCCATGGTGACAAAAATCGCCAGCCTCCCTCTTAAGGCCAGACGGGCACGTTCGGTTTGCCACTGGTCTGAGCATTTGCCCACTGTCTTTGTGCCCTTCGTGGAGGACATTATACCACACACAGAAGCCCTTAAATTCACCCAACTAGCCTTAAATGATCGTCGGCAAAACCAGTCTTTACTGAACACTGAAACGTCTCTAATGAGAAAAACGGTCCTCCACAGTAAGATGAACTTGGACATGATTACATTCTGCTCGCTCGGAGGAACCTATGCCATTATCCAAACAGAATATCCCGTGTTCACACATACATTACACGAGGACACAAGTAAATGGGATCCAACCCCAGCCTAAGGGACTTAATAAATCAAAGTTCAGATCATGGGGCCCTCCGTGGAAAAAATGTTTACTTACTTTAAGAATCATCATCTTGGTCTGTGTCTTCTCTTGCGTGTCCTAAATTGTTACTGGGGTATCTGCCTCCAGTGTAGCCAAATAGCCACCAAAGGAGCCCCCCCCCCGCCCCGGCAGAGAAAGCCCCTTGCCCACCGCTCAGAACGCTTCCCGGGTGGGAGGG